>NC_142093.1:16067938-16370438 GCF_054644295.1 Miniopterus natalensis | reverse complement strand
TTTTATATGTAGCTTTCCTATTGGCTACTAAATTCTCTGAGTGGTGGGGGCTGCTTTGTGCATTCCTGCACTTCCCATGGCTCCCTTCGTAGGTAGTTACAGAAGGTTGGTATAAGTTTCATCAATGTTAGACAGTCATTTTCAGTTAAGAGAACAACTTAAAACCAATATCAATTGGACAAAATTAAAAATAAAAGTTTCATAAGAGAAGTCATTTGATGGAAAGGGGCTGCTCCATTTTCCCTGCATCTGTTATTATTGCGCTCTCTTCATTTGCAGTTGATAGTGCGCTGAGTCAATGCCTGTCAGGCAATGCCTCGTGTGTAAGCCATTATTACAACAATTAATAACAATGGCAGCTCTGTTGATAGGAACTTGGCAGTGTGTGTACCCTTATCTTCAAAGCTCCAAATGGCTTGGAATTTGGCTTTTCATGAAACCATTTAATAGGAAAGTGTGTATTTAGAATCTGTTCCCAGCTCAAAGACTGACCCTTATCTCTAAAGTCCTTAATGAGAAAACACCTGACAAATTGACTGGCACACTCCACTCTTCCAAGTAATTTTCCTTCCTGCCAAATGAGACTCTTGCAGTCTCCACTTCTGTAGAAAGTGTTGAGTGATGAACAGTCTGAAGCCAATGTCTGAAGCTTCAGAAAGCTCTCTTCAAAAGACGATTTCACAAAGTAAAATTAACATATTGAAAAAGTGGAAAATAAATTTTTTCCATTGTGCCAATTAACTACTTAATGAGTTTTGCTTGACTAAATTGGTTGATGGGCTTAGTACTTCATAATTTCCTAAAAAGGAATCTTTATGGTGACTGTCATGGAGTTCTTCTGTTGAATGAAATATATTCCCACAGAACAGCCTTGTAAATAAACAAAAATCAAATGTCTTCTCAGTCTTTAAAGTATTAGTTGAGTCTACTCATAAAGCTTCCTAATTAGAGTTTATTAGTTTAACAAATGTTCAGTAAATACCCTAAGTGTGTAGGATTAATAGTGTGACAGAAATGCAAATCAAAATAGTTGGCCTTATTTCACTGAAAATAAACTGGAAAATAAAAGCAAAACTTTTCAAGTGAAAAAAATTCATCAAAATGGGGCTTAAAAAACTAAAATCATTGATTCTATTGTCCTTATTGAGACAAGTAACTAGTAGTTTATCACACAATAAAAATATTTTAATTGTGTGAGATAGTAATTTCAAAACAATATGAAAATTTGGAACATTTTATGTAAACTTAAATTTTGTGTTGAGACTATTATTTACAGAAAATGTTTAATATATGTTTAAAGTGTTAAGAATTTAGTGGGAAATCAAGAATTGATAATATGAGATGGCACTACTCCTTCAAGAAGCTTGGCTAACAAGAATACGATCATGAGAATAGTATCTAAATGGGAGAACAGATTAAACAGAACTTAAAAAAACACACAAAACCTATAGGATACACTTGGTTATTTTTATAAGCTGAGGAATGGTGCCAGGAGTGAGAAGAGAGTGAGGATTAGGAGAGAGAAGGAATCACTCACTGATCAGAGTGGAAGATATCAAGAGTAAAGATAGACATGTTGTTCTGAAATAAAATGATTATTCTTTAATTTTAAAGCTGGAAGGAAAGGAAAACATGGGTAGATACATGGATAGTCTTAGAAGTGCTTGAGGGGAAGGTGATGATTTGGAGAAAGGGTTAGCAAAATGAGAGGGGTGGGTAACGAACAATCAGTAAGCTGAGCAGGACTGGAGGGCCCACATCTGGAAGGGGAATTAATATGTATGGCGGTTTTATGATATTCTTTTGTTGTGCTCAACAATTTGGGTGTAACAATGGTAATAGTAACACTGTGATGAGCACTTTAGTTAGATTAGCTTAGCCTTCACAGATAGCCTCTTAAATAAGAGCAATTATTTCCAATGAGGAAAGTGATACTTTGAGAGTAAGAAATTTTCCAATGTACATAGCTAGTAAATGTTAAAACAAATGTTTATTTGAACCCAAGCAGTCCGACTTAGAGACTGAACTTATGTTGAGCTGTTTTAACCAGAGACTTGTATAATTAAAGACCAAAAATGATAAGCAGTTTCAATAATGCAAGGGGATTGCACTGTTCTGTTGGGCTATAGAGCCGTTCATGGGAATTGGCCACACAGCTCAGGCCGAATGAGGAAGTGAGGCCAGGATGGATGGCCAACTGGTAAAACCTGTAGGACCAAGGAACCGAAGGTCCCTGAACCTGGGAGGTTATAAAGTGTATGAAGGCATCCTTTCAGGAAGAGGAGATTATGGCCAGGGGACAGGATGCTGGAGGTTTCTGAGGTGGTACACTTCTGAGTGATGACAGGGTTCAAGTTGTCACCATTGGTAGGAGTAGTCAAAAAATAAAATAGGAAAAATGGGGGACTCAGGAAGGCATGAGGAGTTAAAGAAATTATGGTGGATTCCGATTCATCAGGAACTGTTTATTAAGGGATATTTGTTTCTGAGTAATAGTTTTCATTGAGCAGATATTTGTGTTTCTGCTATAAGATAGACATGTTCCAGGCTGTCAGGATATAGCAGTATGTAAAACAGACAAACTTGCTTCCCTCATGGCGTTTACATTCTAGTGTCTATTTGGCAGAAACAAATGAATAGTGATAAGTACCTAAGAGAGTAATTAAACAGGGAAGGAGAATAGGCGCCAGAGTAAAGGAAGGAAAAACAAAGAGCGATGTCATGGAAGCCATGTGAAGAATGTATTTCAAGTCGGAGGGTGATCGAGTCAGTCAAATATTTCTGAGGAGTAAAATAAAATGAAAATTGAGAACTGACCATTGAATTCGGCAATGTGGAGGTAATTAGTGGCCGTGACAGATCAGCCTGATTGGCGATGGTTTGGCGGAGAAGGGAGGCATGGAATGGAGAAGGTGAGCATGAACACATGTTCCCTAGCTTCTCTGCCAAGTAGAACACAGAAATATAGTGACAGTTGGGGAAAGATGTAAGGTCAAGGAAATTTTTTAATATTTAAGGTGGAAAAGTTTTCAGCGTGTTTGTAGGGTGATGGAAGCCAACCAGCAGAGAAAGAGAAACTGTGATGCAGGAGAGAAGGGGACAATTGTTGGAGCATCGTTGAGACAGAAGAGAGAGGAGATGAGATCCAGGTGCAGGTGGAGGGGTTGCTGCTGGGAGCACAAACAAGCCACCCATAGTTGCAACACTGATGTCATGAAGAGACTAGAATGGTAGCTGACTGGTGGCAGGAACCCAGTTTATTCCGCATCTGCCTATACCAAATACGGCTAAACATAGTGTAAATTCTGGTAAGTAATGGTCAATGACACTGGGCATGGGGACTTTACACAGTGGAATTGCCCTTCTGCTGTCAAGGAGAACATGACTGAGTAGCTGAATGAGTGACAGTAATAAACTGACAATTAAAATTCTGTGCGGTAACCAAAGAAATGGATATTTCATATGACTTTCACCTTCGGAAGTCAGGTTCCTTTATTAAAAACTACAGTCTGTGTGATGGGTTATTATTCCCTTCTAACCTCCATCTCCTCTACTGAAAAATAAATCTGCTTTTTACCCAATATTGGTGTTCTAACTATATTTCATGGTTATTTAAAATGTCTCCCTTATAGCTTACCTTTGTATGTTGAACCTATTTTGCAAACAGAGGGAAACTGTAGATTCTCTTACCTTTTTATTTTCAGAAAATAAGGTATGCTAGAGTGGAAAGAAATCTGAAATGGGAATCAGGACACTATGCTTCTTGCCTTGGCTCTGCCACTAACTCACTGGGAATTGGTTTTCTCTCTGGAAAATGAAGTAGTTGGCCCAGAGGATCTGCAAAGTCCCTTCTGAATCCAAGTAATGAAATCGTAATAACAATCTAAATAATTCAGAAATTCACAGCCGATGCCCTTTATTTTTATATGCCCATAATATTCTATGTCAAGATAAGTCACATTTATATTGTTGAGAGGTTACCAATCACCCATGTGTTAATATCTTACAGGGTTATTGTGAAGATTAAAAGAGAAAATGTGAAAGAAATTCACAAACTGTAAAGTGAAATACTGTCAGTCATTAATAACACAGAGACACTGAAAGATTGCATCCATTCCTATCAGCCAGACTCTGCTTTCACTATATGGCCTTTGGGGCATCGAATAAAGTCCATCCCCAAGAAATGCAAATGGGGAAGGGGGAGGTTTTGCTTAAAGCCTAAAATGGCCTTTTTAAATTTTTGTTGTTGAAAATGACCTTATGCTACTGGAGGAGCAAAAAGACATTAAGACCTGGGGAAAGGTATCGAGGAAGCATAAGGGCTGGATGTATTGGTATTTTTACGGTCAAATATACATCTATGTCCAAGTAGCATGGAAAGAAATAGCGTCAGGTTTTATAAAATTCTCAGTGTTACTTTAAAAATAAAACAAAAGCTAAGTAAATTGAAAATGATCATTAATGTGATCATTTTTATTTAAGGTTAAGTCAACAGCCTAACTTAATTCTAATCTGTTATCATAATTATATTTTTACTTCCAAGGTTATTCGTTTTGGTATAATTTTCTTTTTTTTTTCTTTGTATACCTTCCTTTATTACAGGGGTGGTGAACATCTGGCCCAAGGCTGTATATAGCCTGCAAAACCATTTGGTCTGGCCCTGCCAACACAACCGCCGGCGGGACTCAAAATTCAATAAATCTAGGAGCTTTTTTCACAGCTAATTTTTAAGTTGATAATTTTGTATGGCCCACGAATGATGCTATAAATACCCAAATATCCCTTGGCAGAAAAAAGGTCCCCCACCCCTGCTTTATTAGTTCACAGGAAGAAATTTAATAATGGTCATAAATCTGAAAATCTGTATTTTTATTTTTTGTAATAAGAATTGTGCCTCCCTGCTAGATGGATTGTTGGAGTGGATATTATATAACAACAATGATAATACATGTTAGATTAGCATTTATTTAATTTCTTCAGAGCAGTTTCACAACTATCTCACTTTATTCCAGCCGCTCCACTTATTAGTTATATGACTGGGCAAGTCACTCAACCTCTTGGGGCTAGTTTCCTTATCTGTACAATGGAGATCATATTAGTACTTCTCTCAAAGAGTTGTGTGAAATTACATGAGTTAATTTATGTAACACATTTAGGACAGTACCTATTGGGTATAGAGTAAGCATGTTGCTATAGAAAACATTGCCATTTATTATAATTACCATTATTATTATTATTCCGTCAGTGGTTTGAAGACTATAAATGTGTTAGGTCCTAATGCCATTTTGCAGTAGTCCCAATGACTCATCAACCTTAAGTGTTATAAACTCAAATGTCTATAAAGGTGCCCAGCACTAATATAAATGAAAACAACATGCTAGGGGCAATTGTGGCAAACTGAATCGCTCGGACCTCTAAAACCAGCAGCCCGTAGACATACCTAGGCAATGTTGATGGCCAGGAATACAGTCCTACTATCGCCACACCACCCAATTTCTCAAGAAGGTAGAAATTTAGATTTTTATGTAATCTCCTAACTTAAAAAATGATTGGTAGATTGATTTTTGGTAAAACATGATGTGGGCCCAATACACACAAGCCTAGGGCGGGCTTAAAACCATGGTCAGCAGCTTTTTTTTATGGGCTCTCATCACTGTTGTGTGCACAGGTTCTTGATGAAATCCTAGTTGACTATAAAAATTGGAAAATCATAGTTAATCGGAGGGTTGTGCCACCACTAAAAATAGATGTGTGAGCTTATCAAGGGGCATTGATAACAGATGAAATGGAAAATCTAAAATAATAGATGAATATCAAAGGGGCATTGTTTTGATACCAGGGACACCAACCCCAGAGGGGTTCTGGGATGCAGGAAACTGTATCCTTATATGTTCCTTAAACTTTGGGGAGAAAGAATGAAGGGCAGGAAAGTAGGCAGGAAGATAGAAAGTGTGGCAAAGGGGGAGAAAACTCCAAAATAAAAAAACAAAACAGGTCTTCCAGACACCAAAGTCCATGCTTTCCCACGTTACCAGGCTGCTTCTAAATTAAATTAACAATTGCACAGCTCTTTGCAATCTATGGAACATTAGCAGAGCCTTGCTTGGGGCTTCCTATATAATACTTAGGGGCACTTCAAATCCAGGTGGTGATTATTGACGCTCTGCCTGTTTACCGAGGTAGATGCTGAGAACCATTTTAGAGCCAGATAAAATGTGATTCTCTGACCCCAGTGACAGGAAAAAGCCCCTGTCAGTGATGCAGACAGTGACTCACCTTTGATGTGATTCAAATTTATGGAACCTACCGTTCTTTATGACTTTTAAAAAATACATTTAAAATCACTTAAGTCCCAATTCTTTGATGATTCCTTTATCGCAGAGGGAGACTCTTAGATAATTGAAAAGGGATGAGTCATAATGAGTTTTCACTGAGGCATGTTGCCTCTCCTCGCTAATTCCACTAATATCCTATAGGGAACATAAAGAGCTCTCATCTTACTGATTGGCGGCATAAAAAGGCCTACATCTGACACCTAGAGCTTGACTCTGCCCTTTTAGAACTGGATGGGCCT
Source organism: Miniopterus natalensis (assembly GCF_054644295.1). Lineage (NCBI taxonomy): Eukaryota > Metazoa > Chordata > Mammalia > Chiroptera > Miniopteridae > Miniopterus > Miniopterus natalensis. Next base: position 16,363,864 of record NC_142093.1, on the reverse strand, counting down.
GCCTGGGGACAGAAAGGAGAAGGCCTTTGTTCTCTGACCCTCCTTCCTCCAGGGGCTCTAACCCAGTCGATTTTATTCCAGATAGACTGGAGAATACCCCATACCATGCTCCATCACTACCCTTCCTGACATTTGTTTCACATTGGCATCTGCTCTCGGTTGCCATTCCACTGGGACTGTTAGAGGGCTTAGATGAATGTGGCGCAATTTCTCATTTACTGCAAAAGGTCTCTTTGTTCTGGAAATGTTAGCTAGTCCATCAGCAGGTCACCTGATATTTAATTGTAAGACAGTGTTACATTTCAGTCCCACAGGCAACTGAGAAATGAGTGTTTACAAATAATGCAAACAACATAGAGGTCCTTTTCCCTTTGGTGTCTGCATCCTCAAAGCCCACCACCCCTGGTGACTATAAAGTACGAAATCCGTGTTTACTGAACCAAAGCAATTGTCATTCCAGAATTGTTTATATACAGTTATGGATTTTAAGGACATGTTTATATTTGGATAAGTTCCTGAACTGAGGGGAGTATAACTAGGACACTGTTAAATTAATATAATCCTCCACGTATATGGAATAGAGAGCTGTGGTGACTAGAACCTTCTGGAAGCACAGCCAGAAATCAACATGTAAGTGAAAACAAAGGCTTCTAATAACAGGAAGAAAAAAAAGCTGTCACAAAGCCTATGCTCATTATAGGACAGGTACAAGGTGTTAAAAATCACTGAATTAAAGAGCTTGATCTTTCATTTCTTGTTTAATCCTCAATTCTTCTGGTTCAAGGGAAGCTAAGGTATTTGTTTTATTATGAAATAAATGGTAGTAGCGAGAGAGCAGCACTGTGCCATGTTGGAGCCTGAGGTGAAAGGAAAAATCAGTAATATTGATCCTGATTTTTTAAAAAATTGGTATTCTGTTTATCATGGATCTTCTTCATTATTTCATATTTTCAAAAGAGATCTTTTATTAAAATGTTATGATCACTGAGTTTTTTAACTCCTCCTTAAATTTTGCACCCAAAATTTTGCCTCACCCTAGTCCCCACCTAGGGTGTGATAGTAGAAATGTTATTTTCTGGCTGGTATAATGTAGAAATTAACTTCACATTTAATGTGATGCTTTTTCATTAAGAAATGAATGTAAAAAAATTCCAGTCTAATATTTTTAATAAAGGAGGAAAAATATCATATTTTAGCAAGACTTCTATCAGATAGAAATAAAGTTATAAAAAGCCTATTAGTCACAAATGCTTTCAGCTATAAGTGACGGCATATTTCACTAACAGAGGCTTAAATTATGAATCTGTTTTTCTCACATAACATGTGGATGGGAGGCAGGCAGCTGTGGAATTCCTTCCTTTGGCCTCCTAATGCTTGTTGCCTTGTGGTTGTAAAATACCTACCCCAGCTCTAGCAACTGCATGCTTTTAATGCAGTAAGGAGGGGAAAGAACTTGCTAAGGATGTAGATCCCCTTTATTAGGGGTGTCATGCCTTCCCAGAGGGCACACCAGCATATCTCTGCTCACATCCCCTTTTGGAACAGTGAGCCAACTGCATCTCCTAAGGAGGCAGGGAAGGCGACACTGTCACATTCCTGCCCTGAACAGAAGGGTCTTAAGCAAGAAGGAAATAGATACTGATTTATGAGCTAAAAGTGTCTGTGACAGTGTCCTAACAGGAGTTAACTTCTAGAGAATATGTGTCAATGATGCTTTAAGTAACCCGATGGCAGACATGAGCTACTGTGTCTGTAAAGTCATCTTTAAGAATGACGTTCTTGAAAATTTTTTGGGAGACTTGGTGATTTTACGGTATTACTTTTTACTAAGAAGTCTGCGTCCGACGCCATCTCTGTAACATTCCCATTGATAAATCTTAAAATGTAAATGACAGCAAATAATGTCCGTGTACAGATTTGTTAGAACGAATAGGTGGATGGGATGTGTTAGCAACTATGTTTAAATATTGATTTCTAAGAGTTTGATTTATAAGCTCTCATTATCCATCAGCATTTGGTGTTAAAATACCAACCCAATGACCTTTTCCAAGTAAACTAAAACATATGTTAGGTTATCCTCTATGGACCATTGTAAAACTATTTGCTACCAGAAAATAACAGAGATGCAACAGATTTACTCTTTTACAAGTTATACTTTCACAAATTATTATTTAGTTTGTAGATTTTTTTTTTACCTTTTAAATTATAAATACCTCCAAAAACTTTTCAAAAACAAATCAAATGAAATTATATAGTATTTAGCGAATTAATTATGTGGATGATCAACTTTCTGATAGTCCATAGGATAGTATTTCTTTTCCCTGCTAGTTTCTGAGTCATAGAGATGTGATCAGCAAAAGTTCAGTGCTGGTTACTTGGGCTTCTGGAAGGTCTGAAGCGTTTAGGGAGTTAAGGGATCAAGTTCAGGGAGCACAGGCAGTCACTACAGACTTGAGAGCTTTGTAACAAAAATTGTAACATATTAAAACAGGCCCAAGTCATGATAATTAACAGAATGGATTTCTGTTTCCTTCATTGCTTTGTTTAATTTAGCATTACTTTTGTACCCTGAGAGAACACTGTGAGTTGAGTGATCTGTGTTTAGCTAAATGACTCTGCTAATATTTATGTATAATAACTTTGGGTTAATCATTCTATCCTTTGGGACTTGGTTTACTTATTCACAAAATTGGTGGTGTTTTTTTTAAGAATAATTATTTTTTTCAATTCTAGTCTTACAGAGAAGCTTCATATTTGGACAGATGAAAGCAGAGATACTCATTTTGATATTAGGCAGGGGTCATCCCTGAACCCTGCCTCCTGAGCCTTTCTCTTAGATTCTGCGTCAGTCTGAGATTCTGCTGCAAAATCCTTAGGCTTTGGGGATTACCCTTAAACACTCTGGAGGGAGAGGAAATAATGAAAACTGTAAACAAGATCTTAAGAGATAAAGCAGCACTCATTTTGTTTGTACTTTCCTGACTTTTTGCTTTAAAATTTTTTTTTTTGGGGGGGGGGGAGAGGGTTCCTTAAATGATTTAGGACATTCCTTTCATGGCCAACCTTATAATTGCTTTAATTAACCTGTTTGTGAATATCTAACTACCCTATTCTAATTATTTTTTCTCTACATGTCCCATCCACTCATTTTCATTGACATGTAGCTGCAACATCTGCATTAGCAATTTTCCTTTTTTAAATCATTTAACCTCCTTACTGTGCTTAGGGCAGAAACATATGCGTCAATGATTTGGTCACAAGGCAGCCATCCATGGAACCACCACACAGCCTGGAAAGTAGAACGCTGCCAGAATCCTGGAAATGGAACCTGAGGCCCACTGCCCGCCGTGAAATGCTCGTCAAGGTCACGCCGCTGATTGTGAGTCAGCCCAGTGATGGGAATGGGCGCCATTTCTCCGTATCCGACGCTCCACCTTTTCTTGTTAATTTCCCTTTCCTTCCAGCAACCTCTTCAGTCACCTCTCCTTCAATTCAGCTGCTTACGTTTAATTAACAATCATGTGATTTCTCTTCTTGATTCTGTTGATGTTTGAATTACATTAATTGCATTTTGAATGTTAAGTTCTGTCGAGCTCTTAAATGCAGTTTGCTCTGGTGTGCTATTTCCTTTTAAAAATACTACTGAATTTGGTTTGCATAAATCTTGTTTAGGGTTTTTTCATCTATATTTTGAGTGAGATTTATTCATAACTGTCACTTTATTTATACACATTTAAAGCTCTGAATTAATCTCTATGCTGTTAGTTGTATTATGCAGGTTTTAATATATAATGTACAATACTTGTCATTATCATTCAGTTCAAAAGACTTTTCTAATTTAAATAGTGATAGTTTACATTGACCCATGGAACTGTATTTCTTATTTTCAAACTGAGGATTTTCTAGTTACCCTTTTCTTGTTAACTTCTACCTAAATGTTATTGTTGCCAGAGAACATTTACTACAAGATTTTAAATTTTAAAAATTTTTATGCTTGTTTATTACCCAAATTATTACCCAGTTATTTTAAAAAATGTTCTGTGTATTTGAAGAATGCATGTATACATGGAACAAACTGACAGCTGGTAGAAGGGAGAGGGAAGCGGGGGACTGATGAAAGAAGGTGAAGGGATTAGCCGAAGAACATACATGCATAATTCATAGACACAGACAACCGTGTGGTGATGGCCAGAGGGAAGGTTGGGGTGGGGTCCGGGTGGAGGTGGGCAAAGGGGCAGGGGAATGGGGACATCTGTAATAGTGTCAACAATAAAAATAAAGTTAAAAAATTTAAAAAATAAAATAATAAGTCATAGGGAGCAGGTTCAAAACTAAGTTATATAATTATAAGATATAGAAAAAGCCCATAAGTGTTTAGTTCTTTGTTAGATTTAAAAATATGATATAAGCCAAATACTTAGCTTTCAACCTTATTTTTAAAATAAAATATGGCAAAACTTTTAAACTTAAAATAAAATTAAAAAATGTTTATTCTGCAGTTGTTAGGTAAATTGTTCTATATGTGTTCAATATATATGTTCAAAATTAACTGTGCTATTCAAATATCCTGTATACTTATTAAACTTATGTCTGCTTGAACTGCCAATTACCGAAAGAGATGTGTTAAAAACCTTCCATTATGATTGTGAAATTGTTTATTTCTTCTTTTACTCCTATGAAGATTTTGTTTTAAAGATCTGATGTTACTTGTATTAGGGGAAAAATTTTAGAATTTTTGTATCTTTCTAGCCAAACAAAGATTTGATCTTTTTGATATATACTTTCTTCTTTCTAGGAATGCTTTTATCCTTAACATTTACTTTGATATCAATGTAGTGACACCTACTTTCTTTTGGTTAGTGTTTTCATGACCTTCCATTCTTTGTTTTTCAGTTGACTATATCCTTTGTTTTATAAACAACGTATAAGGTTATTTTAAAATGCAATCTGACAATATATGCCTTTAAATGGGAACATCTAGTTCATTCTCTTTAATGTAATCACTGATATATTTTGGTTTAAATTTGCAATCTTAGTATTCTATGTTCCTTTTTCTCTCTTTTCTTATCTAATTATTCATTCTATTATTTTTCTTCTATGTGCTCCAAGATGTACCATCCTCTTTTACCATCCTCTCAGTGGCTACCTAGAGATTAGAGCATGTGTCCTTAATTTATCAATGGCTAGCATTTTAAATAAACACCATGACTGTCCTTGTCCTATTTAAAAAATATATTTGAAGGTTTTTTTAAAGAATTAATAGACTTTATTTCTTAGAGCAGTTTTTAGTTTAGAGAAAAACTGAACAGGAAATACAGAGTTCCCATATACTCCCTCTCCTCCTGTCCTCAGTTTACCCTATTATTAATATTTTACAATGATGTGGTACATTTGTAACAATTGATAAACTAATATTAATAACATTTTTAACTAAATTTCATACTTTACATTAGGGTTCACTCTTTGTATTGCATAATTCTATGGATTTTGCTAAATATATAATATCATGTATTTACCATTGCAATACTATACAGAATATTTTAACTGTCCTGAAAATCCCGTGCTTCACTCATTCATTCCTCCATCCCACCCACTCCTCCCTGCTCCTGCAACCACTGATCTGATCTGTTTCTTATCTGCATAGTTTTGCGTTTTCCAGAATGTCATGTAATTGGAATCCTATATAGTATATTGTCTCTTCAGATTGGCTTCCTTCACTTAGCAATATGCACTTAAGGTTCCTCCAAGTATTTTTTTTCCAGAGCTTGATAGCTAACTTCTTTTTATTGGTAAATAATACTCCACCATTTGGATGCACCACAGTTTGTTTAACCATTCACCTACTGAAGGACGTCTTGGATGCTTCCAATTTTTGGCAATTATGAATAAAGCTGCTTTAAACATCAGTGTGCAGGTTTTATGTGGACATAATTCTTCAACTCATTTGAATAAATACCCAGGAAAATAATTGCTGGGTCATATATTAAGACTATGTTTCACTTTGTAAGAAACTCTTCAACCATCTTCCAAATTAGCTGTGCTATTCTGTATTCCTACCAGCAATGATTCCTATTGTTCTACATTCTTTCCAGAATTTGGTGTTGTCAGTGTTTGGGATTTTAGCCACTCTAACAGGTGTGGAGTGGTATCTCATTGTTGACATCCACCTACTTGTACGAAGCAGAATCTTTAGTCCTCTTAGACATTTCTCTCTCCCTCAGCTCCTATCACCGTCTCTTCTGCAGGTTTTCCTTCTACATATCTTTCCATTTTATCTACTCTCCATCTTCATAGCTGCTACCCTCTTCCAAGCTGTCATCACCTCTGGATTACCTCAAAGCTTTCTTGCCCCCTAAATAATGCAACCATAGTAATCTTTTCAAAAAGCAGGCCTGAACAGGTAACATCATGCCCAGAATTTTCTGGAAACTTCTCAATAGATTTGCATTGTGCTTAAGATAAAGCCAAATGTTTTTTCATGACCTACAATGTTCTGTATGGCTGTCCTCCACTATACTTCTTCAGTCTCGCCTGGTACCAGGTCCCTTACACTCGACTCTCTACAAAAACCCTGCTGATCCTATTGAGAGCCTGGGAAGCACTATTTTATGACATTCTATTTCTTCAGCTAATTATGACCCTCGGCCCCACCATGCCCCATTTCACCCCACTCCCTTTGCCTAGCTTATTCCTACTCATCCTTCTATTCTAAGAACAAATACTACATCCTAGGGAAGGTTCCCCTGAACTCACCAAAGAGGTAGGTGTTCCTATTATCCTCCCATGATACCACACCATGTGGAAGTTTTAACAGTACATTTGTTTCCATGATTATTTGATTGATGTCTGCCTCCTACACTAGGTTCTAAGTTTGAAGAGTGTTTTTCATGTTTGTTTATTTAGTTACTCATTTGTTTTAAATCAGTACACCCTCAGCAACTAACACACTGCCTGGTACCAACTGCCTCATAAAAACATGTTGAATACATGCCTTGTCCTCATTGATAATGAGATTTATTAGTCAGAAATAGAAATGTATGAGCTATATAGTTAGTGATATCTAACGGCAATTAGATATGAGGCAAAAGAGAAAAGAGGAAAGAAAAGGAAAATTATCACTTTAAATGGTTCCTTTTTCATTTCACAGTTAAGGAAACTACAGGGAGGTAATAGCTATGTAGGGAAAGCTTAGGACTCTTAAAGGTGATGGTAGTTTGTTTTTTTAAATCTTCAATTTAAAAAATCAGACTGCAGCTCTTATTTCCCCTATAAATATAGGAAGCTTTTTAGTTTTTATACATAGATGAAATACAGAATCTATAGTTTTTACTTGGCCCTGTCCACGTTCATTAATGCTCCCTTAATCACAATGCCTCTCTACACGTATTATTCCCAAGTTGAAAGAACACAAGTGTATGTATGTCTGTGGCCCAACAGGTTACAAGAACATAATAGAAAACAGCCCACTGTCATCCTTTCAAGCTCATTCCCAGATGTGTCTTCCCTGTACTAAGGTTATTTGCATGTGCTGAGATTTTGGCTAAACCTCTAACCACATTGTGCCTTTAGAGTATTTCTCACTCTTAATAAAAGATCTGCGTTTCCTCTGAGATCTGCAATGTAGCCAGCGTGGGCCTCTGTACCTTGAGGAAGCTTGTGAATTATGAATTGAGGCAATGAGAAGGACGTGTGCTTTGGGATGTTTCCTATAGCAGTCATCATAAAGCCTTTGGATGTTCATCCTTAAGCTCTGGTGGAGTCACAGCGAAGTCTTCTGGTAAAGCTGCCTTAGCCTGAAGCTGTGCATTCACCTTCAAAGCTGAATTCCCTGCTGGAAATGGGTGGGGATAAACTAGACTGGAGAGAACTGTCGACAAAGACTTTGGGTAGACATTGTTTATTACAGCGGAGGCTGGCATTCATGCAGTCATTCATTTATCCATTCATTTTTAAATTTCTAAAATATTTTTGGCACTAGATATGTGCAAAGCAAGGAATCACTATAAAAATGATTTATTGAGCTTAAAAATTAGAAAGGACATACATGCGCAGTGAACTATGTACTGTGTGTGAAAAAAGTCTAAATTATGAGTGTGCACCGGGGGCAGGTAACATGGTGCTCCACAATTTTGTCCCCATTATAGCTGTTTTTCATTTGGCCGGTGATTTTCCAAATCTACTGAGAGGAGCTCCAGGGAGGGAAATCTGGGACTGTGGGAAGGGGGTTATCAAGAGGCAACTGAGCAGGCAGGGCTCCAATCTTTCACTTCCCTTTTCTTTTCGCTGCAGTAGGTTTGTTTGTTTTACATACCATGTTTCTTTACCTGATTTCAATGAAAGGAGTTGGTGACTGATACATTTTGAAATTTATGATATGGGAAAAAACCATCTCTTCTAGTCATATACTCAACTTTGTTGTCTCCATCCCTCAGTAAAACATGTGTTACGATTGTTTGCATGCCTTTGCTCACATTGCTTTTCTTCCAACTTGGAGAGTCCACTCTGCTTTCTCTATCTGCCATATTCTTGCCCATGAAAGACCCCTCTTCCAAGGCTCTGTTCCATGGAGGCTTCCTTAACTTTCACCCGAGTCTATAATTGTTTTATTTTAATCATCAAAGTGTTTAGCATAACTCTAGGATCATATTGTGTCTTCAGTAGATATTTACTGGTTGAGTGAGTATGAAAAAGAAAATCTATAAAAGAAACTGAAATATAGTCTGAAGGACAACACTTGTGAGTTCAAATGCAGGATGTATGCAGATTTTCAGTTTTTAGTCTGACTTTTGGAAATTTTATACAAATTTTTTTACTTAGAAGAATAAAAAGAGTGGGGGAGAAAATATAGGAAAAGCTAAATAGATTTCTTCAATGGAAGGCAACTTGAATCTTTAAGAGCGGTGCCATCCATACTTGGGATTCCTGAGAGTGCCTCTAGCTTTAAAGAGGAATATTGATTCACCCTGGCCAGTATGGCAACTGTTAAGCTCTTCTTAAGGATGTACAGTTTCTAAGGAAAGGTGGCCTTTTGTTATAATATAGCTTCTTCTATTTCAACAATTGAGTAAACTTTACATCTACCTCCTACGAGGGAATTAGTTGAATGAGGCATGATTTCTGCTTCTATAAACTCACAATTTAGTGGAAAAAACATCCCAAAGAGAAGAAACACTGCAGCCTATGGTAAGAATTAAAGCCAAAATAGAAAGTGCAGTAGTAAATAGAGATTCGTTTTGTCTGAAGGGGAACCCCTAGCAGACCTGATGAAGGAAGCATTGCCTAAAGACTGTGCAGAAATTCAATAGGGGGAAATGAGGTTAGAGCACTGAAAGCTCAGGGGACATCATGGGAAAGGCACAGAGTCAGGAAATTGTAGGAAATGTTTGTGATGCAGTGAATTGCATGTGTGACCTCAGCACCAGTTACAACAGAGATGGCATGAGAGGTAATGTGGAAAACCTGCGGCAGTCAGTTCATACAGGATATTTCATTTGACTTTATGTGTGGTTGGGGCCATTGAATGTTTTGAAAAGAAAGACATAATATGATCAAGCTTGGGTTTGGAGTTAACTTTGGGGACAGGATACAAGAGGAAAAAACCTTTTAGGAAACTATTAGTCTGCTCCTGATAAGTCTTAATGATGGCTGGACTGAGGGCAAGAACAAAGAGACCAGATGGAGGGAGCGAGGGTTAGAGATGCCTCAAGACCAACAGACAGGATTTGATGCCACTTGGATGTGGTAGAGAAAGAAAATAATTTAATAAAAAAATAAAGTACTTGAAGATGTCTCCAACATTTTGAGCTTGATATACTGGTAGGATGGTGGTTCAATTTATTGAGATGTAGAATGTAACAGGAAATTTGGGGATAAAGAGGAAGACTAGTACCTATTGGTTATCCATGAAATGATATCTCACAGGTGATTAAACATGAACGGTTTGAATCAGAAATGGGGAGCATATTTGAATCAGGGATGGAAATCATTACTATAGAGTGGTAATTAAATCATGGAGAGTAGAAGGCAAAGAGAGAGACTAGAAACTTTACAGATACCTGTAGAGTCTCTGGCTGAATGAAAGATGCTGACTAAGCCCAATCAGTCCACTAGGAAATACCTTATCAAGGATGCCAAGAGAAGGATTTATGAATAGCAGATAGAATGAGTCGATGAACAATGTGAAGGCTTCAGTTTGCTAATCAGGGAGATATTAATGATCTAGAAAAGTAATTTCCCTAGAGGGAATAGAGAATGAAACTCAGGTTGCATAAGGTTGAGAAGTTAATAAAAGGAGAGAGATGGGATAGGTGCTTGTGGATGAAGCAGGTTAAAGGGCTAATTCTTGAAATAGGCCCTGAGTGTATGTGTAAGTGAAGAAGAAGGAATGAATGAATCATCAGAGAAAAAGCTACACATAAAATTAATTCTAATCATACTGTAGAAAGAAGTAGATATGAGCAAATGAAAGTAGGCCTCTGCCAGAAAACAGGCCCAAAGGATAAGAACAGTGGAAAACAGGTCAATTTAACATCAATGGGCATCAGAGCTCTGCCGGAAAAGGACATTCGGCTCGAGTAGTTTTGATCACAGCAGTTTTGGTCACATCTGGTGTGCACACACTTGGAGGGAAACCAACTAGCAATAGGGTTATCTCCAAGGAAGGACTAAGGAGGGGCTAAACAAAAGAGCCTGGGCACCAGCCACTCCCCATATTATGATGACATGATAATGACAGGAAGCGTGGCCTGATCTGGTTCCAGCACAGGAACCTGGAGGAAGTCCTGGGCAGGAGCCTGGATAGAGTAAAGAGAGAGCACGGGGGGTGGGGTGGGGGGGAATTGGAGCTTTACAAGAGAGCATAAACCCAAGCCGGTATTCTGAGATTACCTAGGTATTCAGGCTTGTTACCTCACTCTCTGATTTGGTTGAAATCAGTAGTAAATTAGGAATCATGTGATTGTGAGACCAGGTCATTCACTGTGTTTTACTAGTCAGAGTTACTCATTGGAGTAAACCTTGAGCCAAAGAACGGGGACATGTGACTTTTCTGGTAATCTGGAAAGGATATTTGGCTCAAAGAAGCCAAAAGAAGCCTACGGCTTAGATCATCTGTCTGAGTCGGAGTCCAGGAGGGCTGGGGCTTACCCATCTGAAGGTGTTGGGAGAGGTAATTAATAGACGGGGGAAGTGGAAGTTATGAGAGGCTGAGGGGAGATGGTTGATTAAGACGGGCTTCTTAGAATGAGGAGGAGGTTCAGTCTAAAACATGGGTAAAGAGCAAGTCATGGATTAAAACTGAAGCAGAGCAAATGGGAAGAAGATACAGTAAAGGGATGAATTAGAAAATCTTTGAAAGGAAGGAAGCTCAGAGACCCACTGGCCTTGAACTTCTCTCAAACTGTCAGCGTGGGTTGGTAAGGGGTTAGGAACTTGGGAAGAACTGAAAAGGGTTTTCAACTGTTTCTGCGGAGCATTCAATAGAGTGCCTATGGGTGGGTTGCTAGGACTCATGAGCAAGGAGCTCAGAATGTAAAACACTAGTGAGGGCAGCAGAGGAAGTTGATGGAGGCCAGGAGAGGGCCAAGAATTGGAGAAGGTAGAGGTCTGGGGGCTGAAGGGTGGGCTCAGCTGTGCTTAAAGAGTGGGAGAATGACCAAAGCCTAGAAGGACTGTATTTCCCTCTTCAAGTCAACATTAGAAATACTATTCTGTGTTCTTCATTCAGCTGGGTTGAGAGCTCCTTGAGTTATATCAGAGACTCCTGCCATCAAGGGGAAATGCAGGAAGGGGGAAACAGAAATTGAAACCTCCAGCACGACTGTCCAATAGAAATATCATGTAGACTTTGTAGGAACTTTCAAATTTTCTAATAGCCACAACAAGAACAACAACAACAAAAGCAAAGAAACAGGTCTCAATAATATATTTTATTTAATGCAATATATGTAAAAAAAATATCATTTCAAATTATAATCAATATAAAATTGTTAATGAGATATTTTCCAGTCTTTTTTCTAAGTCTTTCAAATCTTGTATGTATTATTTGCTTTCAACACATCACATCTTGGATGCTAAATTATTATCAGAAAACTTAACATATACATATATTTTATGTAATTTACTGTTGGAAAAGTAGATTTACATATCCAGGTTGTTCTGAACATAATTAAAAATTTAAAATTTTGCAATTTAAATTTCTATTAATTAAAATAAAATAAAAATTCACTTTCTTAGTTTCAGGGGCATATTTAAATGCTGAGCAGCCACATGTGGTTGGTGGCTGCCACACTGGACAGCACAGTCCCAGTGTATTGGGTAACTGCTAATATTATTAAGGTGTCATTGACCGCTATTGGGTTTTATGTACTATTTTACTAAGATTAAGAGGTGAGAACTGGACTCTGACCTTTGGAAAATAAAATCATAAAGGCATGAGTGTGTGGGCGTCTGATTCTCGTTGTTTGGGGAAGGGCCAGGAGACACGCACATGCCAGCACTGCCATAGCCCATCATGAAAAACACCCCCGTTATCTCATATTCAGATGATTTATAGAGCTGACCTCTTCTAAAAGTAAAGCCCTGCCTTGAGCATTAAAATGCAAATCATGAAAACTATGTTATCAAATTATTCCATTTTCCAAGTCCTTTTGCTAGACTGTGGACCATTGGTAAGAGACTTCTTAAAATTATCTTCATTTTTATTATTTTAAAAATCATTTGGCTCTTGTTCTTGCACCAATTACTAAGCTTGGATAAAGGAACTGGTGGAAAGAAGAGAGACCGGCACTGCTAGTTTGATTTACACCCCTGCTCAGTCTCATCTGTATAGAGCTCATAATCAATTTGCACATAAAGTTGATTGAGCTCTCTGGGAATAGTTAGATGAAAGAAACTCTGTAAATGCCAGGTATTTATTATCTTCATTATGGTTATATAATGTGGTAATAACAGAAATGTTACAATTGATTTAACGGAGCTCTGTAATTTGAAGCCAGTCTTTAGAGTTATTGTGAACTTATTTCTCCAGTTTTTCTATTATTTCACACATGTTTCATCCACGAGCTTTCTTGTATAGTGACCAGACACTGAGCAGATCTGGTTTCCTTTAGAGGTGTGCTGCAGTCTCCCACACACACGTTCACAGAGGAGCATGCACTGTCTCTTACGAGTTACTTGTAAAGACGGAAGGATTGTGTGATTGGCCCTATTTTAGAGATGAAAAGTGAGGCTTAGAGATATGTAGCTTAAGAGACCCTACTCATCTCTCAATTATCTCCTATTACTTGTCTCTGCTTCTTTTTTTAAATTTTTAAAAAATTTTAAAAATTTTACCTAAGGAGTGAGGATATTTCTTCCATTGATTTTAGGGAGAGTGGAAGGGAAGGGGGAGGGGAGGGGGGAGAGAGAGAGAGAGAGAGAGAAACATTGATGTGAGATAGACCCATCAATTAGTCACCTCTCCCACATGCCTGACCAGGGGTGGGGATCAGACCTGCCACCCACACATATGCCCCCAATCAGGAATCCAACCTTTCACCCTCTAATGAGCAGGCGACACTCTAACCACTGAGCCATGCTGGCCAGGGCTAGTCTCTGCTTCTTTATATCCAACAAACAATTAGTAAATGGCTGTGTAAAAACTAGTACTTATCCCTTTTAATCACAAATTCACAATTTCTAAATTATGTATTAATAAATGATGTTTCAGGAAAGCAGTATAAAAAATGGTGAACAGCACAGACTCTGAGTTGCAACGGCCCTGGTTCAAATCCCACTTTACCACTCACTAGCTATGTACCTTGGTCAAGGTACTCTCAAAGCCCAATTTCCTCACTTATAGGAGAAATAATAATTAAATGCATTTTTTTAAAACATCAGGCTGAAACTACTGCTCAATCTTGATTTGCAATAGAAGAATACAGATATTTACTACCACGGCATATTAAATAAATAACTGGAGACATTAATATTAGGTATAAGCACCACTTGACCTGAATGACTGCACTTATTATCTCCACTAACGACATCCAAGTCTCTCTGCCTCTTAGTTACTACCTCTCAAGGCTACTGGTCTCTTTTCAAAGCTTTGAACATGCTAAGCTCTTTCCCTTCCATAGAGATTTTGCAGAGGTTGGTCCCTCTACCAAAGTGCTGTCTAATAGGCTCTTTGCTAGACCTTCCTCCCTCCCTCCCTCCCTCCCTCCCTCCCTCCCATCCCAGATTAAATGTCACCACCTCACAGAGGCCTTTCATGACTAGCCCATCTAAGGAGACTCCGCTCATTCCCAAGCTATCTCCTATTGCTAGTCTCTGCTTTTTCATAGCCAATATCACAATCTGTTATCAAAATTTTTAGTATTGATTGAATTCGAGTCACTTGTGCACAGAAGATTGGCAAGAAATATTCTGAGAACTGTATAGAGTGTGTATTTGTGTTTGACTATATGTATATTCAATTTTGAATTCTGCTTTAATAACCTAGCATTTTACTGCGGAAATTTTCCAGTGATTAAAAATGCCTGTATAATGTAACTGTTTAATGTTTGTATATTATTTAGTCACAGGGATCACACTGGCTAATTTAACCACTCCTGTTTTATTGTACATATTTCTTTCACCTTTTACAAAATCCCATTTATACCTTTGTTTTTTTTTTATGCTAAGGGAAATGAAATTACAAAATGAAAGCACACTCTTTTAAAGACTTTCTACATATGGATAGATTTCTTTCTGGGGAGAACAAGTTAAATTCCCGTGACAGTGTTTGAGGGCACCTGTCTTACATACTGTGAGCAGCACTGAATACTCTTCTCCATAAACAATGCAATTTATAGCCAATGAACAGCATTTTCTTACTGTAGCTTGCATTTATTTGATTATACAGAATGCATCAGATTCTCATGCTTATTAGACATTTTCATTTCTTCTTCTAGCAATGGACTTTTAATTTATTTTCTCATTTTGGCTTTATGTTTTTCTCATTAATATGTAAGGCTAATTTTATGTTAACAATGTTAATCAGTTATCTACAACATCATTGCAATTATTTTTCCAATTTATTGCTTGATATTTAATTTTGTTTATATTTTTGATGGATATACTTTCAAAATTTTTATACACTCAAGTTGACTGAACATTACCTTTAATGGCCTTTTCCCACCCCCTCTATATTTAGACAGCTCTTACATATAGTTAATCAGTTAAATATTTACCAATTTTCTTGAACATGTTCTAATTTTTTTTTTTTTAATTCTTTAGGCCTTTTAAAATATATCCTGGGGAATGGTGTCTCATGATGTATTCTAATTTATCTAGTTTTTGAAAGAGAAAATAACTATATTTTTTGAATAACCCATTTCCTCCTCATTGGTTTGTGACATTTTATCATGTATTTTGTTCTCATGCATAAGAAAGCTAACTGAAAACCTATACTGATGCCTTCTTCTGTAATTACAGCAGGTTTAAATTGTATTTTAATATCTATTAAAACAATTTCCCACTCTTTACTTTCCTTTTTCCATTTTTCTCACCTGTTATTACTTATTTATACTTCCAGATAAAAACCATCTTGTGGATTCTGGTCCACTGAAGAATGGTCTCCAAAGATACCCAGGTCCTAATCCCTGTAATCATGACTGTTACCTTATATGGAAAAAGAGTCCTTGCCGACATAAATTAAGGACACTGAGATGAGGAAATCACCCTTGATTATCTATGTGTGCCTGAGATATAATCACAAGAGTCCTTTTAAGTGGGGGGCAGAGGCAGATTTGACTACAAAGAAGAAAGCCATGAAAGGAACAGGTATTTGAAGATGCTGTGCTGCTGGCACTAAAGATGGAGCAAGGGGCCATGAGCCAAGAGAATCAAGCAGTGCAGCTCTAGAAGCTGGAAAGGCAAGGAAAGGCTTCTCCCCTAGAGCCTCCTGAGGGAGCATGGCCCTGCCAACACCTTCATTTCAGCCCAGTGGACCTGATTTTGTACTTCTATCTCCAGAACTGTATGAAAATAAATGTGTGTTCTTTTAAACCATCCAGTTGTGGCAATGTATTACATCAGCCCATGGGAAGCTAAAGTATTGAAGTATCAATTTAATAAAAAATGCTAATGAGATATTACTTTTTGAGTTTTTATCAGTGTCAACCATTAATATTCCCTTCCAAGAAAATATAGCTCTTCTTTTTTGAGTGAAATTGTGTAGCTTTTTAAGAAGTTTATTGATGTCAGAGAGAGGAAGGGAGGGGGAGAGATAAAGATAGAAACATCAATGGTGAGAGAGAGTCATTGATCGGTGGCCTCCTGCACGCCCCCTGCTGGGGATCGAGCCCAAAACCCAAGCATGTGCCCTGACCGGGAATCAAACCTCGACCTCCTGGCTCATAGGTCAATGCTCAACTGCTGAGCCACACCAGCCGGACTTGAGAAGTTTCTTGAATTACTATTTCCAATGAAAGAGATTTTCATTTTTTAGATTTTTTTTATAAAGCAATTTTCTTGTGGATAAATATAGAGGGAAAATGAGCGTCATTAAGACTGGCAGAAGCTGGGCCTTTAACAGGTCAATTTCTATAATATTACATATGAAACAATAATTTGGTTCTTTGAAAGAGGTCAGTTTGAAAAAAATAAGCCTACAATTTCCCACCAATTATCTTATTCTTTTGAAAGACATTTCTGTAAGCAGGTTTTGTTCACTATATGATTACAGATGTGAATAAATGGAAATGTAAAGCTGCATTATCTCTCTAAAAAACAACCATTTTCTACAACACCCCATCAGAATCTATGTGAAATAATTCTTACAGGCTGAAATCATGTTTTTCATGAAATAATCATAATTCTGAGGTTTCTGGCATTTTGTACATACTCTTATTTTCTAATACACATTTGATATTTTATTGTCCTCATTTTAAGAATAAACTCTTTTAAATGCAGGCATTAAGAATTTTTTCTTTGTGTTTCAGAAATATTTATAGGAGGAAATTCTGACATGTTGAGGTAAAGTTAATTACAGATTTTTAATATGACTTTATGAGACATTTTGGGCAGGTAACTTTTTTAGTAGGTGGTTTTAATAGGTGAATATCAGAATCCTATAGAAATCTTAAAAAATGCAGATGCCTGGGTCTTCCTCAGCATTTGGATTTTTAAAAATCTCTTGATGTGATTCAGATTTACACAAGTTTCATCACCTTAGGTTATACAGTGAACTCTTAGGAGGTTTTCTTGAACTGTCAAGCACCCCCAAAGGCTGTTATTTGTCACCTCACCAAGGTCACTATGTAAATGTGTCTCATTCTCTTTGGGCTGGGAAGAGAATCTAGTTATCCTTCCTGCCCCCAGAAGTATCTCTCAGAGTTTTCTTCTATGTAGTAAATCCGGTTAAGGGTCAAATAGGGCAACTTAAAATGTTTAATCAATTTGACTTAATTTTATGGGGAAATTTTTATGATAGTGCAGCATTTGTGAACTGAGGATTATAAAATTCTCCAGTCTATCTCTTTCAAATGTCAAGAGTACATTGTTTCTGGTTTATACCAATATTGTGAATCTAAGCTTGATGGAAATATGGAAAATATTCTACACACATAGCAATTTTGAGGGAAGGAGATATGTCATCTTTCCTTTCTGATACTCTAATCCTACATCTTTAAGTAACTTTTTGGACTCAGGCTTTTCTTTAAAGATTTCTAACATACTCAGTTTTCAACGTAGCCGTTCTTGTTTCTAATAATTGTGAGACATTTGCAATCATTTTGATGACTGATTTTAGGATTTCTGTGGTGCTTCAATTGCTACATTTTCAAAATTTTTCTCCACAGGTATGAGGCTCCTAGGGGCTTAGAAGTTTTGTACCCATACAGTGCTGAGAATATCATCAAGTACATTTTAAGTCCATGAAGCTCATAGGTTGACTAAGATAAAAACAGCAATCTTTTGAAAGAAACAGATTTTACGTGTTTTAATTAGCCAAACTGTCACTTCCTAATTTTTTTTCTTTATAATTAGAAAATCAAGAAAGACTAAAGAAAACGACCACTTCTTCACGCAGTTGGTCCTCACAACAAGATTGCTATTTTGGCAGTTTGAATAACTGCCTTTTTCACATGAATGCGTTTCAAAAGCTACTGGACTCATCTGTAAACAACAAAACTAAACTTTTTAGTGATAGTAGTGTGCTCCTGGTGTGTATGTTTATATTCTTATATCTGTGCTTGGTTTACATCATGTGAGTAGGTGGGAGGAAAAAGTATTTACTGTAATTACCAAAGCAGCAACTAGATGGGAAACACAGACCAGGCATGTGGTTCAAGATAATTTAAATTCATTATTTTCTAAGATAATTTAAATCTCTTAAGTTTGTTTAATGCATCAGTTGTGTGGATGGTGTCGTGGCTATAGTGATGAATTTAATATTTATCTTAAGTACAGTATTTGTTAATGAAATAGCATTCTCTGCGCTCTTGTCCACCTTTATGACAGGAATTAAAATGTCTTTACAGAGCAGAACATTCTTCTCATTAAACTTCACAGAAGGGCTCAGTGGAAACAGGCTTTCACCACAAGTTCCCTTCCCCTTATCTTTCTTTCCAGCTGCTCTGATTTTCCTAAAACTCACCTTCTCTTGGTAGTTTCTATTAGGTAATAAGACCAGTGATTTCAGTCACAGATTACTCTATTTTGGCTTTCAAACCATTCTAGCATGCTTCTGGTTAGAATAATGATGGCAGTGATAAGTGGATGTGAGAGGATGGTAATTTTATACAATAATGCTCACCGAGCCTCTTACATTTACATTAGCCCTTGCAATAATAACTAAAAAAATTCTAATATTAGAAGAAATATTTATGAACATCTGAAATATATATGTGCCCTCTGGCAGAATTAGAGATCCAGGCAAACCTTGTTGGGAGTCATTTGGCTGCGACAAAACATGTGTTTCCAGCACTGGTGATTTGGTAGAGTTAGATTGTTCTGGTGCTTGTATTTGGTTCCCAAAATGCTGTATTTTGATTGCGTTTACTAGCTGTGTCTTAGAGACCTTCAAGGGAAATTCACTTATATTTCTAAGACAAATTTAAAATAAATGGAAGCCCCTCCCCATCCATCTTTCCTCCCACAGCTGCTCAAGCCAGGCGCACACAGACATGATCATATTTATTTCCTTTGTCCACAGAGTCTCAGTGACCCGGTGACTTCCTCTGAGATGTTGGTAACAACTCTGACATAGAAGAAGATGTATACTTTTGAATCGGGAGCAGCCACGTTTTCAAATTCTTTAGTGAACCATTACTTAGCATAAGTCACTTTGGAATCAATTAAGTATGAACCTTTGTCACATCAGTATTCATTGGAAAGCACTTAGGTGATTAAAGACCCATGGCCTTTAAATATTTGACTACTTGCCAGGAAGCCTTATTAGCTCTTTATACTTCCAGGGTTGGCCGTGTGAAAAAGAAAAACACAATGAGAGGAAACGTAATTGCCTCTGAATGAATGTTCCCTCAGCATCTGCATGGTTCATGCTATTCTAAGCTGCTATTTTTGCTCTCGCTCCCGTATCTTCCTCTGCTAACTTCCGGGGCTTCCCGAGCTCTCCGCATTTATAGTGTAGTATTTTTTCCGTAACAAAGCAAGATAAAAATAAATGCTTACACTTATAAATTTTCACCATCCAAGCAGGATTGTATTAAAATACAGACATTTTACATTTAGTAAATGAAGCAAATTTTAGCATGCCTAAAATTTCAAGAACCGCCTTTAGTTTAAACAAACTTTTAAAACACGTGGGAGCAAATGTAAAGGTATATCTGAGTGACATGAGTTTTAAATAATAATTGATGATACTAATCATAATTACTACTATTTATTGAAGGAATTACTTGGGAACTTGTGTGATGTACATGCATTCACTTGTTAAGCTTTCATGTGTTTAGTCCTCTGGGTACCAAATGCATTGCTATTGGGTACTCACATGGCATCTGAGCATCTCGTGGAGTCCAGGTGGAGGGGAGAAGTATCTCTGCATGACACGAGACACTAGCAGAAGGGGTGAGGGTGCTTTAGGTCAGTCAGAGGTTGCAGTCAGGTAAGGTGAGGAGAATTCTGCTCAGATACTTCTATTTTCTCTGTGGAGCACAAGGCAATATCGTGACTTATGGTGAAGAGCTGGGAAAGCAAGCTTAAAGGGGTCAGAACATCTAGAACAACTGCCCCAGGGGAGGGGAAGGGGAAGGGCAGGGAAAGGGGCTGGCTAGGGATAAGGTAAGTCATAATGGGCCTCCTCAAGCCTAAAGACCCACATAGCCTATGTACTGTTTTCAGTGTGACCAGGATGTAATTTCAGGATGAATGATGATAAAGCCACCTCTCAGCTGCCAATGCTTAAATACACCCAGATATTAATTTACGGAGTGAAAAGAGCTCCATTTTCTCATTTGCATTGCTCTGTTAAATTAAATATATAAACCATTTTCCCCCCAAGATTATATGAAAAACTTTGTTAATTTTCAGTTTCAAATTAATGTCAAATAAACCATGGCAAAGCCATGCAACTGAACCCTACACATAATAAAAGGGTAAGATAGGACTAGGTGTGCTTACATAAGTGGGTTTCACAGAGATATTAAATCAAGCGCAACATAGTTTATATAATATGATCTCCATATTGTAAATAAGCTGTGGTTAAAATACACCCCTGGAATGTTACCAGTCTGTAGGCACTAGATAGAAGTCTGCAGGGTGCAGCTTTGGAGATTGAATATGGCTTCACGACAGTGTGTTCCTTTGTTCTGAGTCTGAATGCCTAACCTTTCTTGAAGGATATATGATAAAGTGAGAGGCTGTTCACCTTAACTATATCATATGTCAACAGGACTCAGAATGAAGCCGTTTGACAAAGCGTACGGGGATATATAGCATGGAGACTAGGTCCGGGTATAGCTTGGATACTTGGGCTTGTTGGAAAACTTCGTGCCCTACCAGAAAATGGAGGAGTTCCCAAATTCTCACTATTGGTGAAACATTGTGGGAAGGAGAAGTGGGAGGCTTTATTGGTTATTCTGAGCATCAAAACTGAGTGTGGATTTAGTCTTTGAAGCTTCAGAGCTCATTTGAGTTGCTGGAAATAGTCCAGGGTGATCATGCCTTTGAATTGACTGCCATGCAGACCCGATCCTGGAAGATACCTCCCTTCAATTAGAAGGCCTCCATAGCCAGCTCGGGGCCTTGAATGGGGCCCACACACTTACTTTGCTTCCAGGATGGTGGTTTTGGTAAAAAAATAAAACTCCTGATATTACCTGAGCACCAATACCTGTGGACCACAGGATGGCACAGGTTCAAAAACAAACAGGGAGACTCCTGTTTCCAGACACAGTGGGCAATTCATGTCTACTCTGTCCATGAACTTAACTAGATAACAGACAAAATGTATTTTAAAACTCTGCTTGAAGGTGCTGAAAAACAAACAAATGATGAATCACCCAACCAGGATCTTGAGGAGGACAGATGCATAAGGAAGAAAGTCTGGCATTCAGGATGTTTTATCCTATTCAACAATGTACTGATTATTGAGGAGGCAGACAGATCCAGAAGTTGGCTAGCCCTTTCGAAGGGGATTGGTGTAGAAATGTCAGATAAAATACAGGACACCCTGGTAAATTTGAATTTCAGAAAAACAATGAACAATGTTTCGGTATAAGTACATCCCATGTAATATTTGATTTAAGGTGAATATTAGCAGGTGGTCAGCACATCTGGGGGTTCAGCAATACAATGGTGATATGCTTTATTGCTGTGTAAGGTTTTAATTTCTGGGAGACTAATACTTTGATACCAATAATTTGTTATGACAACTGCTAGTTCTGTCCTCTCCTAGTGTAAAAGGAAAGATATATTTTCAAAGCTCGAAAGGAGGGTGGCTGAATTTGGCAGACAAAAGGAGGGGGAATTGGGGTAAAATAGAATATTTCACACACACACACACACACACACACACACACACACGGAATGGGGAGAGATGAAAACCAGATTTTCACTTGTTGTTTGAGAAGATCTAAAGATTGAAGAGTAGGAAAACCCATATAATTCCTCAAGTGGGAAGCTTGTACTCAGACTGTAAGGTATGAAAGAGCAAAAGAAATGGCTGCATGACTTGTGGACATAGGCAGAGGGGGAGATAGGAGAGCATTTCCTCTGGCTTCTAAAGGAGTGGAGGGATCCAAACTGTCCTAGGGGTTGTAGAAGGAGGCCTGTCAAGTATTGAAGAAGCATAAGGTGAGGTGAAAACCTTAGCAGCCATGAGGAGTGGACAGTCCAAGTCATAGATAGTCAGCATGTGTGGTGGAACTCTGCAGAGAGCACCAGCTGGACTGAGAGCTAAGGAAGCTCTGGGAAGTGGGAACAGATGGGAGGGGCATATCTGTTGAGTCCCAACAATAGCTTAAGTGGCCCCAGTCTAAAAATGATCTCTTATTTTTACTGGGATGGTTAATTTTATGTCTATTTGACTGGGCTAAAGGATGCCCAGATAGCTAGTAAAACATTATTTCTTAGTATCTGTGAGGATGTTTCCAGAAGAGATCAGTGTTTGAATTGGTAAGCTAAGTAAAGCAGATGGCCCTCCCCAGTGGGAGTGGGTGTTACCCAATCTGTTGAGGGCCTGGATAGAGCAAAACGATGGAGGAAGGAGAATTCACTGTCTCTGCTTGAACTGAAACACCTATTTCTCCTTTCTTCAGACATCAGCTTCTCCATTCTCAGACTTTCAGATTCAGATCAGGATCAACACCATCAGCCGCTCAATTCTTAGGCCTTCAGACTTGAATTGAATTATACCACGTTTTCCTAGTTTTACAACTTGCAGAAGGCAGACTGTGGGACTTCTCAGCCCCCATAACTGCTTGAGCCAATTCCTATATCCTATCCATACATATATATGATAGTTCTTTTCTCTGGAGAACCCAGACTAATACACTTACTAACTCTCTTGGGCAGCAGGCTTGAAAACCCATAAGAATATAAACAAGTCAGAGAGCAAGTAGATGTACAGAACAACCTGGGAATTAATATTAAGCTGGGATGTGACTAACTTCTTAAGCTGAATCTGTTAAGAAATCATTGTATTGGATTAAGAGAAATACTGAAATTGATCTGAGTAAAATGTTCATGTTAGGTAGGCTGGGATTTCAGATCCAGGTATGAGTTGATTATAAAAATGGAAGAGAATTTGCTTAGGATTTTGATTAATTTTATAGTTACTTATTATATTAGTATCTATGCAAAATGAGAACCTGAAGGAAGATCACACCGAATTGTTCAAGGCAATTTGGGGCTGGGGTGGGTGGAGTGAGATGGATGTGGCATTATAGCAATATTCCCTTAGTACACTGTAACTTTCTCAAATGTTTGCATTTTCTATAAATATAATTTTGTAGAAATAAATTCCTTCAAACACAATAAAGATTAACATCAACAAGGGGAAATGGCCTGAACCATTTCATGACCTTCCTTCTACTGGGGCACTGAACTTCTAGGCTAAACCAAGCCTAGTACTGGAAAATGTGGAGAAGACCCCAAATATTACATCCAAGGCCTCAAATTCATTGATGAGAAGATGCACATTGAGGGCACCACTGTTGTGAAGCTGCGATGATGGGGAACCTAGTCATTTCCATGTGGCTCTCCATCTTTGGCAAAGGTCATGGTGAGAATCTCTGACTCATGGCTAACTTAGAGGGAACGCCTGAGCTAACTCAAGGAGAGGAACTGACCTGTCCTCTTGCTCCATGCATTCTCCAGAAAAAATACTTTTCCTGCTGACACTAGCTGTCTGAGAGAAATGTCCAGGGAGGGTAGACTTACTCCTTTTGCATGTAGCTGGGAGGTGATGGTTCTCTACCCTGGGGAAGCCTCTTGGTTACGCTGCAGTGGAGAGAGGACTTAATTTCGGGTCACATCCCATCTTCTGGTAGAGAAAATCTTATCATATCTTTCACTGCCTGACAATCCACTACTGCTGAGGATCCAGGATAAAGACTCATGTCTAGGAGACCCTCAATAATAGGAGCGGGCAAAGAAATCTCAGGTAAGTGATAAAGCTAAAAAACCCCACAAAACCACTAACAGGTGTTTCCAGTTGGGGAGTTGCACCATTGAAAGTGAAAAACAGAATCCAGAGTACTGAAAACTGAGTTTGTGATCAGAAGGTAAATGGAGGAACTATCTTTCAACACAGAGGAAATACTAAGAACTGTAACTCATAACCGAAAATGTAAGAGACATGGAAGACACTTCTAGGAAAAATAATATGCAAATTGTCGGTACTCCAGGAGAAAAGGGAGCAGATGTAGGTGGAATCAATAATCAGAGCGTGATCTTCAGCTCCCTGATCTGAAGAGCAAAAGGGCTTACTAAGCGTCTGGCAGAAATGACGAAAAAGACACACATTTAGACACATCTTTGAGAGATTTCCGGTCTTTGTGGAGAGAGAAAAAAATATACATTTTTAGACGGATAAAAAAGTTCAAATGTAATAAAAAAGGAATGTTGGACTTTGAATTCTTATTTGCCTCACAAGAAGCAAGTTAAATAATGTTTATAAACTTTTGAGAGAGAAAGCAGTGTAGGATAAAAACCCTACTCCCAGGAAAGTAGTTCGTATGATGACCAGAGAAGGACTTTTTTTGGATATGTAGGAACTTAAAGTATTCTACTCACATTCTCACTCAACATTTTTCAAGGATGTACTCCAGCATAAATGATAGTAACTTTGACTAGATCTAAAGCAAGCGGGGAAAAAAAAATACAAGAGGCAATAGTGAGCCATGAACCTAGTAAAAAATGTAGGTGACCCTACGTGGATGATAGAGTGATTGCCAACTGTAATATCACTGTCCACTATGTAATATCACAGTACATTATGAAGAAGCTCAGTCCAAGGAAAAGGTGAAAAATAATATGGAATTACATTTCTAAAGTAGTCCAGGAAAACCTAGGACTTGGAGGTGGTGTGAACAAATGAGAGTAAAATATTTTTAAGATCCTGTTGCTGTGGGGAATAGTAAAAGTACTATTCATTTTAATAAATAGCAGAGAAATATGGGCTTTAACGTAACTTAAAATATAAGCTGGTGAATTAGTAAATAGAGAAAAATATTACTATTTCCAAATTATTAGTAGGGGGCAACTGAAATGCAAAACAAAATAAACAGAGCATAAAACAACTTGTTCAAGCCAGTGGAAGCAGAAAAACATAAGAACAGAAAAGCCTATGATAAAGAAATTAACATAAAATTAGATGGGAATGAGAACAAACATTACTTTTCATAATAAATGTAAATAAATTGAATTCTCCAATTAAAACACAAGGTCCAGCTTTACGCTTTTTTTAAAAAAAAGAAAGAAATCTAACAGAAAATTTTTTAAGAAGGAAGGGTCATAAACAAAAGGGCAAAGACATGTCTAGTAAATAAAAGAAAAAGGGGTGGGTATAAAGGTATCAGAAAATGGGGAATTTTAGGTGAAAATAAAGCATTAAATGTATCAGAGATAGATACTGTAATAATAAATAGTTTAAAAGCAGCAAAACTACCCAGTATGAATATCAGAAAGGGTCTAGTCAGGAGGCAATAATCATACTATAATGTGAACAGGGAAAGTTTACTATAAAGAGCTTTAAAGTAATAACAGGGACTTAGCTACTACGATGTTAAGTGAGAGCTAAAGAATGCAGGAAGGGCAGCTACAGGGAACAGCCACACCACTAGGGCTGGGACCGAGTACCTAAGAAAGGAACAAGTTTGGGAGAGCTCCCCTGTGCCAGGTGCCAAAGGGAAAATGTTTATAGTATGTGTACAGACTCAGAAAAACATCATGTTCTTACGTGAAATGAGAAAACAGCCAACAAATCTGGGGTTGGCTGGTTCATGACCCCTCCTAACTTGTTTCTAGCGTGCCTCTGTACACTGGTGAGACTGAAAAGGCAGACCCTGTATTTCCCAAACTCCCCATGAGGCTTGGGTTCCAGATGTGGCTGAGGTTCTCCTGGGTTTACAGGAAGAAATGAGAAAGAGGTGAGACACAGCTGCATGTAGGAAGGTCAGTTCTTCTCAAGGGCGTGATGTTGAAGACATTGGCTCTTTGGGCAGCTCTGGTGTAATGTTCAAGCGGATTTAGCTGCCCAGCTGTGTAGTCTCAGCAGTAGATATTCTGCTAGAATATTCTGTGGTATAGTTGAGCTTTTCTCCTGGCTCCTTTTATTTTGGACTGCATATAATACAAATTGGCCTCTGTGGTTTTGCCAGAAATTCTGCATGTTACTTATTGCTCTCTAATAAACCCCTTTCTGCTTAACCAGCTATATTTGATACTGTTCTCAGTTACTAAAAGCCTTAGCCAATAATGTGTGACCTACTAATGTAAGGAGAAATGGCCCTTTCTCTTTCATTTTCAGTATAAAGATATGTAAAATTTTAGATATGCCTAGGTAAACTTTTTTTTTTTTAAATGGATATTTTGGTCTCAATAAAATAAAGATCCTTCTAATAATAGGGCTGTCTATACCCAGAATGGGGTGGGCGAGTAAGGGGAGGCACCAGAAAGGTAGTAGACTCCCATCCTCACGGCAGCTCCCATGCAGGCTCCGTGCCCGCCTGTGAGGACAGGCTGGGCAGCGGTCTCCTTGGCCTCTACTAGCTGGTTTAGATGCCTCTGACTCTGTCTCCAACTTCTCCAGATTTGGGGGAGACTCTTTTTTTTTTTTTGCGTTTTCTTACAAATTTCTTGCTATGGGTAAATATAACATAAATAAATAAATATCGGGTTAAGAAGCAATTAGATATATTTACCAATGGAACACCACTCTGCCATAAAAAAGAAGGAAATTCCACCCCCTACAACAGCATGGATGGGCCCGGAGAGCACCACGCCAAGCAAAATAAGCCAGCCAGAGAGACAAACACCACACGACCCCGCTCACATGTGGAACCTAGTGAACAAAACAAACCAACAAACAGAATAGCAATTCATTTTTTAAAAATCCAAAAAACAATTAGGCTACTTCCATTGGAAACCATAATGTATTTCCCCCCTTATTATTATTATTACCTATTTTGGAAACAGCCACATAGATGCCTATTGTGACGTAGTCCGGGCCCTGGGGCTGCCTCTCGCGATACTTGCTGCCTCTCGGGACACTTGCCGCCTCTCGAGATACTTGCTGCCTCTCGCGATACTTGCTGCCTCTCGAGATACTTGCTGCCTCTCGCGATAGCGGCTGACCTTCTCGATCAGGAGTGGGAAACGTCCGGCGCGGCCTATGGCGCGCACGAGATCGTTTGGTCTGGCCCTGCCAAGGCCTCACCGAAGAGAAGCAGTTCCAGCCCTCACATTCGGGGTGAGTTCATTAAATGTTTGACCAAATATAGCAGGCTAATTTTGAAGCTGATGATTTTGTATGGCTCTGGAATGATGTTATAAATATCCAAATGGCCTCTGGCAGATAAAAGCTTCCTCTGGTGATAGTGGCTGCCTGTCGCGACGCTGGCTGCCTGTCGCGAATCGCGATGGCTGCCTCTCATGATAGCAGCTGCCTGTCAAGATTTTGTCTGGCCCAGGACTTGCCTGTTGTGTTATTGTCCGGCTCCAAAGCTGCATGTCACGAGATTTAGGGGATTCTAAGGGAATATATATATATTCCCTTGAATTAATTGTGGTGACATTGGTTAATAAAATTATACAGGTTTCTGGTGTACAATTCTATAATACACCATCTGTATATTGTGTTGTGTGTTCACCACCTCAAGTCATGCCTCTTTGTCTCACATTTATCCCCCCCTTACCCTCTCCTGCCTCCTCCCACCCTCATTTCCCATTTCCCTCTGGTAATGACCATATTGTTGTCTATGAGGTTTTGTTTTTGTTTTTCTGCTTAATCTCTTCACCTTTTTCACCTACTTCCCCTGCTCCCTCCCCTCTGACAGCTTTGAGTCTGTTTCTGTTTTGTTTGTTAGATTATTCTGTTCATTAGACTCCACACATAAGTGACATCACATGGCACCTGTCCCCTTCTGACTGGCCCACCCTACCTGGCACAATACTCTCCAGGCTCCTCCACACCTCCACATAAATAAGTGGAAAAACAAATCAATGCTCCTTTCTCTCTCTCTCCCTCCCTCCCTTCTTTTCTCTCTAAAATTAATCAATAAATTTTTTTTTTTAAATTCCTTTCTATTTGTTGCTCTGAGTTGGGTTCTCTAATACTTGCAAAAATAAATTTTATAAATTTATAATTAAAATTTGCTGAGTATATGTCCGTACTCAAAATCCTGAAAGGCTATGTCAAATGCAACTAATCTAAGTGCAACTGATATAAAGACAACCACATATATTTGTTTAATTTAATATTGGCGTTCTATAGGTATGCAAAGTTTATTTTGCTATAAATGTCACAACTTTAATTAAAACATGAGGTGTCTATGCTGAAATAAAAAGATCCTGATAAGTAACTGATTTTATTGCTTTAATTTTACATTTGTAATATTTTGTTTTCTATATCAGACTTGTTATCAATTTTTTGGTTTCGTAATCTATATCTCTATATATTTATATCTATATAGTACCTATCTCTATCTATATAGATATATACACTTACATATTTTAAAGTTACATAAAGCTAGCATATTCCCATGAGGTTAAAGAAATGGTTACTGAATAGGACCCTCTCCTCATTGTCTCCCTGTATTGAACAATCAATACTTCATTCGTTCAGCACCCCGTCTACTCTCCACACTAAGGTCTCCAGGATGAAATGACAGCAGCTGAGGTCTTACACACCCTGAGCCCTCCCCTCCTCTTGGCATTTTTTCTTTTCCTGCTGGAGGACAATCCTGGTCCTGGGACTTTTTGAAGATGGAACTAGAGAAAGTAGGGGTCAATTCTCCCTTTGCTGATGAAGCTGTGAAATTTACCAAGTTGATCATCAGGATGAGGTAATGAGGCTGGTGGACAAGTGATTGTGAGTGAGAATCCTGCAACATTTCTGGTTACCTGAGCTGATTGCTTAACAAGCGATTGAGATATAAGTTTCAGTGGTTTGCAACTGAGAGACACAAGTGATGGAATACCCTACATAGCTTTATTTTTCTTGAGATGAGTTTGGCAGAAAACGAAATTGCTTACTGTGCAGGGTTTAGGATTGCCTAGCAGCACTGAACTAGGGGGGAGGGGTGGTTAAAATGTTGAGTGCCGTTTGGAGGCAAGTTAGGTTGATGAGAGGAGGGTCTACACGTAAGGGAATGTAAACACTGGGTCCAAGCTACCCAGTTTCATTGGTTCCTAGATGGAGTTCTCCCTCCTACATCCTTTCGGGTCTCCTAGACCCTCTACTTCAGATTGTTACTCTCCCCCTTCACTACTGCCACCACCAATTCTCCCACCCCCTTCTCCCACCCCCATCCCTATTTGGCTTTGGGGAACAGAAACTCTCTTGAAGCATTAAGGAGCTGCATGACCATGAGCAAGCAGCTTCATTCCATCCAGGACCAAGTTTCCTAATGTATAAAATGGAAGAGGTTGTCAAGGTCACTTCTAATACTCCTTTTAACTTAAAAATATGATTCTATGTGATGTGTCTCTCTCACATTTATATTCCCCTCTCCTCCCTCCCTCCCTCTCTCTCTCTCTCTCTCTCCCCCTCCCTCCCTCCCTCTCTCCCCCTCTCCCTCTCGCTCCCTTCTACTCTCTCTGAAAAGCAATGGAAAAAATATCCTCACATGAGGATTAAAATGATTCTATGAATTATGAGGTAAAGAGATTGACTTGGAATGAGAGGTACTTTTCACAAAAATAGGTAGAGTTCCATAAAAAATAAATTTTAATTTATGCCTTAAAATAAGACAGGAATGGAGATTAGTGGAATCAGGGCAACTTGGGGTTGTGAAAGAACCAAGTGCCAGGAGCAGCAAGAAGATAAACGTGGTTGCAGTGACATGTGTGGACTAGGCTGTGAGAGATGGAAGATGACAGTAAGCTTCTCTGCTCCCGAGTCATTTCAACAGGGCCAAGAAATTGGTTATACAAAGGAAAAAAAAGAAAAAAAGAAATTGCATACACATAATATACACACCTTATTAAGAACGTCCCAAGTATTTAATGTTTAGAACCAGAATGTCTCAATGTGATAAACTGCCCAATTACATAAACTCCCAATTATTCGGGTAAATTTTTTTGTGTGGAAATATTTGAACAACCTAGAAAATAGCAAAAAATTAGAACCTCTCTCATTCGTAAATAACTATTGAGACACAAGATAGATAGACCATGAAAAAAATTTGAGAAGTTTATGAGAGAAAATAAAGATCCATGAAACATCTATAAATAGAAGGCGGTTATGTGAAGTAGAGTAAAATATTGTGAACTGAAAGATAATTTGACTTTTTTTAGTTCTACATTATAATTATTTGAGAATAATAGTCATATATTTATCACTTGACTCACATATTTTCTACCTGATTAAAAGATACTACAATTTTCTTAGAATGTTTTTCTGCTCATTGGTTACAAAAGTAGGGAATATACGGCGTATTTTCAAATTGGTATTGGGGAGTCAGCAATCTGGGTAGGTGAAGGAAATACTGGAGAATGCAGGTGAGCCGAAGCACAAAATTAAAAGATAATATGTGGGAGACACTGTTTGTTCAGGAACTCAGATGGGCGGCAGTGTGCCCATGGTGGGTGGTTTCTTTCTGAGGCTCCATAGGCTGAATCACAGTTAGACTAGACAAGGCATTGTCATTTTTTGTCAATGATTGATTAAGGGGTAGGGTGTGGCAGTGACCCAGTTCTGACCTATAACTTAAAAGAGGATGTTTGCTGGGGAGTTTTGGGAAAGATTTTTCTTCCTGATAAAAATAGACACTTTAGGAAGAGACACCCTCCCCATTTCTTTTCTGCCTTTGGGTGTTGTCACATGAAGAGATGACGTTTGGCACCATGGCAGCCACCTTATGATCATGAGGAGAAAGGCAAAAACATCTCAGAGACTATGACCCAGAGCCCAGACTTTGGAGAGTTCATGATTTATCTAACTCTGGAAACATGCAACTCCAGTCTCCTTGTTATTAGAAATACTTAACCCACTTTATTTAAGGTTTTTTGTTATTTGTAGGCAAACCATACTCTGTGATACAAAATTGACCTAATCCTGTTAAAGTGTGTTTGCTGTGGAATCCAACAGTCCTGAATTTGAATTACAGCATTATCAACTAATGCCTGAATGAGCTTTACAGATCATGCTTATCCCTGCTAAGCCTCAGTTTTCTTATCTCTACAATAGGGATAATAATAATGGAGCCCAACTCACAGGATTGTTGAGAGGGTTAAATAGCCTGTTGCATTTTAACCAGTTAACAAAATGCTGGCCACATGGCAAACACACAGTGGAAGTTAGCTTTTTTTTTTTTTTTTTTTTTTTAAGAGAGTGGAGGGGAGAGAAGAGGGGGAGAGAGGGAAAGAGAAACATCAATTTGACAGAAACACACCAATTGGTTGCTTACCACCCTTGCCCCCACCAGGGCTGGGGATGGAGCATGCAACCAAGGTATGTGCCCTTGACTAGGAATCGAACCTGAGATCCTCCCGTCTGAAGGCCGAAGCTCTAACCACTGAGCAAAACTGGCCAGGGCAAAGTTAGCTGTTTTTTATGAGGGTTTTACTTTGATTACTATTAAGGGGCTTGTGACTGTAACATATGCAGCTCTGTGGCAGCTCCATCCAAGCAAGTCAGAGAAAAGCAAGCACTCTCTTCTGGCTTACGTGCCCCTGATCAGCACTATTCCACTCTCGAAATGGCCCTTTAGTTCCCTCCTCAATTGCTGCAGAAGATTTAAGAGCAAAGGAGGGCTCAGAGATAGTTGCTCATTGGAGGAAGAGCAGAGCCTAGGGGCTGGCACTGTGGGAAATTGTGCATATCGATGTGCTATTAAAATGGAGATTGTGGGAGGTTCTGGACTTCAGCAAGGCATGAGGACATCTGGAGGTGAGCAGGAGGTTAAGTTTTTGAGTCAGATGACTGAAAAGATCCAATTAGAAAAGTGTAGTAGGCACCTAGGCATGAACAAACGGGCCAGGTGTAGAGGGTCACCAAGGTGGAGAGCCCTGGGTGCCTAGCAACGGGCAAAATTACAAACCTTTGCGTGACCACTCCCTTAAGCTTGAACCCTTGGAGATGACATCTAGGCTTCAGCTGTGTTTCAGCTCCAGGCCCAGAAAAGCAGCAAAACCAGGCAGAGTGATGTCATGGCTGACATCAGTACCAGATGCAATGACTAATGACCCCCTGGTGCCCACCAATCAGTGGGCCCTCCCTGGTGCTGACCAATCAGTAGAAGCACAACCCTGATGAGACACACCTGGGAAAGCTGATGAACGTTCTATTGAGATCCTTCCCTGAGATCTCAGATAAAAGCCCCCTGGATGGAGGACTCAGCTTGGCCCTCTCTGTGGAGCACACCTGTATCTTCCACCCCCTTCTTTCCCCAGGGCATGCTCTCCTTCTCTCCTTCTCTCCCTCTCTTTCCCTCTTTCTTCCTCTCTCCTTTGCCTCCCCCTCTCCCAAGCACCCCCTAACCTCTCTTCCCTCTTTTGTCTCTCAAGGCGCCTATCTCTCCACCCCCCCTTTCTCCCCCGCCCTAAGCTCTAAGGGCCCTTCTTTGCTGTAACTTGTTTTCTGAGCACATTTCTTCTATGCTCACTTTTTCTAACTCTGTGACTTTCTAAATAAACTTTCTCTTATAATTTGAGTCTTGACTAAACTCTTCTCCTAGCCAGAACTCAAGAACTAAGGTTGCTGAATGGAGGCTAACATCTGGTGCCATTTTCCCACTGCTAACAAAAAGTATTTGAAAAATTGATTAAAAATGAAGGAGATCAAAGTAATATTTGGCAGTTGGGGAACGTAGAAGAGGGCATGTCCATGTTATTTACGTTCCCAAATTGTTGAGTGTTGGCAGCTGCATTTTACTTCCTCACTTTCATTTTTGTGTTTTGTCCTGGGTAAATAACTGAGAGTAAAACGGTATAAGAAGGAAGATTTACAAACAGTTCTTCCTTTCATCTCTATGCCCCTGAAACCTTTTTATTTTTCCATAAGCTCCTGAAATAATGTTGACCCCAGTAGAGGCTCTTGGTTTGACAAACTGACACTGCAAACCTCCTACGAGGAAGCCAGGCATGCGAGAAAGCAGGCAGAAGTTCCTTAGCTCTTGCTTCCAAGTGGGATTTAGTCAGTGACTCTGAAAGTCATGTGCTAACAGGAGACCACTTCAGCACCTGCCTCCTGTCTGCATCTTTCCCTGTGTTCTCAAGGTTGTCCTCAAGGATCTAAGGGGAACTAACTGTTTGGTTGAACACTCTTTAGCAATCTTGATATGGAGTTCCATCACTTTAGTACTGTTTCACTAAAAAATCGGGCCTCAGATATTTACAGCCATCTAAGTCACCTTAAGATTGGATATGAGTCACCCGGAGTACTTGTTAAGAATGCAGATTCCAGGGAGAGTCTGCTTGAGGACATTTGTGTGGGGCCCCTGAATCCACAATTTTCAACAAACATCTTCAGTGAATCTAATACAGGTGGTCCAGGGCCTATATTTTTCAAAACGTGCTCTAAGTACCAGGCCTGCCTTCCAAATGTCTTTTTCTTCCTTTCTTCCTGCCAACTCCCACAATATGCAGCAATAATAGATGCTGCTGTTAAATAATTACTGAGAAACTCTCTTTAAAAATTAAACGTAACTGGGCAATGTTCCGAAATTAGAACTTTGCCTTGGAAGGTTGGAATACTATCAGAAGGAACATGCCTCTCCTGGGAAAAGCCAACACCACTGACAAACTCAAGGAGCAGCTAATGCTGCCTCCTCAAACCCTGGTGCTCATTCAAGGGAGAGGGCTCTTTGAATTCAGTGGGAACTGTGCCTGAGAACAAAGTGAGTGTGGGAGGTGTGAGTCACAGGGGTCAGAAAAGATATTCAGGTACATTAGACAAATTAATTAATGAATAGAATGTTACACTGATTTGCTTATAGACAAGCAAAACTTTGGTGACATGGTGAAGAAACAGATCCATGCCTTCCCCTGTATTGGGAGGCCCCCGTTGCAGCCTTGAAACTGGCAGCGGTGTGCAGGGAGACTTCTGGCTGATTGGTCCTCAGTAGTGTGTTACTAAGGGAGGAGGCAGGAGGGTAGGAGAGGAGGAGAGGGGCTTTCACTCTAAAGAATCATCTCCATACAAGCTTGCACAGAGAGCTTTCTCCTACCTATGTCATCATACATGAGATGGAAGGAGTTATGCGGGTGCCAGAAAAGAGAGATTTTAAATCTTTTTCGGACATAGACTCATTTCACTGAAGTTATGAATTATTTCTCCAAAACGAATGCAAGTAAGCATACACATGGAACATTTCAAAGATTCATGGACCTCCTGAAACTAGAGAACATCTGCTCTAGAATAAATTGCTGACCCTGGAGATAGAAGTCAGGGATAGGGTAATCCAATACAAATGAGATTTTGGCTGAGGAAAGGGTTGACTTCACTATAGCCTCTCAGGAGCCAGACTACTTGGTTGGAGTCCTGGCTCTATCCCCCCTTCTTCCGTCAGCCCCGCAGCTGTATAGCACAGAGGGGGTCCACTTCCCTCCCTGTGGCACAGTTCCACCTTTATAAAACGCAGATATGGTTACTGTAAGGAATGAATGAGTGAATATGTGTAAAGTTTTTGCCAGGCACATAAAGCCTTGCTGATACTATTATTTTATTCCTTAATGAATGAGGCTGACATCGACCACTTATCCAGCCAGTCTTGTGAGAAGCTTAGCATTATCATTGAAAGTCTGCATTTTGTCCAATAGAATAAGAGCTCCATGAGCATTTGATTTTAACATTTTAGACCCTGTGTTGCATATTGAATAAGATACTCAATAAAAATATGTTGAAAACAACGGATTTGGGGAAAAAATTTTCCCAGGCCTCCCTAAATGTCTGTCTAATCTTTCCTTCATACCTTCATCACCACTGATTTAATTCAGATCCCCCTCATCACTTATCAGGACTCTCTGAACAGCCACTGTCTACCAAAGCATTTCTGAAAGCTGCCTACCCATTAGAATCACCTGAGGAGTTTTTAACTATAGATTTATGGCTCCTATGAGATGTACAGAATCAGCAGCTCTGAAGGGGTGGTACTGAGGAAGGTAGAATAGTTTCAAAACTTTCTCAGGTGATCCTTAAATAATGCTAGTTTTGGAGCTACTGGGTAAAGTCTAAATTCTTCATCCTTTCTTGAAAGACCCTTTACCATTGACTCACTTCTCTGTGGTTTCCCAAGTGTTACCCACCACTCCGCCATATGCATCCTGTACTCCAATCATGCAAAATACCAGCCCTGTTTCCTCGTGCCCCATTGTCTCATGGCTGTGCTGGGTGCACTTCTGAACTCGGAAAGCAGAGACCAAGTTTTTGTTTGTTTTAATTAAAGTCAGATGCTGAAAACGATTTTACTTCCCAGATTCATACCCCCTTAGTAATCTCCAATGAAGTCCCGATTTTTGGTCTTAGTAATCTCCAACGACGTCTTAATTTTTGGTCTTCAACTTTTGGATCATTGGTAGAGCAAAGATGATGTTCATACCCTGAACCAAATGAACCATATTTTCTTTTTTTTTGTCAATTTGAGATGTACTTTGCAAATTATAAAATTCACTCTATTAAAGTATAAAATTCACCGATTTTTAGTATACCCACAATTTTTTGCAACCATAACCATTGTCTAATTCCAGAACATTTTCTATCACCCAAAAGAAACCTCTTACACATTACGCAAATCATTCCCCATTCCTCACCCCTCCACCCTGAAAGCCTCCGGCAACCACTAATCTACTTTTTGTTTCTATGGATTTTCTATTTTGGACATTTCATATAAATGGAATCATAGATTTATATGATTTCCAAGTTTTTCTGTTTGCTTGTTTTATCTCTCACATTGATATTAAGCTCTCAATTTTGTTTGGCTTGCATATTTATAGAACAACAGATTTCACATTAAAAAAATCACTAATTTTGACTTCTTTAGAAAAATTGGAAGAGCTAGCCACATGAGGGCAATGTTTTTTCCTATGAGTAGAAGCTGTCCATTTTAGATAGGCCATGCATTCTACCGGCATCTTATTTTATTCACTTATCTGTAGGCCCCACAGGCATTCAGGTAGACCACTTTCTCCATGTTCCTCTTTCACTCGTATGTCTCCAGTCCACTCAGAAATCCTTTCACTTATTCTTCTGGACACAGGGCTTATCTTTGAAGATATAATATTGGCTCTGTTTTTCTTCTATTAAATCCTCTCCTGTCATCAGATCCATTTGTAATGTAACTGTTCTTTTAACAAGGTAGTGGGAATAAATTTTATGACCGTTGAAACCCACCAAAGACAGGATATTAGTTGGTACGTTCCAAAGACACTCACTAGTAGGGATAATTTAAAGTGCTCTATCTCATAAACCTAGTCTTGGACAAGTTAAAGAAAATTTAAAGCTTTAAGTTTCTCAT
This sequence comes from Miniopterus natalensis, assembly GCF_054644295.1. Lineage (NCBI taxonomy): Eukaryota > Metazoa > Chordata > Mammalia > Chiroptera > Miniopteridae > Miniopterus > Miniopterus natalensis. Next base: position 16,327,262 of record NC_142093.1, on the reverse strand, counting down.
GCATCGTTTTGTGAGGTTTGAGGCAATTAACACTTTCTAAAGACTGAGTTCTCTTTTTATATGTGGATATGTGACTCAATTAAATGTTGACAATTTGGAGTTTACATATGGTAAATGAATTTTTCTTTTTTTGTTTTGTTTGTTTGTTTGTTTTAATGAAAGAATTGATGCAATTCAGTAAATACCATCATGGTTAAAAAAAATAAGTTATATCTTATGGGAAGACTGCTTGGCTGAAAGTCATAGGAACTAGATTTTAGTTCACTGACTCATTCCTCAACCACAAATATTTATTGAGCACCTCCTGTGTTTCAAGCTCTCTTCCAGATACTGGAAGCAATCAATCAACCAAACAGGTCAAGCTTATGTTTTCAGGGAGCTTAAAGAGTGGGGAGGAAAAAGGTCAAAAACTATACAAACAAATAAATACATTAACATATTGGCTTTGGGAAAATCATTTTATATTTCTGAGACTCAGTTTCTCCATGTGTAAAATTAGATTGTTTAACCCTAATTTTCTCCCACATCTGTAAGTTAATGTTCTGCTTTTAGGTTTTAATTTGTTTTTAATCATGTAAGAAAACACCTTGACTGAGTTGGATGTCACATAAGGGTAACATCTAATGGAAAAAGTATCCTTTTGGTGTGGTTTGTCTGAGATAGTATCTTGAGGGACAGAAGAGTCTCATGATTTTTAAATTGTCTGTGACTGTATGATGGAAATAGCTTTGTATTTCTCTAGGTATTTTCTATGTTTTCAACAGAGTAAGAAAAAAATTTTTATGTTTATTTTAACATAACTGTGTACCATTCTTTCGACCATCTAGTACATACATTTTAGCATCTATTATATGCTGGGCATTGAGAATAGGGTGTAATAAGAGAGACAATTTTTGTTCTCACAAAAATCTACATTTTTAGATAGAAAGGTTATTCCATAAACATAGACAAGTAAATACTATATCGGTAGTGATAAGTGCTATGAAAAAAAATCAAATAGGATAGGAAATTAGGGAGCAACAGAGGAAGAGAGAGGTCTATTTGATTTAAGGAAGACCTCGCCCGGCTGAGCGTGGCTCAGCGGTTGAGCGTTGACCTAGGATCCAGGCAATCGGGGTTCGATTCCTGGTCAGGGCACATGCCTGGGTTCCAGGCTCAATCAATGATTCTCTCATCATTGATGTTTTTTTCTCTCTCTCTCCCTCTCCTTTCCTCTCTCTGAAATCAATAAAGATATATTAAAAAAAAAAATTAAAAAAAAAAAAAGGAACACCCCTCTGAGGTGGTAATGGTAAGGTTATTAGATAAAATACAGGATGGCCAATTAAATTTGAATTTCAGACAAATGACAAAACTTTTTAGTATACGTATATCTCATGCAATATTTGGGGGCATAATTATCATATAAAACTCATTGCTTACTTGAAATTCAAATTTAACTAGATACCTTACATTTTTATTTTCTAATCTGACAATCTTACATTGGAGCCAAGACCTGAAAATAGTGAGAAAACTATATATTGGATCTAGAGGGATAGACTTCAAGATAAAAGAAACAGGAAATGGAAAGTCTTATGGTAGAAATGAACAAGGCAGCTCAGGGAACAGAGGAAAGCCAATGTGGTTGGGTTAGATCGAGGGAGAAAGTGAATGGCTACCTGTGTTTTAGATAGAGGCAGAAGTCATTTTGTATAGATGCATTAAGCCACTGTAAATAATTTGTATATTACTTGATGAAAAGCATTTAAAAGTGTTGGGTGAGGAATGATGAAGTTTAAGTTCAGTTTAAAGAGACCAGTTTGGCTGCTCTCTGAACAGACTGTATAAGGACAAGAGATGCAGCCAGACTTGTTGGGAAGCTGATGAAACAGACCACACCCGTGATGATGGTTTGGAATAAGGCCTTAGCAGTGGGGATGGTGCACAGAGGTAGGAACTTGTTTATATTTTAAAGGAAGAACCACAGGACTTGCTGGTGAGTTGTGGGGTATGTGAGAAAGATGAACACGTGATCCTTTTTTCATATTTGGCCTGAGCAACAGGATAACTGCTGGAAAGCTAATCTTATGACAATTATAAAGAAGTAAATTTAATTTGCTTAAACAGTTGTTTATTGAAAAACAGACCCACCTCCCTCGCACATTCTTTGTCAGGGTTATCAAATCAACTCACTACTATTCCACCTAATCAGTCTCATCCTCATTGTCATCATTTTCTCGTTACGCCAGGAAACATTACTAGCCCCTTATATCTACTCCTCAGTTAATTATTACAACAAGCCATGATCTAAGTACTATTGTCATAATCACTCTCATATTACAGAGGATGAACATGCAGCCTGCCTAGAGTAAATAACTTGCCCCGAGGGACACAGCTAGGAAATGGTGAATTATGGCTCTAAAGACAACGTGACCCACTCCAGAACACTTTCACCTAACAATGGAGTTTTGCAAAAACAAAGAAAGGAAAAAAAATAAAAATAAAAAGGTGTTTTGAATCATTCTGAATACTATATAAAAAAAGAATATTCTCTCAACTTTTAGACTTTTACTCAAGGACCCAAAAAAGCCCAAAATTTCTAATACGTGAGGAACAAATACAAAAAAGCTTTACTAAGTAACAAAAAAGAAGTTTTGGCAAATTTAAGATCAGGTCTTTGTTATTAGATGGGAAGATTGAAATTATGAAAAAGTCAGATTTCCAAATTAATTTATAGTTTAATTTTGATCAAAATCATATATAACATGTGTATATATATACACATTTATATCGATATATCATATAGACATAGGTATATGCATATATGTACACAATATATGTGCTTGTTAGGGTTATTTCAACAAATCGTAAAACATAGAAACCACAGTGTAATGTTATCAAGAATAAAAGAGGAAAACAAAAATAAAAAAATGCAGCAAAGTAAAAGTATTCTGAGAAACAACAGAAATTAGAAGACTCATAAGAGATTTATTTTTCTCCCAAATCTATTCACATGTAACTGAAAATGCTATTGATGTAGAAAGATTACCTAGATATGTGTTTTGGGGAGAAACTGGAAACATTTATAATGTAATTGTATTGTGTGTAAAAAGGTAGATAACAAGATTTTATACTATATTCACTTTTATCAGCACAAACTCTGAAAAGATACACCAAACACTCATAAAAATCTCTAGATGAGCAGGGATGGTAGGAAGACTCTCCACTCTGTTGTTCTCATGCTGACAATGGGACTGTATTAGCAATTCAAATTTTTCAAAAATCATATTGAATGCTATATTTTGGAAACCAAAGGCAATTACTTTTGTGGTGAAAAGCATTCTTTGAGCACTCACCCTACAAAATTTGACTAGTTTTCCTACAACGCTGCTTTGGTTGAGAGGCGTATGGTTTTGATCAATAAATCTCTGAATAATTTTTATGTCTTTCACCACCTATCATTTCCGGAAAAAGAAATCCTTTTGACATCGTAGCCTATGCTCGGTCCAATTCTCCATTACTAGTTTGATTTCCTTTCTCGTAGTTTCTGAAACAATTTGCTTCCACGCCTGAGCAGGGTTTCAGTCCAGAGATAAAATACAAAAATTATTAACTTAATCTGATGCACTATTTATCCTGTTCTGCTTCTTACTCCTTGAATCTACATGTCTGCATTCTATCCTTTTAAAGGGAATATAAATATTTCTTGGCTTAATGCTTTGAACACTGGATTTTAAGGTTGCTCCACATGTTTAATCTCTTTTTCTACACCAGAACGAGCTTCAAAACAGGTGTGAGTAGGTTTTAACAAACTTAGTCATGGCGTTTTCCTCCAGAGCTATTATATTTTGCATAATTTTCTCCTGTAACCCTGGTATCTGAGTAGTATCTATAAATTATTTAGGACAATTTCCCTTTCACACAATTTTATTAACAATATATTTTTATCTTATACCCTCATTTTAGTTTCTCAATACTTTATTGAGCTGAATTTGGAGATTATATAATTTACCTTATTTTTATTTTCCATTCAATGAAATCTGATAGTTTGGGGTATTATTATTAGTTTTATCTCTTGCAACATTATAGCAGCACCATTTAGAATTGTTTCTTCCCTTAAATAACAGAGAAATCATTATTATGGTCTAAACCTTTCTTTCCTGTAGGGCTTTTTTTCCTTCAACTTCATTTTCAATATGCTGCCTATAATGCTTCTTAATTTCATCTGAGGGTAGCATGCTCGCTATGTCCTGAAATCTGATAACATTTGTGAGACTTGAGAAAAACTCTAAGTAGTTGATTAAACTGATATAGAGACCTATTTCCATTAAGGAAGTGAGTTCTACAATTTATTTCAAATACTGACAGTATTGTAAGTCTCCTCTGCTTAATATTAGGAATAATTTCAATATTGTGTTTAGATGTTGTAACATAGAATGTCTTTATGAGACCTCTCTTTGCTGTGGAAATATAAGATCCCAGTAGTTTTTGTATTATATACATGCTATGAAAATTATGAGGAAATAAGGCTTTGTTAACTATGATTTTTCTGAGAAATTTGTCTCTAAAGAAAATTAGTACGGTCACTTAAAAAATCCTGAAGGTGTTTGGATTTTGACTCTAAAGCTGCCATAAAAGAGGCAGACATAAAGCACAGTATGAGTATTAGAGGCATCTCTGCTACTCTGGAAAAGAAAGATGCCAGGGGAGGCTTTGCAGAGAAGGTGACCTGATGGGTCATAAAAGGATGTGGAGGAGTTTGCCAAGTAGAAAAGGTGTGAAGGGCAATGACATAAATACAGAAAAAAAGCTTCGTGTATAAAACATGGAAGCAGGAAACACTCTCGTACTTTTGGGAAAATTGATAGAAATGTGATGAGATACTAGGGAGACTATCTGAAGATGAAAGAATTCAGCCACATAAGGGACAAATCAAAGATGTCCTTGTGATCCATGCTAAAGATTTTTGAAATTACTTTGACAAATGAAAATAATACATCTGCACAAACTTTAATCTTGGATTGGAATTTCCACTGTCTTAGAGAAAAATTAACTCTGTAAGAGAGTCTACAGTGTGGACAGTGAAGAAAAAATAGACGTCAGTGGAATGAGTGGTCTCCATTTGTGTCCACTTTCCGACCTTTCATTCACTCCTCCAACTGTAATTTGGCTTTGCTTCCACTACATAATCACAATCATTTAGGTCACTATTTCAAAATGAATGTTTGTGTCCCCCTAAAATACATATACTGAAATCCTAACCCCAATGTGATAGTATTAGGAGGTAAGGCTTTGGGAGGTAATTAGGTCGTGAGGGTTGAGCCCCCATGCATGGGATTAGTGCCTTTACGAGAAGAGACGCCAAAGAGTTTGCTTCTGCTCTCTGGTCTCCATCCTGCAGAGAAGCAAGAAGCCAGCCACCTGCACGCTGGGAAGAGGGACTGCACCAGATCCCAACCATTTTGACCCCTGATCTTGAACTTCCCAACCTTCAGAACTGTAAGAAATAAATGGTGGTTGTTTTAGCCACCCAGTCTGCAGTAATTTGTTATAATAGCCCAAACTAAGAGAGTGACCAGTGGCCTCTATTTATAAAGTAAACATATTTTTTAAGCCCTGTTCTTGTTTAGTCATTTGGGAGCATTTAACATTATATGCCATTAACTGATGCTTTAAACTCTCTCTTCCCAAATTCCCCGCCCTCCTGATTTTCTTTGTTTCTCTGGTTCCTCAGTTCAGTCTACTTTAAGAGTCTCTATTCTAGTCAACCTTTTAATTTTCATCTTCTTGGGATTCTAGGTTCTTTTCTCTTTTAGCCTGCCCCCTCTACTGGGACAGGTCTATTTATTTCCATGATTTCAATTACAGTTAACATCTGTATACAAGTGGTTTCCAAGTCTTTATCTGCATCAACGATTTCCCTTTTGGAATTTAGGTTAGCATATTTTTTTCAACATTTTAATTTGTATGTTCAATACTTCAGGCTCAATGTGATCAAACATGAAGGCATCGTCTTCCTCCCACATCTATTCTTGTTTTTATCATAAGTGTCTGTCTACTCAGCTTTTCAAGCCTAAAAACTGCATGCCATTGAAGATTCCTTTTCTTATGTGCCACAGCTGTGCCTATTGATTGTACCTAATAAATGTTTATTATCTAATCTCTTTGCCTCTTTCTGTTCCCACTGCCATCAGCCAAGTCCAGGCCACAAAAAATTCTAGCTTGGCTTATGGCTGTAGCTTCCCCATCTCCACAACAGTCCCCACATTGTTTTTTAATAATGCAACTAATCATGTCACTTTCATAGATAAAACCCTTTAGTGGTTTCCCATTTTCCCTGCGATAATGTCCATGCTTCACCTTAAAAGTATCCCTCAAACATTGCAATCGATCATTTAATTGTGTATTTACCTTACTAGACTATAAATAACTGTCTACAGAATGGAGACAGTAAGATAGTATCCTGTATACAATGGTAGGGGTGAACATATTCCAGCTTACTAGTCAATGAGTAGGTATTCAAATCACTATATTCTACCAGCTGTAAACGCTGCTGCATACAGATGACTAGGAACTACAGTCTTCACTCTTTCTAATTTTATTTTCTGGCTGGGAGAAAGTTAAACAAAAACCATTTGGGAATAAATTATGTAGCAATGCCTGTAAGAAAAAAGATAAAGAAATCCAAGCTAAAATATTTGAAGAAATTTCCCAGAGGTGGGGTTGACGTTAGGTTTTAGAAAGTGAGTAGGAAAATAAGTAGGGTTTGAGAACATGAAGAAAGAGTATAATCCATTTCACAAAATGATAATAATCCATAACATTAAAAACAAAACATTAAAACTAACATTTTTTAGTATAAATAAGCATAACATGAAACTTGCATAAACTTTAACTTTGATTGGGGTTTATACTGCCTTAGAAAAACATGGTAACAGGTATTGGAAAATTATTTCCCCCTGGTAACTATTACTTAACTTCATTACTTGTGGTGGTTAGAGATAGCTGATGAAACCAGTGTCCTGGTTTTGATCTCTGTGTAGGCTGCATTAGTTCCATGGGTCAAGACCTTGCCTCCCTCATATTCGGCCTGCTCTATTGTAAAGTCATGTCTTTCCTCAGAGGTGGGTGCTAGGTGCTGGTTGAGAATACACAGGTAGGTAAGTGGGTTGAGTGTTTGTGGTTCTTATGACTCTGTAGAGGCATCTCTCTAGTACTATCCTATTAGACAATTAAGGCCCTGTGATTTAACCCTTCCGAAGTCAACAATTGCAAGTCAGGTAAGTCTACTTACTTTTCTTTGAGAAATGTCATGTGCCAGTAGGTGATTTATGGACTGAATTGTGTCTTCTCCCACCCCAATCGTATGTTGAGGTCCTGAGCCCAGGACTCCAGAATGTTGACTATACTGGGAGATGGGGGTCCTCAAATAGGTAAATTAAAATGAGGTCATTCGAGTGATCCCTAATCTGATATGACTGGTATCCTTATAAGAGCAGAAAATTTTGGACACAGATAGGTGCCAGGGGGAAGATGGCCATCTGCAAGCCAAGGAGGGAGGCCTCAGGAGAAACAAACCTTGGTGACACCTTGATCTCAGACTTCTGGCCCCCAGGATTGTGAAAAATACATTTGTTTACGCAACCCAGTCTGTGGCACTTAGTTATGGCAGCCCTAGGAAACTGGCATAGGGAAGAAGAGAAATTTATCTTTCAAAGCAAATCTCTAACCAGTAGTTAAGATAATACTCTTGCCACATATATTTAAAATAATAATCTTTAAATAACTTTAAAATGGATAATATTAATTTTTGTTAAGGTCAATAAAATAAAAATGTGATATTTAATACTAATTTATAGTTTCATATGAAATTTCAGATTCTGTTTTATTTTAAAGGTTATTAATATAGTAAAATACATCCTACTATAAGGAATGTGATGTGGTCTTGTGTGTATGTATATGTTATTACATATTCTGGCACAATTTTGAATTTATTTTTTAAAAAGAGACCAGGAAAATGCTGTTTGAAATAGGTCTAAGCCATGGATGATAAGTTCTTTTATGTTACCCAAGGATGTTAAATGGATTGTACAGTGATCTGAAAGTGCCAATCCTATATTTAAGGGTGGAAAAGTCATTTCCATTTAAAACTTCTATTTTCTCTTCCTCACATATGTACTCTAAAATTCCATTTGCTGAATTCTCATGCTTCATCTCAATTTCAGCCACATATCGCGAGGTTACACAAAAATTCATTGGGCCAGTCCTGAGACATTCAAATTTAAAAGGGCATTTTTCAGTTAGAGGACGTTTTTGAAACAGATCAATTTTAAGATTTTGATCGTTCAAATGATTAGGCCTTTAATTTAAGTAATGCTTTTATATGACTTGAAGTAATTTGCATTGGAAGGAGCAAATCTGTAACCTTTTGAGAGCGATGCCCTGACCATGGGGATGAGCAGTGGCTTCCGCATGGCGCTGCCCTGGTGGACTCCCCAGTGTTTCTCCTGTGCACATGTGCGCCAGCAGCTGTCAAACACCATCCACGGGGAGGTGGCAGCTCAGATGTCCTTCCTGTGGCCAACGGTCACCTGAAGGAGCCCAGTCCTTCCTCTGCAGCCCACTCATGTGCCCAATCTTCTCCAGAATTACCTATGGCCACAATATGCAGTCACAATTTCCAGTGAACTATACGAGATAATTTTTGTTGAACTATTTTCTGGAAATTAAGGCATATAGACTCAAACGCACACACATGCATACACACAAACACCATGGTCACGGCATGTAGAATCATCAGAATGCCTAGGGCAAAGGCTATAGTGTAAGTATTCTGTGAAACAGAGTAAGTATAGCCAGATCCTGGCTAGGCAGGACAGAGGCGAGCTGGGAGTTGTTGCAAAGTGACCTTAATGCAAACTTTTGGAAAATGGGGATACTGTTTGTTTTATGACATTTTGTCTCATGAAAGGTTTCATAGGAACACTCTACTTTCAGAGAGCGGGGGAAACCTGTAGTCTCCAATAGATGGTAGTCCAAGAGGGACTGGAACTTTGATACAATTTGCATGTTTACATTCACATGTGTTAATGCAGGATCTCTCTTTTTCCTATTGCTTTCTTACTTGCGTTCACTCTTTATTCTTTCTCCAAAAATTTTGTATGTACTTATAATCATAAATAATTGTGAAAATACAGAGTATAAAGTAGAAAATACAGCTATTTCTATATATCTATATCTCACTCTAAATCTATCATTCTACCATCTATAACACAATTTGTCTCAAACTATACATAGTTTTGTAGTTTTCTATTTAAAAATATATTATGAGCCTTTACCATTTTATTAAATAATGCTTAAAATTCAGATATTTAATAATCATGTGCTATTTTTATTTCTATCATTTTTACTGCTAAGTAATTAAGTTGTTTCAGTTTTGTTTTCTCTGGTTTTGCTATTATAGTTAACTCTGAATAATACCCCTGTTGTAACAACGTCATTAAGTGCTTGGGAAATTCAGTGCTTGAACAATGACTGACAGATGTCCCTGTATGACCTCACAGGAACTTTGTCTCTGGCGGGACAATTCTGGGACATAACTTCAACTCTAGTGTTTCCCTGAGGGATTAGCTGAAGCTTCCTGAAGCTTTACGTGCAACTGCACCCTTGCTTTGCTTTTTCTCTCTTTTCATGATCCTGCTGCTTCTACTTGCTTACCACTTTCCCCCAGGAGCCTTTCCGTAATAAATCACTTGCAATAAATTCCGTTTGCCATCTAGAAAAGTTGTATAGAATTAAGCTACTACCATCAATGCACGCATGCGCCTTCCATTGTATCCTCTGGAATAATATCAATTATCACTTCTAAACATCTTTGTAGTGTTGGTAAACAAAAAATATTCCATGGTCGTCATTATTTTGGGGCTTTTTGGTCAGCAGTTTCTGAAAAGAATTTAGTCATACTTTTGTGAACGTGCACGTGGCCGCAGTATCATGCTTCTGACCATTCCTCAGAGCAGCAGGCACCGGGCAGGCTCCCTTTTTCACAAGTTTCACCTTCTCTGGAGGTAGAGGTGGACCCCTAGCGGCCACATCTGTGCTATGCCATGACCCTGATGCCTGCCACATACGATGGAACTTGGAGGAGATACCTGACTGATTTGGGCCTATCAAATTCTATCTATCTATCTATCTATCTATCTATCTATCTATCTATCTATCTATCTATCTATCTATCTATCTATCATCTATCTATCTATCATCTATCTATCTATCATCTATCTATCTATCTATCTATCTATCTATCTATCTATCTATCTATCATCTATCTATCATCTATCTATCTATCATCTATCTATCTATCATCTATCTATCTATCTATCTATCATCTATCTATCTATCTATCTATCTATCTATCTATCATCCATCTATCTATCATCTATCTATCTATCTATCTATCTATCTATCTATCTATCTATCTATCTATCATCTATCTATCTATCATCTATCTATCTATCATCTATCTATCTATCTATCATCTATCTATCTATCTATCTATCTATCTATCTACCTATCTATCTATCTACCTATCTATCTATCATCTATCTATCTATCATCTATCTATCTATCTATCATCTATCTATCTATCTATCATCTATCTATCTATCTATCTATCTATCTATCTATCTATCTATCTATCTATCTATCTATCATCTATCTATCTATCATCTATCTATCTATCTATCTATCTATCTATCTATCTATCATCTATCTATCTATCTATCTATCTATCTATCTATCTATCTATCTATCTATCATCTATCTATCATCTATCTATATCTATCTATCTATCTATCTATCTATCTATCTATCTATCTATCTATCTATCTATCTATCATCTATCTATCTATCATCTATCTATCTATCTCTATCTCTCTCTATCTCTATCTCTGTGTGTGTGTGTGTAAAACTAGTGTTTAAAGCCAGAAAATCTAACAAGCCAAAGAGACAAAAAAATCTCTACAGAGTTGGCGTTTCCTGCTTCAGGTGCTGTTGCCAAATGTTCTGGTACTTAGAAATGGGATGCACAACATCAACCACCACCTTAGTGCAGCAGCCTGTGAATGGCAACTGGCCACTAGATCAGCACTGAGCCACCCACTTGGCCCTTCATTTCAATAAGGACATTTCCTGTCAGCAGTTCTGCCTCAGTGAACTGCAGCAGAGGTGCTCTTCTGTCCCTTCTGTTTATAGTTCTCTGGGAGAGTTATATTTTTTGACTTTTGTATTTTCTTTCGCATGTTATATCTTGTATTTATCTCTAAGCATATTTTGTACTTTCTGACGAAAAGAAATCCTTTTGCGTATATGCAGATACTTGCACGATATACTATAATCAACGTTAGATTCCTCAGTCTTGCTGCTGTCGGATGTTACCCACTACATTATTCTACCTTCAGCTATATTAATAACTTCAAAAATTATGTCCCTAAGTCCATCCTCTCTCTGTGTGGATACTCCCAAATGTGCACTTCTATTTAAGCCTGTTGTCACCTTAGGTGAAACATACCTATGGCTGACTTAATTATTCTACTCCCAAACAAATTTCCCTCTCCAATTTTCTTTCTCCATTAATAGAATCATCATTTTTACTAATTGCCTAGGTTCAAAACATTGAAGGCAACTCAGATTCCAATGTTTTTTAATCACTAAATTATATTACTTTTTTCCCCCCTTCAAAATGTCTTTTTCCACTGCCACACCATTTAGGTCGTCATTATCTCGTATATTTTGTAGAGTGGCCACAAATTGTTAAGGAGGGAAGATAGATGTTACCTGCATGTACTTTAATTTCAAGCTTAGGGACTTCATAGTTACTCAATACTAGAACTTCCTTAAAAATGTCATTTATTGTTGAAAAACATTATAATAGCATTAAAAGAAACACAAATGTATCTACCTGTACCTAAATATTACATTGTTTAGATTATAAAGTTTTAAATATACATTTTTGTGTTCAGCTTTTAAATTTTAATAGATATTTTATTTCTGTAATGTCTTGAAATTGGGAGGAGTAACGTTAACAAAATAATGGCACGGGAATTTCTAGTGCTGGACCCCCATCAGAAACATCAATTTGAACAACTATCCACACATGAAAATAACTTCACAGAACCAAGGGTTCCAGGTGAGGTGTTACCTGGGTAAAGCATAGAACTAATACAAGGTGCTTCAAGAGGGTAGGAATAATAGAATCCCATACCTCCATCATCTGTCCTCCAAGGTCTGAAGCTCAGCTGGGAGAGACCCATCCTTCCAGTGGAAAAGAGAGTGAAGTGAGCCCCAATTCCACCGCAGACCCCAGAGCCAGCCCCGCAGCACCAGGTCGATTCCCCTTGCTCACGGTGGTTCCCTGTGGGTTCTTGCTACCTGAGGCCCCTACCTCACCCCAGCACCTGTCCTCCGCTTTAGTGGCTTCAAGCAGCTCCCACAGCCCCAGGAGGTTTGTGAGTCACCATGCTGCCAGTGGGCACCTGTGAACCCGGCTCACTGCTCCCCCCCGGCTCCTGCTGGCTCCAGCGTCCCTGGGCGGATCCCAGGCCCCAGGCTCTCAATCAGCCTCCAGGCACCCAAGCTCCTGGCTGAGCTCAGCAAAGGAAACTGAGATGAGATATAATGAAAGCGGTATTACTATTAAATTAAACATTATTACTGAAATTAATTTTAAGAATATATATTGTATTTTCAAATCTTTCTGAGAACTCATAAAATTCTTAATCGTATGGGGTCAAAAGCAGTATCTCAGCCCTGATTTGGTCTGGCTTCTTCAATTTCTGAGATTGGCTTTGCTTTGTCCGTTTACTTACTTGGTTGGGCACATTCATACTGGTGTGTTCGGAGACTTCCCGGCCACACGGCCTGCAGTTGCCGCGCTCCTAGACTTCCGAAGACAGCCCTCATCCACTGCATATCCTGGGCTTCACTGCAGAAAACGGAAGGAAGGTCTGTCTTTCTACTCCCCTCTTCTGCCTCCCCATCGCTCATCTTCCGCTTTGTAATTCAAGCAACGTGTTTTATTTTCAAAGGACTATTCCTGCCTCCCCTTCCTCTGGCTCTACGCTGGAAAAAGTTGCCCTGATTTCTGCCAAACTATTGGGCTTAGTGATCCTTCCTATGTGCTACAGTAAGACTACCCCTTGGGTTAAATCTTGGAGTTTTGCCTCTTGACATGGTGTGTAAACCACACCCACCACATGCAGACAGCAGAAAAGGGAAGCGAGGACAAGTATCTTCTGACGCCTTTGGGGCTGGAGGGTATTTTTTACCATTAGGGACTTTGGAAACCTGTCCGTGTGTATGTGGTCTGCACGTCTTGACTGTTTTTCCTGTTGAATCCCCCTAATCTATGGTAGGGTTATGCCTGATGAAAAGCCGGCCTATCGCAGCAGCTATGGTAAGGGGAACTAAGAAAAGAGGCCTTGCGTGTGTTTGCGTGTGTGTGTGCGTGTGCGTGTGTGTGTGTGTGCATGCATGTGCGTGTGCTGGCTCCAGTGTGTAATCCAGTGAGCAGCCTGCTCCTGGAGAGGGTTCTAGACCCAGCGACAGCCTGCAGAGGGGGAGGAACTGGGGACGCAGAGTCAGGGTCTAATTTGTTTTTCGGTTTTCAACTAGGGGCCATCTCTTAAATAAATACACATTGGAGACTAGCTTTCCGCTTTCCACAGGAGCTCCAGGTGTCCAGTATACGTTTGTGACTTCACAGGACTCCCACAGACAGGCCAGACTTTTTACTTGCTTTTTTTTTACCCCTTCAGCTAGACTTAAATCCCAAGTGACAACTTCCCCGTGCAAAACCTGCAGGGATGTAGCTTGAGCTGGAGATTAAAGTGGGAGGAGAGGGCTTGGAGAGAAAATGAGAGGACAAGATAAGATTCAAAATCAGCACCCTCTGCAAAAGAGGAGAGAGCCCAGAGCGAAGGGCCTGAGTCTCAGTTCCCTCCACCTCTGTCTGTCACAACACTAGGCTGATTCCTGCGTCCCAGCTGCCAGCTTCCTTATGACCGAGCAGCTCTTTCCAAAGAGAAATCCTTGCATTTAAGAACGACTCTTTAAACAATAATGTATGCTTTTTTTTTTTGAGTTATGTTATTACATTTATGTAATAGAGAACTGAGTGCCGTTAATTCGCTCCTGGATGAGGGAGTTATTAATACTGAATGCGAGTCTGGTCTTTTATTTATGACCACTTTTCTTTGAACTCTGAACTGGAATTAACTCAGCACTGCATCTCAGTAATTGATTTGGAATCTGAACGTTTAATTTATTACCTTAATCGGAATCTGGGGTATTTAGACAGCCTTTGCCTTCCCCCTGCAGAATGTCACTGTGTGGCTGTCCCCTGGCGTCTCTCTTTTTCTTTTCTTGCCTCTCTTTGGGTGTTTAACAGCTCCCTCCGGGCACTGTCGATTATTTATGACACACTTCTCCTTGTAAGATCTAGTTGGAAAACCTGTTCCTATGGAAACGGCTGTTTTCAAACAGGATGGTTCCAACTTCAAAACAATATCATCAAATATGCAACAGCACATATATCTTTTAATGGCAAGTGTATTCTAATGATTTGTACTACCAAATCTGAAGATCTGAACACTTTTTAAAAAAAAGACAAAATGCGTGGAAAGCCATCTGATTGAGTGAGGGATGAAGTGATTATCTGGAGGAAACTTCTGGGAACTGCCCGTATTTGGGGAAGTCTTGGAGGGAGGAGCATAAGCTCTGAAATTATGTTGAGCAGAGACCTGTGACCTTTGTGAACTAGATTTAACAGAGGTGGGCGAAATCTGGGTTCTGACATTTCTGTTTTTAGTACACTCTTTAATAGTAAAACCCCTGCTGAGATCTGTTCCTTCAAAGCACAGTCACTGGCAACACAGCTCCAAACACTACGTTTTATAACCGGAGCATTTATTAGCTTATTACCCAGCCATGGTTTGTTTTCTTTGTCCCACTGTTTACTCATTTCAATGCCAAGGAAATGAAGGGCAATGTTACCACTGGACGCTGCTGCTTGCAGAGAGCTTTGTTAATCAGGTTACTGAGGGAAAAAATCACTCTATATGCTTGACTGCTATTTTTTCTTTTGTGGGTTGAGAGACAGTCATTTTCTCTCACTGCATTCAAATCCAAATTGCACTAGTTACCATGGCAATATTTTTGAAGTCAGTATCTAATGATGGAACATTAGACCTAGTATGATAAAGCTTGAATTTGTAGTAGACTTCATTTGTCTGTCAGTCATACTGGTGCATTTGGAGGGAGGGCGGGAGGGAGGGAGGGAGGGAGGAAAGGAGGAAGAGAGGGAGGGAGGATCGCGGAGAAGTACTGTGTAAACCTGAGCCTATGACTTCAGAGTAGCATGTTGTGTCGAAGGGGACAAATTATTCTTTTAATCCCTATCCAACTGCGATGCAGTATAAATCCAGGCACAAATTATTAATTAAGTCTATTGTAGGAATACGCTTGTTCCTTGATTTTAAGCCAAGAGGCTACCCGAGGTGTGTATAAATACTTAGGGGAAAAAACCAGAACCTTCAGGTTGAAGATGTGATGTGAGAGTCCCTGCTGAGGAGTTCACTTCTAAAGACGCTGGCTCGCTCACTCCAGGACCTGATTCGCTCATGGGAGGAATTTCTCCTTTGATTTGATCATTTCCGAGTGAGGCCTGCAAGTAGGCGGCCTCTGGGAGATAGTGGCACAAAACGGAAAGCGATATACCCGAGAAGGTTCCTGTCTGCACCCTGATCCACGGTCAAAAGTCAACATCTAGGTTTAGAACGGAAGGAGCCTGATTATATACGGGCAGAATACGTTTCAGCTTTGCCCTGGTTTCATAATGTTCGCTGTCAATCACCTCTTATGGGCTTCACACAGCTCCCCACCTCCCCGAAGACTAAAACATTATCTGTAATAATTTGTAAAACTTAGGAAATCAAATAATCACAGTATTTTGTAGCTGGGATAAATATCAACCTTGTAGTGCATGCATTTTCCATGAGGGCAATTGGTTCTTGGAGGGTTAAAAAAACCCTTACTCTTATAATATATAAAACACAGATATATGTGTATTAGATAAATGGATATACCGTATGCACATGATAAATTTTCATGGGAGAATGAACTATTTTTATTTTATTATTTTATTATTATTCTTTTTAAATATATCTTTATTGATTTCAGAGAGAGGAAAGGAGAGGGAGAGAGAGATAGAAACATCAATGATGAGAGAGTCACTGACTGAGCCCGCAACCCGGGCATGTGCCCTGACCAGGAATTGAACCCCGATCGCCTGGATCCTAGGTCGACGCTTAACCACTGAGCCACGCCCGGCCGGGCGAATGAACTATTTTTAAAAAGTGGCTTAAAAAAAACCCTTAGGGGAATAATAATGAAAAAAGTGGTTGAGAAACACTAATCCCAGGTAGGTTAACTGATCTGATCAATTTCCATAGTTAGTGCAGATAGAACTCTTGGTCTCAAATCACTTGACTTCCTCTCAAATTTTCTGCATTTGTTCAGCAAACATTTACAGTTTGTCTATGATGTGTTGCAAACTATTAAAATCTGAGACACAGAAACAAAAATTTCATTGTCTCTAACATCAAGGAGAAATGTATCTGATGATGACAGAACAATGTGGTAGGAGCCATGACAGAGGTGAAACATCCCGCTGGTCCCTTGCCTTATAGAGTATTATGGAAGAACTAGTTAAATTTAGATGTTAATCCACTTAATATGTACACATTTCTGTGAACTTGACACTGGTTTTCTCATGTGAACCTGTTTTTCTGGGAAACACTATGTACTCTGCTGGCATGTGGCAGAAAGAACATTAGACTCAGCATCAGACCATTTGGACTTGGGTCCCTGGGTTTTGTCTTTAGTAACCATCCAGATAATTTTCATTTGGCTGTGAACATGCTTAGGTATTTGAACTTTAGTTTTCTAATCTACTAATGTCATAGGATTTCTTTGAGGATTAAATCTCACAAAAAAATTTATTCAAACCTAAGAAGGCAACTAAAATGGGGACAGAAATCAGGATTGTTGTCCTAAATCTTAGGACATGACTTTCGGTAAACGGGGAATGGATGGCTCTGTTTCATCAGCTAAATTCCCTTGTCTCCTATTTGTGCTCTGGTGTCCAAGGCCAACTCTTTGGGGATGCATTTTTTTTTTTTTTTTTTTAACTCAGTGGGACTGCAACATGAACTTTGTTGATGGGGTTGTCGAAGAAAGCCTTGTATGTAAATCACTAACTTCTGGTGAGGTCCAGAGGGGAGGAATGTGGCTTGTCCCTGCTGAGTGTAGTCAAGTCCATAAAAGCTGGAAAAAACAAGAGGAAACCAAAGGCTCACCCTTGAGTGACATAAGTAAGTAGCTCTCTGAAAGGGACTGGGGGCTCTTGATTTTGCAGGCTTATTGTATAGAAATAACACTCTACCCCCCACCCCAAATGAGAACAAGCAGAGGCTAGTTATTCAGAGCTCTTATAGCAAGAGAGTCACTTGTGTTTGGCAGAAACTCAAAGACAGGCTGGGGAATAAGGGAGTATGTGAAGACTTTAGGTATGCTCTGATTGGAGGTTGTTGGCATAAGAGGTGTGCTAATCAGAACATAGCATATATGATTGATTTAGAGATCCTAATTGGTTTTCTTTGATTGGATCTGATTTGGGGGGAGGGGGGACGGGGAGAATTAGGTAAGCTGGCAGTCATTGACCAAGTTCTGAGCTTTTTGGGTCAACAATTATTGTAGAAGTTGTGATCTGGCTTCCTGGACTGGTTGCTGCCAAGATTATGGGTCATATTTCTATTGTCACATATGGTCTGGTTAGTGTTCATTTGAATATTCAGTCTCTCAGTTGTTATGCACATTCCCCTGCTACAGGTACCAGTGGGCTGTTATCAGTCTCTTTATACAAGTGTGAATAAACCCCTGGGACACTTCTAAGAAAGGAGTTGGCCAGGCTAAGTAAGAGAAAGGCCTGGCTTCAGTGTTTCAATAAATATGGGAATAACTATGACACGAATTTCCAGAATTATCTGGAATTTGTACAACTTTCTCACATCTGTTTCCTCCAGAGTGATTAGAACTAAAAGTTTAACATGAAAAGATCTCATGGACTTATTTCCCAGGATATTCTATTAAAGAGCAATTAGAAGAGCTGCATCATTATTTACAGCAGGCTTGGGATTCGGGAAGTAGATAGAGGGAATTCTTGGATTAGATTTAAAAATTGGCTAAACCAGAAGGGTACAAAAGAGAACCGTTGTACACTGCTGGTGAGAATATTAATTGGTGCAGACACCATGGAAAACATTAGGAAGGTTCCTCAAAAAATTAAAAATAGAATTATTGTATCATCAAGCAACTCCACTTCTGGGTATGTGCTCAAAGGAAATGAAATCACTATCTTGAAGACATATGTCCACTCTCATGTCCACGGAGGGCATTGTTCATAATAGCCAAGGCATGGAAACAACCTAAGTGTCCACCAACAGATGAATGGAGCAAGAAAATGTGATATATATATGTATTATTCAGCCACAAAAAGGAGGAAATCCTGCCATTTGCAACAACAGGGATAAATCTTGAGGGCATTATGCTAAATACAATCAGTCAGACAGAGTAAGACAAATGCTGTGTGATCTCACATATGTGGAATCTATAAAAACTGAACTCAAAAAAAGAGAGTAGAATGGTGGTTGCCAGGGTGGCGGCAGAGGAAATGGATGAGACCAATCAAAGGACATGTATTTCCAGTTATAAAAAAATAATAATAAAAGCTGGTGAATGCTTGGAACCAGAGTCCAGAAATTAGAAAAGAAGGAAGAAAGATCAGTAGTTGCTAAATATTTGTTTTATGTCAGGTACTGTGGCAGAACTTAACAAATATATCTCATTTAGTTTTCACAGACAAACTGTCAGGTAAATAGTATTCCCATTTTACAGATGGGGAGAATGAGACATAGAGAGGGTAAATGATTTGCCAGATTAGAGACATTGTAAATGTTGGGTCCAGAATCATTACTGTCTACATCAATATGATTTTACCATTTCACTAACGCTTCAATTAAAAGTATCAGTGGACTATTTATTCCCTAACACTCTTTGAAACCCTCACCTCAAAATTCTCACCTGTTGTTTCTACCAGTCCTGAACTATTACACCAAGATCTTGAGTCAGTTCTATTCAACCCCTTCCATGGAAAGACCTGGCTTAACCCAGACTTCAAAACCCCAGTAAATCAGATATTGCTCTTCTCCCTTCAAGACTCTTAGTAGAATGAGCAGCGTCTTCCTGCGGTAAGCTAGAAAGTCTACTTTATCTTAGCTGGTTGATGCCTTCATTCAACACTCATTTAACATGGCCCTAAATTGTGTACGTCCTCTCCTCCCCATTCTTAATTGATACATCCTTTATTGAAACATTTTCTTTGTTTGAACTCCACCTTCTTTATCACCTGGATCCACTTAGATGTGTCCACCCTGACACACAGGCCGACAGGTGGACACATATACAGATAGTTGCATCATCTGCATCTCAGTGTAACTTCAGACACAAAGGCCCCATGTCACTGCACCCTCCTCTCCCTGGTGTATGTGGGTGAAGTCTTAAACATCATTTGTTTTATACTAATCCATCTGAAAGGAGGATTATTAAAAACTACATATAATTTGTTACTTTATATCTGTGGTAGAACAGAGTGCTCCAGCGTAGCAACATTCACATTGGAAGGTAGTATTCGCTTACATTTACTCTGATTATTCATTCTGAGGACAAAGTAAACCTGTAGACCTAGGTAAGCAGAGCCGGAGAGTGAGGGAGTAGCAAGTCTTGATGAGCAAATACTAGCTGACCATAGAAGGACCTTTCAACACGGTTCATGAATGACTGCTCGAGGGCCCGATCGGGTAAGGCAGGATGGTAACAAAAGGCAGCTCAGGGAGAGAAAAGTGGCATAATTTTCACCCTGACCTTTGCCGTTTTATACAATAGGCGAAACGGCCCAGCTCTGTTGTCTGAAACTTCTATTCTCAGCGATAAAGAGTGGGAAATAGAGTGGGAGATCTGTGGAAGGTCAGAAACTACTGACAAATGTGGATGAGAACCGTGAAAATTACTGGGTGGTTGAAAGGTTTTAAAAGGCGAAAGGTGGTATTTGAGGAAATTGAATGTGTAAACCAAAGTAAATGTTTCTATATTTCAATGAAAACTATAGTGCTACGAGCTGCATATCGTCATAAAACCAGACAAATTAGACCTAGCCTTCAGGTAACAGTGGATTACTATTTACAAGAAAGAAACAGAATATTTTCCTCCCTGGAGGCAGCCCTAGGAGCCAGGGTGAATCAGAACAACTGAACATGAGGTATAACCAGCTCCACAGTGTGCAGGTAGATGTGAGTATCAGAAGTGGTTTGTTTATGCTAAAAAAAAATTAAGGACATAAGATTATATTTTGGATGGAAGGAAATCAGTGGTAAATATCAGGTAATGAGATTCTACTATCACAACGTTTCAAGGTTGTTTTGAAATCCATTGTGAGCAATGCATAATCCAAGCAGGAAGACAAGAAATTAGGTGTTATAAGCAAGACATTTTCCTTCACGGCATGGAGCTGAGAGGGCGGGTGGAGGGGCACTCTCCTCCAATTTGCAGTTGGGGAGTACTTATTTCCTTAGAGTGATGAAACAGGGAACTGAACAGTCAATGATAATCTAAATGTCAAACACAATGGCATAGCTTTGAATTCCCTGGTATTTTAATTCTTAAAATTGTAGGATTCTGAACTCAGAGTAAATAATGGCATGAAATTCTCCTCTACTCAATTTCTGCTTTCAGCATGGAATTATGTAGTTTGTTTGGAAAATTGGAGTATTTGCCTTTTCATTTTTCAACTTGATATTCACACACA
The DNA here is from genome assembly GCF_054644295.1 of Miniopterus natalensis. Classification (NCBI taxonomy): domain Eukaryota; kingdom Metazoa; phylum Chordata; class Mammalia; order Chiroptera; family Miniopteridae; genus Miniopterus; species Miniopterus natalensis. The sequence continues at coordinate 16,306,306 of NC_142093.1, read as the reverse complement.
ATATTGAATATTTTGGCCTTAGGATAACGTCGGTATTTTTAAACTGTTAAGTTTTTATTTCAATTGATAGGTAAATTTTTTTTCCCAGCTCTATATCCTCTGTCCTATCTCTTCCCCTTTCTTTTCAAAATCAGTATTTTATGAGAAAGATGAATCAATAAGCTAAAATATACCTCCTAATAACCAAACAGGAATAATATTGGGCAAACCGTCTTCATGATACAACTGGCATTTTAATAAGTAAAATAACTTGGGAATGATGTGCCTCATTTATATTAAAAATATTCCAGTCAGATGTATGATTTCTTCATGGCAAAACAATAAATATTAAACTGTGTACTTTATGCTCTATTCTCATTTTAAATAATGGCAGTTATATCATTCAGCAACCCAAGAAATCTTCCAAACTGAAATTTAGAGCTATCGTTTGGTTATTTCATAAAAATGTGAATTGACTATAGGACTATACAAAGGGGAGAATATGCTTTGAAACTTGACTCATAGTTATAAAACTTCAGTGAAAAAAAAAAATAAGGAAAGCTTACTGAATATAATTACAGAATTTTCACTCTGACTTTTCTCTAAAAAATAAACATGATGTCTTTCCCCCTTCTTGGAGTTTCTGCAGTACTTTTGGGGTTTATGGATGACTTGGTGATTATAAATCAATGCCACATCCCATAATTTCCTTGGCAAATTAGAGGAAGCGAGCTGGAGAAACTTTCCTTTACACCCTAGACAACTGATAGAGTATTCAGTATCTGCATTCCCAGAGGAAACGGGAGAAGTTAACAGGAGAGAAAGCAGCAATTCCACAGGTAGCTTTTGAGCTGAATTCAATTCAAAGCGTTGTGCAAAGTGTGAAAATGAGTTAAGTTTGGTCAGCGCCCTCAAGTAATTGTTTCTCACACACACACATATTTTTGGAGCCTTTCCTCCTTCACTGTGTAGCAGCCATACACTTTAAGACCGACCCGAAGCCCCATTTCAAGGATGGGCCTCAACTGGCCTAAACCGGGGGTTGGGAAACGTTTTCTACAGGGCCAGAGGGTAAATATTTTAAGCTTCGTGGAACCATAGTCTCTGTCACAACTACTCACCTCTTTCCTTGTAGCAGCCGCAGGGGAAATGTAAACAAATGAGTAGATGTTTGTTTCTGTAGAACCTTATTTACAAACACAGGCGGTGGGCTTGATCGGCCCCCTGTACACAGTCTGTGGCAGTGCCCACCCCTGATCTAAACCAGGCTCCAGGGCTCTGGTGATTGATTCAGGCATCAACCAATCAATGCACAATGTTTCCTTAGTTAAAGGGATTCTTGGGAAATGGGGTCAGGCAACAGGAAACTCAAGATTTCTTTTTCCAGTTGCTATGGGATATAGTATCTGCCATATATAAAGAAGAAAATTGTGGTTGCTGCCAGCAGCCAACTTACCACCATGGAGGAAGCCAGCTCTGAGGCTGAAACCAACCCATGAAAGAGCAGAAAGAAAAAAATTAAAGAATCACAGATATTTGGAACTCAGTCAAGTTCTTCTTTCATCATGTTGGAAGTCTCTCCTACTTCTTGATTTCTCAGTGACGTATTTTGTTGTATCTCTAATGTCACTCTGAGAAGGTGGCTGTCACAATGTCCTAGGGATGGTTGAATTTAGCCCATCCTTCTGGCTCATGACTTTGCCCATGACCCTCTGGTTTCTGCACCAGGGTTCTTGAATGAAGAGTTGCTGTGACACCTAAGGGGGAAATGGAAATCCTGAAGGGTTTTCCTGTATTGCTCTCCTCCTGTGTTATTACTTAGAGTCTCTCTCAAGGCCAGAGGCCAAGGGGGAAGGACAGTGAGCTAATAATACCTTACGTATGAACAGAAATGAAAACTGCCGAAGGCGGGCTGTTCTTGGAGTGTGGGGGAAGGTGTTGGGGTGTAAAATAAAAACCTTTGTTGAAAGTTGCCTTAAGCTTTAAATGTTATGACAACAATCTCCTTTAGATTCCATGGGCCATATATTTTGAGGGGTATGACTATTTCCCATGTAACTAGTCACCTAAAAAAAAATCAAACTTGGTGCTGAATTTCTTAGTTGTTAAATTCACCGTGCAAAGAAAGAAGTCCTTGTTGCCAGAAAGTCTCTGGTCTTTGTTGGTTGGCTTCCTGGTTCCTCTTTCTCGGTCTTTTGTTCTCACATATTTTTAGGCTTAACTTGAAGCACACCCTCATTTTCCCGGGTTTTCTTCCCTCTCTTTCCTGCCACGTTCCTCATTCGCCCTGTGCATACAATGATCATTATGCTAATATTCTCAGTAGCTGATTATAAAAAGGAAATCAAAGTGGTCATTTATAACCACCTGTGATACATTATCAATGAAATGAAACGCAAGGGGCCCAAACATTTTGTGTCAGTTAGCTTTTTTTTTTTTTCTTTTACTCCCAGCTCTCTCCTGGCTGAATGTAGTTTTTGACATTTGTTATTTGTGAAGTCAGGTCAAGGGATGAAGTGTACGATAAGTTGATATTTCTTTCTTTCAAAAAATATATCTTCATTGATTTCAGAGAGGAAGGGAGAGGGAGAGAGAGAGAAACATCAATGATGAGAGAGTCGTTGTTGATCGACTGCCTCCCACATGCCCCCAACTGGGGATCGAGCCCACAACCCGGCATGTGCCCTGACCAGGAATCGAACAGCGATCTCCTGGATCCTAGGTTGATGCTCAACCTCTGAGCCACACCCAGCCAGGCAATATTTCTTGCAGTGAAACACTACCTAGGTCATTACTATTCCCCTAAACAAGCACTTTCTAAAAATATGTTTCTTTACCCTTAATTCTATTCCCCTTTCTGACAAGAACACTTTGAATTTGTTTAATACGTATTGTTTTTGTTGATATGTGTCCTTGCACAAGCCCCTTCTTTGTTTGGGACATATGTATATTTAATACAATTTTTAGTTTCCTTCATGGGTTATTTTGATGTTCTTATTCCATAAGGATGCTCTTTCCCCCTGCACCATGACCCTTAATAATCCTGAAAGGAAGGAAAGACTCAGTTCTTACTGACCTTTCCTAGGAATTTAATATGTTCACATTTAATATGGTCACATTAATATGTTCACATGTTATTCAAGGACAGCAGTGTTTGCTGAGAAAGCCATCGTCCTGTGGGACCACATTACTAGGGCTTATGATTTTAGGGTTTGGGCATGGCCTCACCCTTGTCCAAGCACATAAGCACAATAAGATAAGGACACTGGCAGTCTTGGTGGCAGCCGTGAATATTAGGTTATTTACATGGAATTATCTAGAGAACATTTCTTTCCATGACTAGAACACCAACTGGAATTACAGACTAACTACATGAAGAACCAAATTTTAGGGGCATAACTTTTGGTGAGTAAGGACCCAGAAGAAATCCCTGTTCTCTTGTTTTTATGTTGTTCGCATTTATCTTTTTGCCTTTTGCTCTTTCCCACACCCAACCAGGTTATACTCTGTTCACAATTTGCATTGTTTCATGTAATACCTGAACAGGTAACCAATATGTACACCTGGCTCTCCAGACAGATTTATATAGTAGAACAGCTTTTGGACCTGGGGTCTGGAAACCTGGGCTCTACCTCTGTTCTTCCATTGACTTCCACTGTGAACTTGGGCCAGTTTCCTGGTGTCTTGATTTTGTCTTTTGTGGATCAAATTACTTATATGTCTATAAGATCTCTTCTACTTCCATGATTCTGGTATTTTCATTTCAGGTCTCTTTGAGTGTGATCTTTCATTGTGTGTGTGTGTGTGTGTGTGTGTGTGTGTGTGTGTGTGTGTGTGTGTGTGTGTGTGTGTGTAGCAGCATCTGAGGCTGAGAAAGTTAAAAATGTGTGGATCGATATTTGAAACGTGCCAGGTGCTTCATCCAGTTTTACATCCTGACTACCCCACACTTACTCAAACTCTATTAAAAATGGGAACAAGCTTCATGTTAAGTAGAAGGCCATTTCTTGTAAGTATCAACAATAGCTTTGATTATAACATGCTACTTTGTTATGAGAAATAATCACTTATTAATAACCTGTCTTATGACTTGCACTATGATTAAATGCTTTTTGAGAACATCCTGCTACATTGGAATTCATTAGGAGTAAGAAATGTGATAAGAAATTCAGTTTTCTGACTGGAGCAAGGGCCAGCGTTAAAGGGAAAACCTTTATACTCCAAATCTGCCTGTACCAGCCTTTCCTTAGGTTACTGGGAATCTCCTACACCTTGAATTTCTAGCTTTATAAGAAGCATGCAAGGTTAAACATATTACACTGTTAAATTCATAAATGATATTTTTAACTGAGAGAAAAGGGCTTAAACATCTAGCAATAGAACAAATTAAGAGAATTTCTGGGACATGTTTCTAAAGCCAAAATGTCACTTATTAAAACACATATTTGAGTAATAACACTTGCAATGTCCTAAGTTTTCATAGCAGTTTATAACTTTCAAAGGGTATGGTATAAATTATTTTATTTTTTTCCTATCACCCACTCCAGGATATGACGAGAGAAAGAATTATTTTTGTAAACCTAAATCTATTATAAAAAATTGTCTTTAAAAAATAATAATAAAAGTTAATGCCCCAGTGGAGAGAAGAAAAGAGATGGTGGGGTGTGTGTGGGGAATGGTGAATATAGGTGAAGGGTATTACTCAGGCGGTTATTGTATTAGCCTTTCAACTTTTCTGTCCGTGTGAAAAACTTCAAAATATGAATCTGGGAATAAAAAAATGAATATAGCCAGAGGCAGATGTAATGAAGACATTTGATGAGCTATATTGGCCCAAATTGTTGACTGACACACCTGCTGAACTTATCCAGTTCAGACAGCTCAGCAGCAGGTGGGTGGCTGGAAGTTTCAGATGCAATCTCTGTACTGAGAACTGACAGAGAGTTCGCAGGATATTGAAAAACATCTTCAGTCTGAGCAGAAGCAAATGCCTCACAACCTTTCCACCCCTTCTTGCTTACCTTCAGATGCAACTTGGAAAGCTATTCAAACCTATTCCCTTATTCATTCTGATATTAGAACCCAAGAAAGGATTAATATTCCACTTTCAAGAGGGTTTTTTGTTTTTTTGTTTTTTACTGGTATCTTTTGGACATATAGCTTCATTGCTCCATCTGGCCTCATGGCCCATGTTTAATTTGGCTCCATCACTTTTCTGTTTTCCTTTCCTTCCTTTTCACTTTTTACTCTGGCTCTGCCTCAAAGATTGCAGGAAGTTCCTTGAAAAAAATTTCTAAAATTATCAAGCAGTAGAGATCTCAATTTACTCTTTTTTAAGCTTTTTCAGTTTATTGAGCTTATATTGGACTCTATCTCACCAGCACCATTTGTTTTATTTTTGCCCAAATTTCAGTGGGAGACTGACCAAGCTTCAGTTAATCATTTGAATTTACTCTCTTTATTAGAGAAACATTAGGAGTAAGTAGGATATAAAAGGTGAAATTTGGATGTTCTACAAAGTATTGGCATAGCAAACTCTTGATTGCTCTTGAATTGTGGAAGATATCTGCCCTTTGCTGCAAAGTCTTTTTGAAAAAGAACACACATCCACTCTTCTAGACCTCCTACGTTGCCCTGAGTTACGTTGACAGAACAAAACTCTTTCAAAGTGTAATATACACATACTCTCCTCTCTTAAACGACTAGTGAAAGAATATTCTAAAGGTAGCAGATCATTTGGATCTAGAAATCAGCCATAAGAAGTAAGAACTTTAAAAGAGAGGAAAAGTGAAAAAAATGGAATGGCTCACTTTGGGACTTTTAAAGCAATGTGACTTAGGCTGGTTAAGATATGGAAGCAACTTACTTACCTATTCAAAATTTAAATCAACCTTAGAGTAAACTTCACTATCTCATTATATTTCATTTGAAGGAAAATCCATTTGTAATACCGAAAGAAATAGACATTGCTTTTTATGCTTCCTATTGTTGTATGTGGGTGTTCTCTATGTGAGAATGTTGTCTAAAACATTTTCATTATGTAATGAAATTTATTTAATTTTGGGGGGGATTTAATTTGACCAGTAATACATTCAAAGTCCTTTTAGTGTCAGATTGTGTTCATTTAAGAGTCTAGTGAGTCCTGGCTTATGCTTATAAACATGGAACTCCATGTGCTTAGTCAGTTCCTACTTTGATCCTCTAGAAAAGCAAAAAAAAAAAAATCTTACTTTTATGCACCTTGAGATAACAAGACAGTGATACAAACGCTGTATCCATGTACACATCGATTGCTTTTCACTGAAGTATTGCATGTTATTTTAATCTAATTAAATTAAACAACTACTTCTGAAAGATGCTATGGGGAAGACCATGTGTTGGTTTATGCAACACATGGTTTATGTTTTATGTTGGTTTATGTTTTTGGAAATGAACAAGACATACATTGAAATATCAAAGAGCTTTTGCTCTTATACAAGGCATGAAGCAAGCTTCTTCTACCAGGCTGTGAACCCAAGTTGGGGTGCCTTTGCATAATTCTAATTTTTGTAGGCCCAGTATTTAGCACTGACTTAGAGAAACACTTAGAAGTCATTCAATAAATGTTTGTTGAGTCAATAAATATGCATAAATAAATATACTGCATTAACACATAGAGCTATAATCAAAGTTCTTTTGAGAATAACAAAGGAAGGGAAAATTATACCTGGTTGTGGATAAAAGAAAAGGCTTCATGGAAGAGCACTGTTTGAATTGAATCTTGAAAAGTCAGTACGTCTGAAATAGGTAGAAATGCCAAGTGAGGGGGGCACATTTTCCATGTTGATAGATGCAAGTATGCACAATGCCTGGCCAGTGGAATGATCTAGAAAGTATATGGCTGTGTCAGGCATACGTGGGTGAGTGCTCATACAGTGTGAGTGTGCAATGCATGTTTGCTGAATATATACACAAATGTATACCATGATCATGCCTCCATGCCAATATTGAGCTTGTTCAGCTATAAGTAATGATACTCCGAAACAGTTTTTCTGCATACTGTGTGGTTTAATGAAACAGTTTACTAAAATGTTTGGGATTAAACTGGTTTTATGTATCTCTCCCGTATTGTTTTGTAATCGTATGTTTTTGTTTGTAGGGAATGGGCGAGTATGTTTTAATTTCCATTTGATGGCTTCCTAAGTGTGTCCTGTAGAAAGCTGAAAGTGCTTCTTGATCTGAATGGTGCCTGAGTATATGTAATGTTTCAGGGAAATAAGATTTGAGGTGTTTCCTAAGAACAGAATGGTCTTTGGTTTAGAAATGAGAAATTGCTCAGGAATGGGATGAGGGCATCTCCAGAACATGCAGACTGCTCTGTGGTAACCTGGTTTGTTGTAGAAAACAGAGTTTAAAAAAAAAAAGTCAGTCAGTCCTGGCTTCAATCTTGGTTCTGATTCCCACAAATGATACTATTTTGAGACAGCTGCTTAGACGCTTTGAGCTTCATTTCTTCCTCCTTTGTAAAATAACACAATTGCTCCCGCCTCTCCAGACGGTGGTGAGGGCTAAATGAAGTAATGTTTACACGAAGCATCTGACCCCTGGTGAGTGCTCAGTGCTCCCTAGTGGGCAAACTTGGAACCAATGATGTCATAACGTTTCCCTTAAAAAACCGAATACAAACACATTGAATTCTTTCCATGTTGCAGCCCTGTCGGTTTATCCTTGCGTGCAATATTTCTCAGAGATGTTTATAATTCATCTGTCTCTCCAGGGTCTTATTCAAGATTCTGTACCCACAAGGAACCTAATAAGTACTTCTTAAAAATAATTTCCATCAACACTTCATTCCGAGCTTACTTGGATTCCAAACAACTCCGAACCATATCAATATCACTGACAAGTCTCTACTGGATCTTGAATTACCGATTTGAATTGATAATGTGTCAACCCTGAAAACATTGTCCCTAACAGCCTTACTAAGTAAGCAAATGCCAATCATGCGCTTTGCTGTTTAAAAAGCAAAGTATGAAAACTCCTCCCTTAAATAGGCTTCTATTGTTTCGCTGATTTGGCCACTGCAGTTTCAGTGTGTTATTTGGGTTATAATCATATATTCTGCGAATCAGCAAGAAGGCAGGTAATTGCAGCACACGGAGTGTCCCTTAAACCTGCCACTGACCTACTTGCTCGTGGATCACAATAGTGTCCTTTTCTAATACGTTTAATTACTTCAATCACTTATTCTAAAGTTGCTATTTCCTTTTGTGCTCCTGATGCTTCGGGAGCCTCGTATTGCCAGAGTTTAATTAAACAAAAGCCAGTACGTTAGAATTGGAGCGACATGTTTCTTCATGTTGAACAAAAGGAACCCTCTGGATTTTTAAGTCTTAAAGTGAAATTACTGGAATCTGCTCCTTTAGTATATGCTAAGTAGCTGGTACCAAAAGGCAGTGCACCCCCCAAGGATAAGTTAAATAAGTGAAGGACGTTTTGCTCCATCCATAAGACAACACTCTGCTTTTCCTTTGTAAGACAGGATCCTCATTTCTAAACGTTGAATAGAATGCTGCTTTCAAAGGAAAACCAAACATTTTCAGCTGGTTAAATCTGAGACGTTGAGTGAAGTTCATTGCAATGCCTGTAGCAATTTTATTTGATCTTAAATTGAAGAGGTTTTCATATTCTCAGAGCTTTTGTTTCTCAAGACTTTGTTGAGATATTCAAACAAATATTTAAAACTGTATTTGAGACAGTAGAGTTAAAGATTCTTGTCCTTAAATAATTTCAGCTGTGTTGCTGTTGGACATAATCTTTTAGTTGTTGATATTTGGCCAACGATTAATTATATGAGAAATAAGAATGTAAGTATCTTCCCACCATTTGACATAGCTATTTGGGGAGATGAGGTAGAAAGAAAGTCTACAAAGCTTCTATGGAAAGAGTAAGAGGAGATTAAATACAGAAAAAAATGCAGCTGAGGAAAGGCCGTGCAATGGTAAATACACACCTTCCCAAGGTGAGGAGGACAGGGTTAATCTACCTGAGTTATGTAAATTGTTTCACCCAATTTCCTCCCCTATTTATTTGTAACTTATTTTTTTCTGTCTCCTGTCCTATATTTTAGAAAACCATCTTAAATCCAAGAATAAAAGCAGAGGTATAAATGCATAGTTAAAAATCAGTTCCTATTGTCTAATAAAGAAATGTAATTAACAAGATAAGATTAAATTCTTTGCTATTTGTTCTGTGAAAGCTTTTTCAACATGAGCCTTTTAAAAAGTAGCTTGAAACACATAAAGCAGTCTTCAATTGCTCTTCCCAAGGAGAAGGAAACGGTCATATTTACTTTGACCTTGGATTGAAGCCAAGGGCAAAATGTTAAGTCACACTGTTGCAGAGTCAGTTTCACTACACTGCACTGTGTGAAGAGAGCCCTCTGGTGAAATGATTGAGAGATGGGCAAAATGTTGAGATTCATGAAGAATAAAAATTACCATCTCTTTGAGAACAGTGTTTCTCAAAGCGTGGCCCCTAGATCAGAAAATTCAGTATCATCTGGGAACATGTGAGAAAAGCAAAATTTCTGGTTCTTCCCCAGACCTACCAAATAATGGACTTCAAGTAATTCTGATGTAAGCCCATGTAGAGAACCACCGCCTTAGATTGTTCATTCTCTGAATGAATAACTGCAGATGGGCTCTAACCTCTACCCTACTGTTTTTTAAAATCAGTTAAAATAATATGTTTTTTTTTAAGAAACTAAAAAATTACAAAATAAAAGATGAGAGAGCAGAGGAGGAAGGGGAAGGAGAGGAGTATGTCAGCATCTCCTTAATTCAAATGCTAGAATTTTGGCTTTTTTGTGTGACTTTCCATTATAATATTTGTTTTGTATGCCTGGGATTTTTTTTTTCATAATACTAATTAAAAATCTCTCTATATTAGAGCATGCATTTAAAATGTAACAACAGTTTTTTTATGTTATTGCTTGGATCTGTAAATCTAATTTTCAGATCTTAAACCTCATTCGTTTAACTATCTGCCTATGGTTAGACATCTGGGTTTCACAACTATAGATAACCTTCTGATAAATATTTGTGTGTATAAAGAGTTTTATACAGTTTTAAATGTGTCCATAGTAGAGGGTCCTATAAATAGGCTCCCTGAGTCAATGTAGGAGATTATATTGTAAGATGCTTTTATTGGTTAGATTCTGAACATTGCCTTGACTCTCTAACACCCACTTATTTATGAGGCATACAGCTTTAGCTCAGGAGGCAATTCTCCGTCAACCTTCAGTGCTTTTTTTTTTTTTTAAAACCTGTTGCTATTTCTACTAAAGTTTGCAGCAAATCTTTCTACGTTTTTGCCCCAAGCCCAATTTTATTCTAGTTTCGAGTGCTGCCTGCGTCATTCCCATTGCAGGTCCTCAAAGGGCACTGTGAAAAGAAGCTCGGGGCAAGGCCAGAGCTTTGGTAGCTTTATGTGTAATTGCTATCAGACTTAACGTCCTCGCATTTTTTTCAAGCCTACCTTCAACAACGTTACATTTACCCTTTCCTTCCCCATCCACTTACTTCCACGTTCAGGTAGAAAGGTTCGTGATCCTGTTTCAACACCCTGTGCCCTCTGGGCACCTTTCTTCAGGTGCCGTGAGGTTCTGCTCGCCACCCTCTTTACGACTGTCTTTGCTTGCTTTTCAAGGTCTTGTGTGACCTTTTCCTTTCTCTTCTTTAAATTTGTTTCGAAAGGCATGTATTTGTCATTAGGGTAAGGCTTTGCATTCACTCCCCTAAAGTGGGTTTAACACTTTGCCAGTCCTGCCTCTTCATTGGTTGATGTGCAACCAACCCAGAAACCCACAACAGTCCTGTTCGAGTACTTTACCCACTTCCTCATAGCTTCTCTGGGTCCCTATTTTCCAGCTTCTCTCAGCTCTGTTCAGGCATCATTGCATCATTGATGGGTTACATAGGAAAAGAGGAATAGAGATAGGTGAACATCATCACACTTCCTGCCACCAAATTCTTAAAATTCCTTACCCAGGCTGGCTTTCTGCAGAGCTGCATGACTATCAGTCAGGAACCTGGAGCCAGAGGGGAACATTCTTCAGACAAAGGGCCCTGTGCTTATTCTTTCTGTAAATGGAGCCCAAATGGTTGCCAAGTCAATACACTTTTAAAAAGTCATCTTTCCTTTACTTAAGGAGCACTTAAAGAAACTGCACTCGGTCTTTCAGCCCACTGAGAAAGTCCAATTTAATGAATTTACTTCCACAGAACCCAAGAAAGTGAATGCAGCTTTGAAAGTGTTTAATTTGCACCCAGGGAACAGTTTACATGCCAGGAGAGACTCTGTCAAGATCCAACAGGAATTTAGAAAATCGACTCAGTGCTAGACGAATATTAATAATAACCCAACCAGCACTTTTGTGCCCTACTTTCACGTGTTTACAGTCTTCCCAATGCACTACTTGCTTTGTGCCGTATGTCTTCAGATTGTATACATTGGAAGAGCAGAGCTTCAAAAACAACCAAGCAGATTATTTCACTTTATACTCTTAAAGATGGGCTGAGCGAGTCAGTGGGTGAACAGAATGAGAGAGGTGGGCTCCTTAATAAAAGAGGAGGTTGATTAGTTAAGTGACTCCTCCAACACCTATAAAGATTAGAAATTGATTAATTTATTAATCGATGGGTGGACATGTATTAGCACAGAGTAACAGGCAGAACCTCCATTGCTCTAAAGTTCAGAAGAGGTCTGCTGGGGTTCTCAGAGAACAAAACTATCAGGCAGACATACATCAAAGCACCTGAAACCCAGCCAGACATCAGTGCATTTATTGTTTCAAACAGCAGCTTTATACAAATCTATTTTAGAAATAATTCTATAAAAAGATGAATACGCTTACACCCAGGAACATTGAAATTGGGGTCTGAAAATTCTATTATGAAACAGCTACAAACACTGTATAAAATAGAACAAACATTCCAAATACATAGCTGCACTCATAACAGCAGAAGGGGAACCAACAGGGGCCTAAATTACAGAGAAAGTTGAAAATCAGAAATGTGTGGGTCAAGAAGGCACGGTTGGCCTGAGGATATTTGCCAGTCCCTGTCGAGCCCTGGTTTGTAAGAGATGGACAGTGAGGACTGGACACAATGCCTTGGGTCCTGCAGGACTGCATCTGACATAATGCTAGCTAGCTTGCATAGTGCCAGAGCTTCGTTAGAAGTCCCATTGCACCATTTTTTGAGAGGTCAGCTGTTCACCACCCTGCTCGTTAAGGGACTCCATAGCAGAGGAGCTAAAGCCTCTAGTTTCATAATCCCCTGAATTTTACCTGGCACAGGTAACGTAGCAGAGATGGGGAAAGGTTTCTGTGCAGCCTCGCATCTAACATCAACTAGTTCTGTCTAACGTCTGGGCGCTCTTGTAAAGTCCTGTCTTCCTCAACTCGTTTCCCACCTGTGATGATTTTGGGTCCTCGTGTTTCCTGCCTTGCATGCCTGTCCTGTTCCTTCAGACGTGTCTGTATAAGGCTTTAGCTTAATTGAAGGGTATAAGACTCAAGTTTTTCTCTTTGAGCTTCTGGGTCCCAGGAAAATCAAGAATCGTTTCTGTGTCTGTGAACACTGCAAATACAATTATGTTGCCTTTGTCAATACAGAGCGCCTAGGAGCCCCTGACTGTGGAGAGAATGGGGAAGGCAAGGAATGGCAATGGCACCGACCTGATCTGAGGGTCTCATGTTAACCCAGGTGACGTAGTGCGTAGAAGTGGCACTGTGTCTATCGTATTATAAGCATGTTTTTCGTTCATGTTTATCATTTTCTCTCCTTTATGTGAGTAAAAGCTTCGAGAGGTGGTAGCGTTAATGTCTTGCTATCAATGCCCAAACACTGCCAATCTTTATGGGACTGTAAGAAGTGCGAGGAATGATGTTGTTGCTACAATAAATGCAACGTCGCTGCGAGCAGTCCGGTACGTGCTCTCTGGGAGTTGGCTGGGTGGAACTGGAGGTGAGAGAAGAGACAAAGAGGGAGAGAGGCAGGTTTTTGCCTTTGGATCTATGAGGCTCCTTAGCTAATGTTTCCACCCTAAGGAGGAAGATGTGTGTGGTGGTGGTAGTGGTGGGGCTTATGACAGTTTTGTCGTCCCAGGACATTCTTCATTGACGTAAAGGGGAGAAAGAAGGGTGGGAAAAAGAGCAGAGAGCTTAAGAACGAACAGCTGGGTTGATACCTTGAAAGACTTTGCATCATTAGCTGCTGACTTACTCGTTCAATCCTGCATTCCGATTCCTTGTGGGTAGAGAAGGCTGGAGGGGCCATCCATTATATCTGGATCATATGCAATAAACACCTCATCAGTCTCACGCATTTCTTTACGTGCCTCTCCCTGAAGGCTTTCAGCAATAGACCCTCACTCTTTCCCCAGGTGGGCTGTTACTGTGCCGTTGCTGTTATTGTTTGGCTGCTCCTCACAGCAATAAATTAAAACACCCGAATCTAAATCTAGACAAATAATTTGTTCCACCGCTTTTCTCCCAGTGGGCTCAGTTGGGTAGTTTTTCTACGGGAAGATGTGTTTAACACTTCCTGACATTTGGGTTTAGCGTGTGAATTAGCCATTCTGGCCACAGCTTTAATCTACATAGATGCTAGCTCAGCACCGAGACGCTGTATGGAACGTGATTCGCCACGGCAGCTCTGGGCAGAGCCAATGACCCGAAAACCCACTCTCGACCTTTCTGGCCGTGGGTATCCTCATGTCTGATAGTGGTTACCATCGCAGCGATCAGTGTTTAATCACTCTCCATGTACATATTAAAATACCCAGGTCCTCGTTTACTTCAGATGGACTCTAAATATTAACATCAGGGCTTCCAAAAAGTAAAAATTGGTTTTGCAAATTAACAGATAATTTATACAAGCCAGTAAGGCAGCGAATATTACTATGCTTCCTCCCTCCCCCCACAAATGTTGAGAGAACGTAAACAGCTGTCGTCGAGTAGAAAAGCTTTTCTAGGTCTGATGTGTAAAGCGTGGGGACTTTAACATGCATCAGTTAAGTGGCGATGAGCCACGGCTTGGAGTGTGGAGTTTTGAGTCAGACACACTTGGGTTCAGGTGCTAAGCCTTATTTTCTCCATCAGGGGGATGGGGCTACACACAGGCCCTCCTGTGTGAAAGCAGAGGGCTTGAGAGTGTGTCGGAGGCATTGCGCTGACTGCCTCCCTCTCCAGACACGACAGAACCGGCATCAGCATCGTTGTAAACGTACTTGTTTACAGTTGTGTTCTACCGCCCTAGCTACACATTCTCTCTATAAACTCAACTTCTCAGTGAATTTCTGCAGCAAGAAAGAATGCTCTTGTTTAAAAATGAAAATGCAGCACATAAAGCTTTTCATAGGAAATACAGGTTTGGGAGAACTGGCTTTTAGCTGAGGCTTTACTGTATCACAGAATTACGGCACACACACTGTTCACAACTATTTCTTAGGCCTGACCCAAGATTAAACATTTCTCTTAGGGGCAGAGCGGCTGCCTCGCGTTAGTGGAGCTACATACAAGGGAAATGGGAGCAGTCCTGGCCCCTACTTGTCACGCCCATCACCGTCAGCATTTGCATGACACTTTTTCCCAATATAATTATTTCCCAGGTGTTACTATTTGTTTTATTAGTTAGAGAAATATCCTTTTGTGCCATTCACAGATTCCTCTATTGAATTAGCCACAGTGATGATTGATATGCAGAAGATCAAGCCTCCTCACTGGTTACACAAGGTCCTTCCATTTCTGAATGGAAAAGAAACACACAAATAGGAAAACATCTGCTACCGTGTAGTCACTAAATCACAAAGCTGCCTGATCATGCTGAGGCAACTTAGCTTTGATTATACACTGTTTTGAGAATCAGGCAGTCAAATCCAGTATTAATTAGGGGAGCTCTTAGTTGCTAACATTCTAAATTCTCTAGAAGAAAGGTAAATGAGCCTAAAAGATACTCAAGATATTGAAGACATCGATGATAATTCCAACCATAACTGTATTTCTATGGATCAAGCTTATATACTGCAATAAATGTGGCAAATGGCATCCAAAATGGTATTTTTCGGAATAATTTTGGCTCACTTATTTGAACCTGAGCCAGTCATTCTAACTTGGACTTGAAATCTGCACCTTCAACATATCCTTTTATTGAACTCACATACTGTCTTTAGTGACATTTCAAGATAATGGTGTAATTTTTCCTTCAAAGGGTGAAGCTGTATTAATCTCATTCTAAGGGTCTGAAGGAATTGAATGATAGCACATGGAGGCATTCCTGTCACCGGTGCTTGTCTCTATCTGCACAGAATCAAGCCGTGAGAGAAAGGGGTTTGAAATGCCTTTGGGAAATCTTGGCTGTCTGAAAATGTCTGCCCATAAGAGGCCAGTAGACTCACCAGTGGCATGCAAGTCTCCAAGTAGAGTGCTTATCAACCTTTTTACATGTCAAAGCACATGTGGAAAGTGATAGTATTTCCTGGGGTAAATCAGAGAAAATTTGTGAGTAGCTATATAAGGCACGGTAATGAAAATAATTACATCTCTTTATAAAGCACAGTGTTAGAAAAAATACTTTAATTGGAAGAATACATCCGAGTAAAATCTTAAAATTTCAAATGAGAAATTGAGCTTGCTTCAGTGAACATAACTATTACTTTCAACGGGCCATTAAATGTGAAATTAACACAAGTGATTTCTGATTAAGACTTTTTAAATAATAATGTCGTTAAAGTTTTGACGGTCATTATCAACAAGAAACTTTGTTTCCACAAATAGATGATAAAAAAATAAAAAAACATAATTATAGCAATTCAAAAATTTAAAACAGTTGAAATTTGATTTTAAAAATACGACCAGTGTTTCTTTTCTTTTGTTGATAAATGCAATGCTGAAATTTCTTGTGATAATGAAAAGGGATCTTGAATCCAGGTGTTTTATAATAATGATGACGCTCTGATTGACAAAAGGTGCATACATTGTTAGAGCAGACGCCCTATGTTAGCCTGGACATCACTAAAAAGACAAAAATATCAGAAGTATCTGGGTTATATAAAGACTTCAATTATTAGGCTCTGCATGGAATTGTACCCACGAGGGGTTGCTTCTCTTCTGCAGTTGGCTATAGGTTGGGCTGCTGTTCTGTGTGGCTCCTGAGTGCTTCCAGGGTAACAACACCCTTTCATCCCGGCGTCAAGGTTTACTCCTTACACCCGCCTGTGAATATCAGGGCACAGCAGCGAGGGCTGGTTGTAGCTAAGGGTGCTTACCATCCAAGGAGACCATGGGCAATACTCTCATTCCCCACCCATCTTGGGCTGCTTTTGGAGGAGCTGCCTATGAGGGAGCTGATAAGCAGAGGCAGTTGGCTTTGGAACTCCATCCAACCCTGCAACCCCCAAAGGCCCACATCCAGGAAGAATCCATATCTTGCAATGCCTCTGCAATGCTTTTACAGTAAACAACATTTGTGAACTTTTTCTGAAGGTTTGCCCTAGAGTCTGGAATAACGGATTGAATACCTACATAGACTAATCACAGGACAGCAGTGAAAACTGGCCTAAAAACTGGGAGGTAATATTAGGAGACTGAATCACATACTTACCTTATTGATGATTGCCTTTTCAGTTCCTAATGCATAGAAGGAGCTCAATAAATGTGTTTGGAAGAATGGGTGAACAATGCAAGAAGTGAGTTTGCTCCCTGGTAGTTAAAACAAGTCGAGGTAGTGCCCTTGGGAGGCTAATGAGCTTCTAGGGCCATGAGCAACACTCCTGGAACACTAGCTTAATTTATTTATTCAACAGGTAATTATTGAATTCTTACTGTGTACCAAGCACTCTTCTGAATGCTAGGGACCTACTAGTGAACAGAAGAGCCTTCAATCCCTCATGGAAAAATAGAGGGTACAGAAATAAAAAATATAAACAGGTTTAACATATGGGTTGCATGTTTGTGAGAGGTATGGGGAAAAAAAGCATAAACATTCCAGGAGGAATAAAAAGAATAACACCGTGTTGGGCATTTCCTGTTTGCCTATTTTGTAATGATGGGCTAATTCTACAACAATTGCTCTTTGGATCAGTGGCAGATTTCCCTTAGGTTTCAGTTAGTATTCATTTGGCTGCTGCCCAGGAAATCTGAGCCGGCCTAAACAGAAGAGGGAATTTATTGGGTCACATAGCTGACAGTCTACAATTAAGACAAACTTCTGATATGGTTTAATCCAGATGCATAAACAAAGTTATTAGGGTCACATTTTCTAGTTGATTTTCTCTGCTTTTCTCAGTCAGTTGTTGGCATTTTTAGGTTGGTTCCATTCAATATTGCAAGATGAACGCAACTGGGCCAAGACTTGCCTCAATAAATCCAAGTTGCAGAGGAAGAGAGAGAGAGAGAGAAAGAGAGAGAAAGGGAGATTGATTGATTGATTGATTGATTGATTGATTGATTGATTCCTGGAAGCCCCAGAAAACATGCCTATGTATCTCATTGGCTCTGATTGGTTTACCTAACCATTCCTGAACTAATCACTTTGCCCAAGGGGACTGGATTGATGCTGGAAGCAGATAGTAGCTGTCATCAGTCTTTGAGGATTTCCTTTGGAAGATTAAATGAGGAAGAAAGCTTTTTCACCCAAGGTCCTTTCAAGAGCAACCTGCATTAATGGAGATAAGATGGCTTGTCTCCTATGCCCCAACTCCAGATAAGCACGATGGGCCATCCCAGCACTAGCACTTCCTTGGGGGTGACTGGGATTCTGTTGGGATTGCATCGCAGATCCACTTTCCCTCTGCCCAGCCCCAGTCCAGTTTTCTTTCTCTCCCTTAATCTTTACCTCCTGCAAAATCACCCTTTAGTTAGTAGGTAGCAACATTTTCATAAACTTCTCAGCATTTTCTCAAGTTTCTTGGCATCTTTTCAAATATCATGGCATGAAAGTCAGAAAACTGATATCATAGTATCACTCAGTGAAACCTGAGAGAGCATGAGGCTGCTTTCTCCTGCGAGAGGGCGGATCGAGGCCCGGTGAGGCTGTGTGGAAAGGTAGGTTGGGAAGGGGCATGAACCTAGCGTCAGGTTATACCAAGTGCTTCTACATCCTATCATGATGGCTGATGCTCACTCCTGGAGAAGATAATGCAGTTTCTGGGATTGTTAGGAGGATCTTCTATTGTAAACTTATACTTTTGGGGGGCTTATAAAAGCCAGTTTCCTACAATGACAAGCAAAATGCTTTGTACTTAATAGGCTCCTTGATAACATTGGCTAAATGCTTCTATGCGTGATTATAAAGGAATAATTAAATTGATAAATTGTGTAAAAATCAGTGGCAGAATATACTTTCTTCCTTGAAGATGATCATGTTAATTGAATAAGAAAATAATAATATTGTTTAATTCAATACAATAACTTGTTTCTCAAGGATTTATTATCCAGGTCTTAGCAGCTCTACTTACTAGTTTTATAATCTTGGCAAATTTCCTAATCTACCTGAGTTTCACTACCCTCATTAGAGAATCAGAATAATAATAACAGAACCTACCTCATTTATGTGAGAACTGAATGTGATAAAGCCTGTAAAGCAAACAGAACAGTGCCCCTCACAGAGTAAGCATTTTACAAGTGGTTACCATTGCGACAATTAGGGTGAAAACAGGAGCAAATGGTAGTTTCAGGCCGGTTGCCCTTCAGATGCCATCCCTCTTCATGACCCCGCCCGTGTGACTCTTGCTCTCTCTCTGCCCTTGAGTTGGTTGCTGAACACCCTATCAGGTGTGCGGTCCCTCTCGGATGATTGCTCTTGCCCTTTTCGTAAGTATTGCTTTTCTCTGAGAGTGACATATTAAGCTCTTCTCTGAGGGCAGTGTGCTCTCCCCAAAGGGTTCAGTCTGCCTTATTTTTATGGTCAGTGGTTTCGTAATGCCATTTTATCAACTGCAGCTTTCTTTTGATAAAAGTCTTTGTCATAAGAAAAGTGCCAGGGTAAGTGACACTCAGCTCAGTGTGCTCTGAGCCTTTGCACTGCCCTAAAGGGATTAAGCTGGGTGGGGTTGTTTGGAGAAGGGAGATTCAGATGCTTTTTCTAAGGAGGTGGTGCAAGCGGAGCAGAAGAGTATTCGGGTCAGGATTACCTGAGTTCAAATTATGGATTGGCTTGCAATACTTTATGTGTGATTTTTCTTTTCATCTGTGTATCTTTAACTGCGTGTGTGCGTGTGCGTGTGTGTGTGCGTGTTCGTGCACGCACTTACTGTGATGTCCATTTAAAAGATGAAGAAGTAAAGGTTCAGTGAACAGCCCTATCACTGTTACTAGTATTATCACAGCTATACTTTAAAAAGGCCACATCACTTACTTGGGGAGCAGCCGTAATGACTAAATGTGAGCGTGGGGTTACTGGGCGCTTTTTACATTTCCGGCAGTATTTTCAACCTTTTAATCACCTACATTATTTAATCCCCACTACAAGTTTCTAAGGCAAGTTCTGTTGTTAACTGTATTATATAGATACGAAAACTGATGTCCAAAGAAGTTAAGGAATTCCTCTGAGGTCCCACAGCCAGACCCTCTGCGTGGGGAAGCCAGGGCTGAAAGCAGGTGCCCTGACTTGCCAAGGCAGGTTGCTTACAGGCGCCCCATTTTAAGAAGACAAGTTAGGAATAAGGAAATAAAAGAAAAAAGACGCCGTATATTACAGCTTCTTACGGGATAGCTTTTCATGCCGTCTTTCTTTCCCGGACAACGTAAAACGGGGGAGAAGTTTCAAGTGGAAGGGAAAAGAAACATATTTTAGAATATAGGCACCAGGAGGGCAGGAGCTTGTCTCTACGCTGTCCCCCGTTTGTCCCTCACTTTAGGACGTGCCCGGCACTGTATCTCTTAAGTGAGTAAATGAATGAAGGTGGGTAGCGTGTGTCCCTGCTGAAGCAGGTCCCGGCAAGCCGGGGAGTGTTTCTGGGGTGTTTCCCTCTGAAACACTGCGCCTGTGGGTGAAGAGGTGATTACAGGTGTCAGCCTGGTGCGTGTCAGGGGCAGCGGGGATCGCTCGGGCCAGTCCTTCACCCGCGGAAGCTGGGAGTCCAAAGTCCTCTTTAAATGCACAGGAATTGTTTTGTAGGGAGCCACACTCTCCGGGGTGTGGACTGTAAATCGGAAGTCTCCTGATTTTTTACCTTTGTGTCTCTAATTTTTAAACTTTTTTTCTATTTATTTCTGATGGCTTTTGTACTTCAAAGAATATCATTTTCCCCCTAAACTTACACTCCTCAGTGTCAGAAGTTTTTGTCACCAGATTGTATACTTTACTTTTCCTCTTGAACTACTTTTTATGATGTATTTATAAGTCACCTAGAGCCCATTTGCAGATATTTTTGTCCAGACGGAGTAATAGCTAGAGTACTATGGGGTCATTGGACAGTGGGAATGTTCTGTTACTCTAGCACCTGAATGACAAGACTTGGCCAGACTCCCAACTTGCCAAACTGTAGACATTGCTCCTCTCAGGGTGATTCATAAAACAGAAAAGAAGTCTAATGTGAACATAATTCATACTTTGTATGTAAACATTTTTTCTCTCTGCCTGAATTCTTGAAGGGTTAAATAATTTTTTTCTTGGAATTCAATATCTGCACTAAAATACATTTTTGGATAGTTCTCTTTACATTCATTTTTTTTTGTGTGTGTGTCCATCATTCTGGACTTATTTAATCTGAAGATTTTAGCATTCAGCTCAGGAAAATGCTCCTTGTTATTTATCTAATCATGGTTTTGCTTTTCTTCTGTTTCTCTCTCACTTTTGGTAGATTTCCTGGTCTATTCTCCACTAACGTTGTCTTATCTTAGTATATTTTCTAACATGTTGTTAAAGAAATAAATTGATTTTCTAAGTCAGGGATTGGCAAACTATGGCCTATAACCTGTTTTTGAACGTCCCATGAGCTAAAAATGGCTTTTACATTTTTAAAGGGTTGTTCAGAGATGACATTATGATCATGATGATGATGATGGTGATGGTGATGGTGATGGTGATAATAAGGCACAACAGAGACTGCATATGGAATCCACAGTCTAAAATATTTACTATCTTACTCTTACAGACAGTGATTGATGATTCCTATTTCTAAATCAAATATTCATTTTGTTGTTGTATACAATCCATTCTTTACTGCTTCAATTTAATTTTTTAATTTAGTTTTCCTTTTTATATCTGAAAAAATTGATTTCGTCTTTGCTTTATCTTTTTATAGGATTCAATACTTTTATTTTTCTAGATGTAGCCCTTCTTTCCCTGGCACTATAAAACAGGGAGCAGATTTCAAGTAAAAAAGAAAATTTATTTTAGAATATGAGCATATGAAGGTGAGGATTTACGCCTGTTTTTTATCCTATATTATCCCTAGTGCTAGAAAGTGGGACTTAGGAGGTTGGCTATAGCAAAGGTGTACTTTCTTGGCAGGAAAATTTACTTTGTTGCAAAGTTTATATATATGTATCCATATTTATGCTTGCAGATCCTAATGTTGTTCAAGTAATTTTCCTTCTGCCGGCTAACCTATGGCCTATCCTTACCCCCTACCCCAGATGGAAAGCTGGGATCCCTGAGATTCATCAAAAATGTTTCTGTTCAAGGCTGAGAATGGAAAGAGCTGCCCGAGAGAGGCTTTCCCCCTTACTCTCTCCTGCCATTTAAGGTGGGGAGGTGTCATTTCAAACAGTCTCTAACTGATCTGTCTGTAGTTTTATGAGTCTGCAGTTAGCAAGTTCCATGGTTTACCTTGTGCACTTGCCACCATAGCTGGAAGAAAGGCAATGAGTGCCACAGCATGGTGTCTATATCTGGGTACTGAGATAGCCTCTGAAATTCTTCAGTTTGTTCAATTTGTTAGCCTTCCAAGTGTCCCAGCAGCCGTCCTTCTGTCTTAGCTCATGCAAGTTTTAGATTATTCTTTCTTAGGGCTCTGATAAAAAGCCTGGCTCCCGTATTACCCAGGTGGGTCCCTTCCTCACGTCCTTCACTTCTGTTGATTTGCCGGCTGATCATTGATTTTCATGACCTGATCTTACCTTTACTGTGTCTTAGAGAAATCCTTTAAACTCTCTGTTTTAATGACAAATATCTTCCCTGTTTTCTAGCACTGATAAAGTTCTTACATATGATTTTCACTTAGGACCTTTCAGAGAAATTTTGGGAGGGAAGAGAATTGTTAGTTGATTGTCCTTAAATAGCTCTCTGTAAACATATGCACTTTGGTACATTGCCACGGAGTTAATTCTTTCAACCCTCAGGCAACCTTGTGAAATAGAAAACCTTTTTAAAAAATATGTTTTTATTGATTATTGAGTTGAGAGAGAGAAAGGAAAGAAGGAGAGAGAGAGATAAGAAACATTGATGCATCAACTTAGATCAGCTGCCTCCTGCACACCCCCTCCTGGGGATCAAGCCCAAAACCTGGGCATGTGCCCCGACTGGGAATCGAACCAGTGACCTCTTGGTGCAGGGGATGACTCTTAACCACTGAGCAACACCAGCCAGGGCTAGAAAACCCTTTTCAACCTTCACATTCCTTATAAAGAAAACAAGCTTCAGAGAGATAAAGTGGCTGTCTCAGGGTCACATGACAGGTAAATAGTCTCGGTTTCCATGTCTCACACTCTGTCCCGAACTCAGAGATTTTTGCAGAGGTGGAACAGGTCCACCTACCTGGTGTGATTAGAAGTGATGCTAAGACTGTCCCTTACCTAAAGCATCAGTCACAGCACCTTCCCTTCCACTATTATTGTGAAACTACTGGATAGGAGAGTCCAGTCCTTAGGATTCAGTGAGAACATTAATTCTTTTTACTGTAACCAATTTAAGAAAATTGATCCAGACTGCGTTGGGGTGTACACCTTCTGATGTGTGGGTATCTCACTTTCATCTGTTTGATGCCCTTCCAGCTCAGTGCATCCCATTTCCCCAGCTTGGAGTTTAAAAGGCAAGTGATTTGTATCCATCAGCTCAGCAGTGACAACGGGGCGAAATCCATCATTCGGTTTTACTTGGTCTTCCCACGCTGGCTGCCAAATGCCTCCCAAAGCCACTGAAATTGATGGTGACAATTTTCTACATTCTTCATTTGCGGTTTACACCATGACTCCCTCCAGCTTCAATCTCTCTGGGGACTGCATCCAGTCTGCTCTGTGTTAGATTTTACAGTTATAACCTATTTCATCATTTGACATTGCACCTTGGAAGAGCCTTTTTTTTTTTTTTTTACATCTGTGAATCAGCCAAACTACTTACAGGTAGTAAGTCTTCCTTTCTAGGTCTTGTTGCCTTTTATTATTTTCTTAAACTGACCAGGAAGAATATATTATAACTGGGTGGGATCAAATGCTTCCAGTATATTCCTGTTTTGATTGGCTCATCTCCCTGTTGGGTTTTATTTTATAATGACTTGTACTTCCAACAAGGTGCTACATGTATACTTAATTCTGGGCCAACTCCACTGCGTTGGTCTGGTTATGTTGAAAGCGTATCTGATGGCAAGACATCAAATGGCACCTTCATGGTTAAGGGGAGTTGACTGGGCACAGAGAGGAAGCAGAAATGCTTGAGTAGTGGGCGCCGAGGACAGTTTTAGGCATGCAACATCAATGTGGACAGGTATTGTCTGTGGAACGGAAGAGAGATGGGGCGGTTTACTTTTGACAAAAGCCTCACACAATTCATAAAGCAAAGACATAGAACTCCAAAAGGGCAGAGTCTACTTATGACTATCGACCAGGGTCATGTCCGTAGTAGGAGAAGCCCTCATTTCACTCAGTGCCGTAGCATGTGAAATAGGACTTTTCTCACCTATACGCACTGAACTGACCTTGAAGTTCTGAGGCGGAACAAGGAAACTGTTTTTAAATTTGCTATTGTTTCTGCAAAAGGTTTTGGTTGCTTTTGAGTTTATAAGGTGAATTAATAACTGGGATTTCTGAACTTTAAAATCCCTGAGGCTCTCCCTACTTTGGATTCTCCACTTTGGATTACTGTAAATTAAGTCACCTCTGAGCAGCGTCCGTGGAGGGAGATGCAATTGTACATTTAAAAATATCTGGACTCCAAAATTGAAACCTTAGGTGGCTGATGGAAGTAGGGTGGCCACACACAGAGCTGGTAGAATGTTCTTAATAAGAACTCGCTAGGGACAAATTTCAAGTCATGTACCCAAATGTTGAAAGCTATCCATGCAAGGGCCCTGGGTACAACCTTTTAATAGCTCCGGACATCTTACAGAGCAACGGTGAAGCTTGTCGTGGTGTGCAAGGGCCTCTGCGTTCAGCTCTGGATATCTTTTGTCATCGCCTTTGAGAACTAGTTCCCAGGCTGTTTCATATTTCCATTCCTCTCCCGATGCGGCCTCTTTTTCTGGGAATGAACCTACCCTCTCATACTTTCCAGGCTAAACTATTTACATCCACCAGCTGAGCTGAGGTAGGACCTTTAAGGAAGCTCACCCAGATATCTGATTACTTCTTTCTTTCTCCATCACCACTCATCCCTTCTGTGCCCTGGCCTACCTCCTCCCCCCTGCCCCCCGTCACCACACTTTTGCCCCTGTCCATGAGTTCTCTCTCTCTCTCTCTCTTTTTTCTTTTTCATTCGATTCCTCCACCACTACCCCCAACACCCTCAATGTTTATTTCTTAAATGAGCAGCATGGACCTTGTTGCTTGTGAGTTTGTCGTTTGCGCATTTTGTTTCTGTTTCTTGTGTTCCCGGGAACTAGCCCGTGAAATGACACAGTCTATATTTAGACCTGTGTTTGTTGCAAGATCAGAAACAGAACAACAAACAGATGGAACCACAGCCACAAATAGATAAGGTTAGTTCGTCAGAAAACGTGTAAGAAACAAAAACTCATTTCAACTTAGGTGTAGATAAAAATTCTATCAGGCCCTCTACCACAAGACTTCTCTTCTATATGCTTGAACTTTAGTTACTTTTTTCTCAAAACCAGAATTTCTTTGGTCTTCCTTGTCGACCCGATAACAAACAAATGCCTTATGTAGGCATAGAAAATCTGAAGTCGAGTTCCTAATTTCCCTATCCCGCTTTCTTCCGTTCCTTATTCTGTATTTCCAAGCTTCACTGTTTGCTAGCCCTATGATTTTGAGGTAAATCTTTCTCTTGGAACCTCAGCTTTCTTATCTGTAAAATGGGAATAAATAATATATGCTTTATGCTATGAATGAAATAATTATATAAACTATTTAGTCCAGAACCCTTATTCAAAATGTTAATTACTATTAATATTGAGATATATATATGACTCCAAAACATTTTACTCTATTCAAACATATTTAAAGCAGGTCTTGTATATATTTGTGTTCTCCTGCTTTTTTGCTTTTGCTTTCATTTTTTATATTTTCCGGTTCAAATCATAAGTAGCATTCCAGATTGAGGCTTCCAAACTTAGTCCAGGATCCAGCTGTCTTGTAAAGTGTTCTCTGACAATCGAACCTGACATAATCTTTCTCTTTTAATTTTTATGGAGACTATTGTGTTTACAACACATATGGAAAATATTGAATTCATTCATGCAGTTATCCAACAAGTATTTATTGGGCACTTGCTGTGTATGAGTCATTGTGTTAGATAGTGGAGAGAGGTGGCAAATGAGATATAACCATTGCTGCTTCCAAGGAACTTTTGGTATAATGGTTTATAGACAGAAATCTGGAGCCAGATTGTTAATATTTGTAAACACGTCTCATCACTTACTGACTATATGACCTGGGGCAAGTTACTTAAACTCTTTGAACTGTAAGTAAATGCTAATTATCAGTACATTATTATCATGGTCATTGATATTACATTCTAGTAAGCATGAATGACCTTAAACAATTAATATAATTAGTTTTTATTATAATAATATTTTGTTTAATGTTTAACAGAAAATTCAAGGGGTCTGTGAATATATCTGAGGCCCCAGTTTGAGGTTCAAAAATGCTCAAATATGGGTGGAAAAATGTGTATGCTGATGAAATATTTTCAAAGACTCTAGGGAATAATGGATGCTTTAAAGGCAGTAAAAGAAAAATTGACCGAAAGTCTTCTACTTCCAGAAATGGCTAAGGAGATGATTTGGACTAATCTTCCCAGTAGATGATTTTGGACTAATCTTTCCAGTAAAGAAATGGTCAAAATCTATGATACAGTAGGACATTACCTGACCAAGAAAAAGGGAAAGACAATAGCTAATGAGTTAAACCAGAGCTGCTTTAATTCGGGGCCTTTTTTCCCAAAGCAGATGAGAGCAAGGACTTCATGAGAATAACTAGGCGACAGGAGTCGAAGTTCTCTGTCCATCAGAGGCAAAGCCCCCAAAGAATCGCCCGTGTCCTCTCTCTTCTTCTGCCAATTCTCGGAAAGTTAAAAGGCAAATAGAATTTTGAAGCAAACTCCTAGAACTGAAGGAAAAAAGTCAGATTTTAATCTTCTCCAAAGGTGGACACCTCGTGTTACATGGCCCCTATTCTGAGCAGGATCCCAAAGGCTACACTGTATAGTGGGGATAAGACTAGAATCCTGATCATCAGCATTAGAAACAAATTATTGTATGTTTACCCCCCAAATTAAACCTCAATACATATAAGTGCATGAAAAAACTGGATAAACCTTCACAATGCTGAGTGAAAGCAATCAGATATAAAATAATATCTACAGTTTGATTCCATTTATATAAATTTCAAAAACAGGCAACAAACTAAACCTCCTTGTTTCAAGATGAACAATTAGACAGTAAAGTGAAATGATGGCCCAGGAGGAGCACTCGGGGCTTCCAGATGCCGGCCACGTCAAGAGCAACGGAGTTTCACGTGAAGGGTTTAAATACCTGCGTGACTTTATCAGACTTGGATTTAGCTTGTCAGCCCTAATTTAACTTGGCTTGAGGTGCTAAGGCTTTGCCCTTTAACTGGATATTAAGTGCTTCCAGATTCTTTCTGGCTACAGCCCCGAGTGTAGTGCCTTTTCCATGGTATGGCTTCAATAACCATTTGTGAATCGGATTTACTAAGAAATTGGCCCTCTGTAAATATTGTATTAATTTGAACAAAATCTTTTTCTTTGACATTGTAGCATAGGCACAATAATAGGAGGTTTCTAAAAATTACTTGGATTTTATTTGTAAGATTTCCTGTTCGACAGACATATGTGATTAGCATAGATACTGTGTCTACATATCTAATGCGAAGCAATGGCTATAGGTTTATACCTTTGGTGGAATTTAGGCTAAATGTTATTTTAGCGCAAAAAATAACCAGCTGATCAGTCAACCAGAAAAACAAAATAAAACAAACAAAAAACATACCTTAAATGGAATTTTGCTTGAATTATTTATAAAATTGCTTTTATTTTTCATTGACTACTACATATGTAAGTGCAGATTTGATTGATTTTAAAGTGGTTTTTAGTCAGCCCTCCAAGTATTCTAATCTAGGAAATGACTTCAAATCAGTTATTTCCAAGCTAACATTTTAGCATCAGCCTCATGATTTTCTAAATCAGAGATGCACAAAAACGCATCGTAATTCAAGCCCTTATAGTAATGTTTATAATGTACAAATACATTAAATATGACTAGACTGTTAATGAAATATTAAAGCTGTGACCTGAAATGAAAATAGCACAAGAAGTACTGACTTAAATTAGCATTGCAATATTTTCTTAGCACTCGCTGAATATTCCATGTAGCAAAATACATTTAGCATTAGAAACTGTAGCCATAATGTTTAATAAGAGTCTTTGTGTTTGAAACCTTATCTATAAAGTTGTAGCATTAAAATCTGTTTTTATTTCCTTCTGATTTACTTTCCTGAGAAAAGGTAAGATAATTGTAATAGCAGAAGGAAAAGGAAGACTTGCTAAGTTAAATAATTGTTTTATAGAATTATGGGCAATTTAAAGCAACCCATAAAAAGTGTCTATTTTTGTCTAGTATTACTTAAAATTCTCCCTTAAAAAGAAAGTCACATTTAGTCCAGGTGTTGCATATAATGGCTTTCTATTGCTGTGTTTCCTACCTGGGCATTTAAAACAGCAGGTTTCCAAAGTGAACTATGTAGGAGAGCAGGTTCATGATTCTGAAGGGGAGTTAGCTGACTGCCTGAAGAAATACACAATGGATTTCATGCAATATGCCACGTTTGAGTGTTCTGAGCTGATTTTTCTCCATTCTGGGTTGTGGTTCAAAGTAGGGAAAGTGAGATCTGACTCCTGCTCTTTTGACATCTGTCCAGAAATATTGTAGGGGCCACAACCATCACATTTATATGTCATTTCCAGGTATTTATGAGCATTATTTGATAAAACGCAACGTTGATGCTCTCTCTGTAAGTTGCCTTCGAGGCTGCGCACCGTTTGGCTTAACCTTTCTTTCCAGTTTTAATGCCCTCTGTTATCTGAAGCCTCCGCTCCTGCACATGCTTCCCTTCTAAACATGGTCCATTTGCTAATGTGTTTACACTTACAGAAATGGGAATATTCCTCCTGCTCATCGATAGGAGGTGATCCTGCCTTCCTTCAAAGTTCAAATTAAATTGTAATTTTCCTATGAAATAATCTTCTGATAATTTACCTCTGGACAGTGTGAGTCTTGAAGTCCTGCAGCATTTCCCCCCCTTTCCTGAACAGTCTTCACTTGCAGCCTAGAGAAGTCATGGAAATTCTCCCAAATGGAATGGAATGTCCTTAAAAGCAACATTTGGTTTTCCACACCAACGTTTGCTCTTAGCAAATGCCCTACCAACCTGACCCGACTCCTTTAATATTCAGTCCTGACTTGGCGAAGTCCTCTAGGTTATACACAAGCAGTCGTCCTGGTGGATACGTAACGCATCAGCTGGCTCTCACCGGGTAAGGCTGAGGTAACAACCTCCAAATGTTGTTGACTCATAGCAGACGAACGGTTCTCTTCAATGGTCTGTAGGCTACAGTGGCTGCCCTGCCCGTCACGGATTGCCGTGACCTTTGGGTCTTCCTCCCAAAATCCAAGCTGAAGCAGCAGCCCCCTCATGCTGACCTACACATCTCAGGGCAGAGATAAAAGAGCCCACGTGCCAGCAGCAGCAAGCAAGAGCCGGTAAACCTTTGCTTAGAACTGGCGACTGTCCCTGCTGCTTCCACGTCGTTGGCCCAGGCAGGTCAAGGGGTGCCTGAGAGCGGGGCGAGGAAGTGATGCTGCGCAGAGACCCCGAAAGCTCACAGCAGCCTGTGGGGGTGGCAGAAGCCCTCCCTGGGAAGCAGGGCCGGGGTAGGGTCTACCTCACTAAGGAGTCAGTCTGTGCTTGTTCTCTGATTGTTTCAGGACGTCCCCAGCGCCGATCCTCATTTCTCCTCTAATTCGATACTCATAGTGACTATTCTTATTAGCTGTTTACATTTGAATCCAGTTTTTAAAATTCATATTCTGCCTCTCTGTGTCTGGAGTAACTCTCCCCTGTACACGAAACACTTTATCAGCAACCACTGTGTAAACTCCAGACAATGTTCAGTAAATATGTATCGCATCACTTTAACAATCAAGTTATTGTTTAACCAGTGGCATTAATTTTTATTTTGTATCCATTGCTATGGAACTGCAGGGTCCATCTTTACCACTGAGCACTAAGCTTAGAGCTTCCCTCCACCACTATTCTGGAAGGTCCTTTTCTTACTAACAGTGTGTGAATGAAAAACTTAATCAGAATATGTATGTCATACTTGAGAGCTCCTTTTAAAAGTTTCCAAGACCAAGAGGTAAATTCTGGCCAGAATGACTTCACAGATTCACATTGGTGATGAAAAACTGAATGTTAAGCTCCCTACTAGAATTTAAATTAGGCAAATTTTTTGTTACCTGGGCTTTCATTAAATCTTCATGTGATTTTAAAATTTTTATAACTTGGGTTATAGGTGTAATAGAAACAATCAGTGCTCCTAGTAGTGAGGGAATGTGATTATTGGATGCAAAGCTATTATTAGTTTCAGCTTTATGAGTTATAAGTTTACATTTACTTTCTACATTTGTTTTCTCTTAGTAATAGGTTCTAAACAATAAAACATTATGTAGTGCTGCGTAAAATGGCGTGTCGGCGTGCAATTTTGCATAGTACCAACTTGGGTTCTTTCAAATACCATTTATTGATGTTCTGCAAATTAATGAATTACAATTGAAAAGCAAATACAGTTTTAAAAAATTTTTATTGAATTTATTGGGGCGACAATGGTTACTAATATTATATAGATTTCAGGTGTACAATTCTACAATACATTATCTGTGTATTGTATTGTGTTTACCACCCCAAGTCAAGTCTCCTCCCATCACCATTTATCCCCCTTTACCTTCTTCTACCTCCCCCTTTCCCTCTGGTAACCACAGTGCTGTTGTCTGCGTCTATGAGATTTATATATATTTTTTTGCTTTCTTGACTTTTTTCACCCAACCACCCACCCCTCTTCTCCTCTGACAGCTGTCAATCTGTTTCTGTCTCTACGCATCTGTTTCTTTTCTTTTTTTTAAATCCCTCGGCTGAGGTTATGTTTTTTATTGATTTTTTAGAGAGAGAGGAAGGGAGAGAAAGGAAGCTAATGCGGTGTTCAGGTGGGATTAGAGCATGTAGAGTGGCATAGACAGGACTGAATAAATGCCTTCAGGATCTATTTAGTGAAGACACAAAGTTAACTTCTATTCTTCAGACTTGTCCAGTCAGATGAACTATAGTCTGATATAGTGAAATGTGCAACACTGAAAGACAAGCACATTTTATTTTATATGGAAGATTTTAAATTTGGTCTCAGAGGTGCTGAGTCTGAGGTATTGCTGAGACACCCAAGAGCAAAAGATGAGTAGGTTGCTTGAGTGGCCAGTCTCAGTGGAAGGATTTTAGCTCAGATATAAATTTGGAAGCAATTGACATAGACCTTCAGCAGCTCCCATAGCTACAGTTACAGAATGTGATGCATTTGCAAAGAAGTCGGAAACATAGTAGCCGCAGGGACACGGGGCATACCTGGAGAAGGAGATATTTTAGAAGCCAAATAAAAAGATCGCTGAGAGAACAAAAGAAAAATGCTTTATAGTATCAAATGCTGTATAGAGATCGAGTGTAATGTGAATAAAAAATGTCACTGGGTAGAGAATTTGAAAGTCAGTTAATTTGATGAGAGTGGTGTTGGTGTGGTGAACAGACTGGAGTGGAGTAGAGCTAAGGAAATGGACACAGTGAAATTAGGTAACAAGAGAGAGAAAAAGTTAACATAGGAGCTAAAGGGAATGTTTAAATGAAAGGATTTGGTCTTATTCTCCTAAATGGAAAGAATATTGAGCATATTTAAATACTTAAGGGAATATTTAATTTAATTATTATTAAGGGACTGAGAGAGGATAATTGAAAGGATAAGCCAGTCATTTTCAGAATGGGAAGCATGCGTCCAAAGGTGAAGAAAGTATATTAGAATCTAGCTTATGTATATAATTTATATCCATATAATGTGTAAATATATAAATTTTCAGTACATCCTCAAATTTACTTTTAATAGCACACACAATACAAAATTTTCATTATTTAGAGGCTACATATATGAGGCTTCTGAGGAATCTGAAGGGAACAAAACTTTTTTGAAATTATTATGGGATTTTTATATGTAAATAGGAGCCACCTAAAACTGCAAATTAATAGATACTCAACTATTTTATATTCTGCTTACTTTATCCCAAATTCTTTTCAAAATAAGCAAGAAAATAATCTTATCTGATTTTTCTCTTACTGCTCAACTTTTTTAAAAAAATTACCTTTATTGTTGAAAGTATTACAGATGTCCCCTTGTTTTCCCCCATTGCCTTCTCCCTCCCTCAGGCCTTCACCACACTATTGTCTGGGTCCATGGGTTATGCATATTGGCATGTAAGTTCTTTGGTTAATCTCCAACCTTTTTTTTTTTTTTTTTTAATCATAAAACCTTATCTTGAAATCCGAGGGTTACTAAGAAAACAGCTGTTGGTGATGTCAAACTCACTTAAGCTTTAAGGACACTTTTTCATGGCTGAAAGTGAAGGGAAGCGAAAAAAATATATATATAGCATGCAAATGATAACCAAACGAGAGCAGGAGCAGATATGCTTATGTCATGTAAAATAGGCTGAAACCATAAAACTACTAAAACAAAACATAGGGAAAATTTTTCTTCACATTTCTTGGATATGACACCAACACCACAAGCAACAAAAGCAAAAATAAACAGGTGGGACTATACCCAGCTAAAAAAATTTCACACAACAAAAGAAATATTAACAAAACAGGAACACAACCTGCACACACTGGGACAATATATTTGTAAACCATATATTCGACAGGGATAAATATCTAAAATACATGAGGAATTCAATAACTCAATAGTAAAAAAGCAAACAAGCCAACTTTAAAACGGGCAGAGGAACTAAGTAGACATTTTCCCAAAGGCGATATGCAAATGAAGAACAGGTGAAGGAAAAGTTTTCCACATCACGAAGCATCAGGAAAACACAAATCAAAGCTACAGGAGCTGTTATGGCACGCCTTTCAGAATGGCTGTTAGAGAAAATTCTGTCACCTGTAGTGCGCTGTCTTGATTCCTGTAGCTTTACAACTAAGTCTTGAAGTCGGGAGGCGTGGGTCCTCTGGGTCTGTTCTTTCTCTTCGGCCTGGGTATGCGCCCTGACCGGGAATCAAATCGGCGACCCTTCCGTGTACTGGATGGTATTCAACCAACTGAGCCACACCGGCCCGGGCTAATGATATTTTTTTTAGCCTAATGGTAAACTATGTCCCAAACACACTGACACTCCACTTTGAATCATGTCCTACGGTAGATATACAAAGAAAACATATGTAACTTAGATTATTAAATAATATTTTTATTTTAATAATGCTAATAACGATGATAATTAAAGTAAGTTGATATTTTCTTTGGTAGGTCACACATGATACATTTCCTCAAGATCGCTTCATTACTTGCAATAGAAACAATATAACAGAATTTGCAAACATGCGATTAGCCAGCAAGTGTCACGTTACGGGTAATTTGCCACCAGCTATCTCTTTTTCCTGATATTTATATTTCCAACAGCATCTGCAGGGACCAGAAGGAAGATGCTTCATTGTCATTTTAATCAACTGTAAAAGATGATGAGTGGGATTCTCTTTGCTAAATAATAAAAGAGTTAGGACTGTCAGGTGGAGAAATATGAAATGCAAAACAAGTGGTTTTATATGTGTACTCAGAGGTTTACAGGAAGAAAGTATGTGTGGGTCATGGCTAAACTGAATAACTTGCATTGATTAATCATAAGGCGAGGCCTGTTTAAATGCTCTTGGGAGCGGCACGGCCCATTAAGTCTGCCAAGCTGCAGACGCCCCGCTCTACCCTCCTCGGCAGGGGGCTGCACAGAATGAAACGTGAGCCCAGCTCTGCGGATGGACCCAGCACTGCAGTCCTGCGGCATTCTGTGCTTGACAACTTGAATTTAGAATCTTGTTAATAACACAAATATAATGCTTATAGATTCAAGAAGTTCCCTGGAGACGGCCAAGGGGAAATCTTTGGAATCATTTTCTTCCAGATATCAGAAAGTTCCATCTCACTTTCCCGGCTGAAAACCGAGTGTTGAATTAATGAGTAACTCACCGCCTGCATTTTGGGTTAAAGTTCTCTTATCTAAGAAATCTGATGAGACCCCACTGTGTTAAGAAATTCCCCTAAGATGTCCGTAAAGGAAGACAGTATTTCAGTGTGCGTACGAAGATTTTTTGGCAATTTTTTCCAGGCATCTTTTTTTCTTCATCACCATATTGACAGATTTATCTGCACTAAACAGATTCTTGGTGCCTGTGGTGGTGGATCTCTCCTAGAGCAGACCAATGATTTCAAAATTCAATTCCATATCTGGTATTCAGTTAACTTGACAACAAATACAGAAAGCAGCTTATATGAGCGAAATTATATACGGCCCTTCTAAACAATGAAAGGGCTGAGTTGGTTTCCTGTTAAATAAAATTTTAATTTTGACTGTGTCAGTCTTAAGTAGGTCAAAAGACATGGCTTCTCTACTGTAATTCTCGGTGCCTTCTCTTACCTTGGATCTAGAAAGGATGATTTTGCTCGACTTTTCTCAACTCTTAATTTTAAAAAAATGTGAAAGACCTTTTTGCATTCATCCTGATGTAGATGATGCTTTAGCCATTTAAAAAAAAACCGAGGCCTGATGAAATATATAACGAGACAGGTATTGCTGTTAATAGCTGAAGGGACCTTCGTCATTACCTAGGTGTGTGGTATCCAGAATAGTGTCCACTGCCGCCTGTGACTATCAAGCACTTCACCTAGACACGCTCTAAGTGTAAAATACACCTCACATAGCGATGCGTTAGCATGTTAAACATATGTATCAAGTATCTCAAGAATAATTTTTACATTGATCGTATGTTGACGTAGTAGTATTTTGAACGCATTGGGTTAAATATACTATTTAAATTAATTTTACCTGCCTCTTTTTCTTGTCTCAGTGTGGGCTCTAGATAATGTAACACAACGTGGCTGACGTTACATTTCTCTCAGAGATTACGGCTCCAGATCAACCTCCCATCGGAAGGTCAGGAGACCAGCTCTGAGTGACGAGATCTCTCGCCCCAGGCCAGTGACAGTCTCACGGTGCTGCGTGTGCACAGGGCTCACACCTTTGATGTACGTTATGTCGTTTGATTTGTATAGCAACCTAGTGAGAAATGTGGATTAGGGATTGTAACCTACAATGTAGGTGGTAGGCACAGAAGGTTAAGTGAACTGGTGAAGCTCAGTAGCATGTAATGTGCCTAATAAATGACAGACGTGGGGCTGGACCTGAGCTCGCATGACTCCGAGGACACACAGTTTATATGAGGGCAAGAATCACTGCAGACGGAACAGCTATTTTTTTTTTTATTGCAACCTGTCATAGGTGAGCAGTTAGCAAAAGAGCATCCAGTGATAGTTTAAAGTCCCTTTATTTTTTTAATAGTCACTATCAGTCTTTCTTGATACATTAAAAAAAAACAACACAAAAACTAGGAAAGGTGAAAAAATAAAATGTATCCAGATTTCAAAAAATTACTTAATAAAACCTCCAATGCTTGAGCGTAACATGGTAAAATGTGAATTATTCGAGTAAAAATAGGAGTGTCTGGCTTCTTTAAAAGCCAGAGCACCTGCTAGTAGCGGGCCGGGAAAATCGCGTGAGTAAGTGCCTGGAGCAGGGTGACGGCTGCTCTCTCTGCACTTTCCAGTTTGTCACCCTCCTGACTGCGCCCTGTTGAGACAGCTCCGCTTCATTATCTGCCTGATCCCTGGGTGTTTGGGTCTGCAGTCTCCAGACTGAGTACTCTCAAAGGTATTTTCTGTCTCCTAGGGCTTATCCACCCATGATCCCACAATTATCTGATTGGTTTGTAAGCCTCGTAATTGAAAGCTATTCAACAGCTAGTTAGATGATACTATTCCTTTTATTTTTTTTTACATCATGCCTACAGAGGTGGGCAAAGGTAGGTTAGATTACCAGCCATCATTGCCTGAAATATAAATCATGAGTAAGGATACAAATAATAACCATAAATTTAAAAAGGAATTAATCTCGAACAATTTAATTCCAGAATGATATTTTTGTGGACTTCTGTGATGGGAAAAGTCAGAATTAGTGAGCCAGGAGACAAGACCAATGGGATTGGTTGGTGAAGTAATTGTTAAGTTACAAATGGAGAAAATAACAATCATTACCCCGAACCCTTCCCAGTACTCTCTTTATGTTTTCTTCATGGACATGTTATATCTAAGTTGGCATCTGAAGCGGTTATTCCAAGGACATTTCTTTGGATTGATGCCGACATTTTTCCTTTTACAGAGCTGTCTTTCATTATAAAAACATCTTGTTTAATGGTAACTGATAAATGATAAATTTGTTTGTAATTATCAGTTGTTTGGAAACTGAGATATTCAGTCTGGGGCAATATATTTGTTTGTTTTTAATTTGTTGATTTTGCTGATTTTTACACCACCCATCTTAAGAAAGATTGATCCACAAGAAAGTATTTTTAAAAAATTAAGATGTAATTGACACAGAACATTGTGTAAGTTTGGGGTGTACAATGTGTTGTTTTGATTCATTTATATATAGTAGCATCAGGTAACACCTCTATCATTGTCACATTATTATCATTTCCTCTTTTGTGTGTGGTGAAATCAGTTAAGATCTAGTCTCTTGGCAACTTGAAGTTTATAGTCCAGTATTGTTGTCTACAATCACTATGTTGTGCATTAGATCCCCAGAACTTATGTATTTACTAGTTGCAAGTTTTTACCCTTAAAAATGTCCCCAGTTCCTTACTCCCTAGCCCCTGTTGACTACCATTGCACTCTCTGTTTTTACCGGTTCAGCTTTATTAGATTCAACACCTAACTGATAGCATACTGTAAAAAAACAATAATAATAAGACAAGTAATATAAATAATATAGCAATAAATAAATAACAATACAAGAATAAACTCTGTTTCGTGTACTCACAACTGTGAACCTACTTGTACCCCACCCTGTGTAACCGAATATGCTTCCTCCAGCTTCAAATTTATTTTTTTATGTGTTTGCTGAATGCATTATACTAACAACATTTTATTAATGCTATTTGTCGTCTTCCTCAGATGCTGTTCTTTCAATATACTTTATTCTAGTGAACAATACGTAGTTCCCGGCTTTGCAGGCCCTGCAGGAAGGGTCTCCCGCCCACTGCTCTCCCTGGCTCTGGCTTTCCGGTTCTACTCCCAACGCAGCGGCTCCACTCTGCGCATCTCTCTCCTTCCTGTCGCTCCCACCCAGCTGGGGTATCGTGCTCGGGCTCCCAAGCACCCGTCAGCGCCCTTCTCACTGCCTGTGGACGTCTTATTCAAATACATACAGACGCCCCTGCCCGGATCGCAGATTTGCTGAATCAAAATGATTGAGGATGGGGTCTCCGTGCCCACTGCGTAGCGTAGTGCTTCCCATTTATCCTGAAACCAACCTCCTATATTTGAATCTTGGCTTCTATCTTTATTAGCCGCGTGGCCTGGGTAAATCGCTTAACCTCTCGACGTGCCGGTTTCCTAAACCGTGATCTGTAATAACGGTGTCTACCTCAGAGGGCTGTTAAGTAAATTAAATGAGGTAATATTTGTAGCATGTTTATAATAGTTTTAGGTATAGTAAGCACTGTATGAGGATGTGTGAAGTGTGTGCTAATGAGATAAGTCAGAAGTTTCTACATGTGATTTTGACACAAAGAAACGGATATGAAATGTTTCACCCGGGTCTCATTGAAGATCCGTCGTCTTCTCAGCTTCCAGTTATTCTCAGCAGAGGTAGTGCTGTCCCCAGGGGACCCTTGGCAAGTGCGTGGAGACACCTTTAGATGTCAGGTGGTTGGACAGGGTGGGGACAGGAAGGTATTAGACACCTCGCAGTGAAAGGACAATCTTGCACCATAAAGAACTGTCCCAAATCCTCTCCATGTTTGAATGGCCACTGGTTCTTTATGTAAATAAAAAGTCTGTTTCTAATTAATCGAGACCGGAACTTAACCCTCTTACATACAGGCAACAAAATGCTTTTGTGAAGTCCAGCTGGCGTGACTCAGAGGTTGAACATGAACCTGGGATCCAGGAGATGACGGTTGATTCCCGGTCGGCACAGGCCCGGGCTGCAGACTCGATCCCCAGTGGGGGGGGGGGTAGCAGCCCACCCATCAGTGATTCTCTCTCACCACTGATGTTTCTCTCTCTCCCTCTCCCCCTTCCTCTCTCCAAAATCAATAGACACATTTTTTTAAAAAAAAAAAACTTTTG
Source organism: Miniopterus natalensis (assembly GCF_054644295.1). NCBI lineage: Eukaryota > Metazoa > Chordata > Mammalia > Chiroptera > Miniopteridae > Miniopterus > Miniopterus natalensis. Next base: position 16,268,387 of record NC_142093.1, on the reverse strand, counting down.
TAAAGTTCTAATACACCCTGAATTTTTTCATGAGTGTAACCCACATATAAACCGAGAACAGATTTGTTTTCCTTCATAACTGACTAAGAATCAGTCGCCTCCGTGGCACAGCCTGACCTCCGTGCCTCCCCTGATTTTCGAGGCACCAGCACATCGGCGGTTTCAGGCGTAGGACCAGCTTCGGCGTCCGTCTCATTTTACCTTCCACTGTGCGTATGCCTGATGAGTTATATTTTGACACATACATTATTTGATTATAAAATATTTCTGTTTTATTCTCCTTTATATTGCAGATAAGGCGTTATATGATTTTTTTGAAATGTGTATTGTAAGATTATCATCTATTTCATTTCAGGAGAGTAGAGAGTTATAGAATACTTGTTATAAAAGGAGGTGTGATGTCTGATAGGCTTGAGACTCATCCAGAAGAGATTCCTTAATCAATCTTGCTTAGAACTAAACAACGTTCCAATCTTTCAGAATTCATGTAAGGGTTATGCTAAATTTATACAGGCTTATTTTAGGCTATGTTGGGGTGTTTCAGATGCTTTTAATAGGAATACATGCTCTTTTTCACTAAGTAGGTTTTACGTTCTGTAAGGGAAGAAAATGCTGCCGCGATTCCTTTTGTTCCTCTCACAGCGGGCGTTCAGTAAGTGGTGTTGACAGCCTGACTCCAGCTTAAAGAGAAGCAGAAGAATTCAGAGTAGAGTCAGAAGTCTGCAGTGAATTGAAAAAAAGAGTGCTTGAAAAGTGTTAGTTTACCAGAAGAAAACCGGAAAAGGTAAAGGAAACAGAAACACTAAATGCCTCCAGGGCCATATTGAGAAGTGTGATGTGGAGGCAACTGGAAAACCCAGTGTTAACGATATCTGCGTGCGTGCCCTCCCTGGGAAAACCATACAACCATTGAAAGTTTAAACACCCAGCAAATTAGAGTGTTTCTTTGAGGGGGGCAGGAGAGAGAGAACATCAACCACACACACATTATGATTGGGCGTCTGTTATGTGCTGACAACTTTGCATTGACAAGGGCAGATTCTTTTTACCAGCTTTGACTATAACCACTTAAAATGGACTTAGGTACATTCAAAGTAGGGTTCAGTTTACAAACCATTTATTTCATTCAAGTTTTCTGATAGCATATGATTTCAAAAATTAAGTGGACCTCATATGAAGAAAGCTAGGTAATGATTATACTGGTGGGCCTGATAACCAAGAAATATCAAACTTACTGTGGCAAACAGACACCCTCATAAACTTTGTGCTTCCATCCCAAATAGGTATTTAGGCAAACACGCAAACAAAAGCAGAGAATAAACACCCCAGCCGTTATCTCACTTGAAGGCAGATGAGGAGCTGTGTGGCATACATTGGTTGGAATGTTTGCTTTGCTGATTGACATTGAATATAACTTGAAAGCGGCCTGACTTCATCGATGATGGTGATGAGGGGTGATTATGAGTGCAGTAAGATGTGCTGCAGAGGCCCCTGCTTGTTTCCTAACATCATCAAGTTAGAAACTCTTCAAATGATCTATAGATCACACACACACACACCCCAGATACATGTATACATTTAGAATATACTTGAATGACAATTATGATTTAAAAAATAAAGCTGGAAGAAAATGTAGAAAATAAAATATGGCTTCCTAGATATATGACTTAATTCTCTTACCAGCCCAAATCTCAAGGAAACCTACAGAACAGAAAGTGGAGTCTATAGGAATTTGGAAAGCTGGACAAGAGACATAAAAAACCCCACAAACAACAACCCCAGAACAGTGATGCATTTTTTTTTTTTTTAAAGAAATAGAAAGTGGCACTAGGTAGATGGTGAAATGCAAGGTTGCTGAGACGTGCATACTGGGGCAGGAGAGGCACTCCACAAACTATGTTTTTCTAGGAGTAATAAGTTTTAGAGAAGGAGGCCATGTGAGGTCCGCTTGGTACTTCATCAAAAAGCTGAGACATAATTGTACCAATGGTATGAATCAGGTTCCTAAGTGTAAGCAAAAAAATTTCTGCTCTGAGTGAAGCATATAGGGGCTTGGGTTGGCTCAGAATTGCAGGAAGCCTGGGCAACTAGGCTAGAGGCTGGACTGCCAGGAGCAGCGACCAAATCCAAGCCACAGAAGATACCCTAATATGAAATTACTATTGCGTCATTCAGGTTGCATCTCCGTGATTTACTGTTGAACCACTGCTGTTCCAGGACACTAATTTTGCCAGCACAGGCCTTCCCTTCTGGATATCAAATCTGGCACAAATGCATTCCGGTCGGCAGGGCCTCGGTGAGATAACTAGAAAAATGGATCACCAGAGTTTCAGATGTCACAGTGGGAGGCGTTCTGTGCCTCAGCAAGGCTCTTAAGATGGAAACTTCTAATGTAGAAAGGGGTTCGGATGCTGGGAGAGGCAAAACAAATGACAGATGTCCATTCGTTAATCTCTCTGCCCTTTCCTAATTTTGGTCCCAGGGTTTGGTGTGGGGCATGAGTAAGGCCTTCCACTTTCGACGCTCTCACAAGAGGTTACCAGAGTTCTGGAGCTGGTTTGGAGAAAGGCTCCAGAGAACTTGCGCTTGCCATGCAGAAGGAGAGGCCCTCGGCCCAGCAGGCAAACATCCTCACACACTCACGAAGCTCAGACCCAGCCAGAAGCTCTGGCTTGTCTGGCTCCGTCACACAGCCTCTGGGCAGAGGTTTCTAAATCAGGTCATTTCCCCCTTGCTGGGTTTTTCCGTGTTTCCTAGATGCTAATCTAAAAATAGGAACATTCAACAAGAGTTTCCTCATGTAAAGAGAATGAAGAGAAAGGTAGGAAATTCAACAAAATTAAGAAATAATCACACACACAAAAATCTATTTAATATAGGAAAAGAAAGACGTTTAAAAAGACTTGGTATCCCTCGGGAGAGAATAAAATGACAGACTTCAGTGAAATAGCAAATTTGAAGTCTTGGGAATGAAAAACATGGCAACTAAATTAAAAAGTAAACGCAGAGGGCTGGATAAGAGAAAGGCTACTGCTGACATTAAATTGATGAATTGGAAGATTGATCCAAGGGACTCTTTTTTTAAAACTTTGTTAAGTAGCAATTGACAGATAGAATCGTTTCTCTTTCAAGTGCTCATTGTGATGGTTTGAAATACGTGTACATCATGAACGATGACCTAGGTCAGGATAACTAACACGTGCATGTGGGGGTGTGTGGTGAGAATGCTTGACATTTACTTTCAAAATACACAATATCGCGCTGTTGACTACAGTTGTCATGCTGTACATTGGATACTCAAACTTTATCTCACAACTGGGCCGGACTTGAAAAAAAATGGACTGGGTTGGGGGTCAGGCTGGTCTGATTTGGCCCGGACGGGGTCCGGTGTGAGGAATGAAATTTTGTTGTAAGGCTGAACAAGCAGGTTAACTTTACCAAAGAGAATCTTGAATTGCAGTGGCCACAGTGTGTAACACTTTTAACCTGGGTGAGCTTATCCATTTATGAGGTTCCCTAGAGAAAAGACGGCCTCAGGCAAGTGCTCACTATAAAGGGTAGCGGAAAAAACATTTCTCCCCCTCTACGGTTTCTGGTGAAAATAATGAAATCCACGGGGACATTTCACTCGTTCTGGAGCCCGAAGACGAGATCCTAGAAAATCTGGCAGAAGCCAGCAAAGGGCGAAGTGCTTCCAAAGTCAGCTCTCCCAGGTTTCTGTTGGTGGCACCTGGTTGACAGGGGAAGGTAAAATTTCATGTGATCCCTTCTTCTAAATTCATATTGTCAGGCAAATTTTAAGATGAGATCTTTGAATTGTGACTTGTGAGTTTGCTTTTGGGTAGCCGATGGCTGTTGATCCTTTCTCTCACGGGGGCAGCTATTGCCTTCTGGTCAGTCTCATTTTGTGTCCTGAGAAGCTTGAAAACCATGAGGTTGGGGGGGTCCCCAAAATATGGCTGGGCCTAAATGTAGGTGGCACTCCATTTGTGGCTAATGTCCTACTGACTGCTACCAGTTCTCAGGGGAATCGTCTAGGTCTCTCTTTAGGCTAACTTTAGGATTGTTTATGTAGTTGGGAGGGCACCCCAATATCCTCTGTACCCTCTTTCAGGACACCTCTTGCATACAAGTGGTTATTCAGTGCTGCCAGGGATGTTTACCGCTTGTCCCTGCTGAAAACTGACAAGGTACCGGAAAGGTTTTTGTTTTTTTTAAACATATCTTTATTGATTTCAGAGAGAGGAAAGGGGAGGGAGAGAGAGATAGAAACGTCAATGATGAGAGAGTCACTGATCAGCTGCCTCCTGTACACCCCCTCCTGGGGATGGAGCCCGCAACCCGGGCCTGTGCCCTGACCAGGAATTGAGCCCCGATCGCCTGGATCCTAGGTCGATGCTCAACCGCTGAGCCACGCCCGGCTGGGCAGGATTTTTTTTTTTTTTTAAGTAGCCTCTGTAGTCAGAAGTTGGCCAAATTGGAAGCTGATATTCAGAGCCTGATAGGAACTATTTTTGTAGGCCTTGTCCCCTAGGCTAAAATTAAACTACGTGCCCAGAGGGAAAGAAAAACATTGTAAAGCCTTTGTGGAAACATTAACTAAAACACCTCAAAGCCACACAGTTCTAAAGCTTGAGCCTAGGAATTTTGATATCCATTTTATTTGAAGGTCTTCCCCTTGATATAAAGAAGCAAACAGGATAATGCAGTTGGGTTGCAGTTTTTTGAGGAATTAAAAACAATAGTCTTATAAATCGAGTCTTTATAAGAACAGAAAGGCAGCTCTAAATTTCCCAAAGCTCCCCTATTTACCTGAAGATTGGTATTTAAAATATTCTTTATTTTCTCACTTAAAGTTAATATTCTGTTTATAAGAAAGAAAATAAAGACTGTTAGCTTAAAAATGCTTTTGAAAAATACAATAATTCGATGTTAGAGAGATATATTAGGAAACTGAAGTCATCTTCAAATGACAGGGAAATAGAAAAAAAAAAATCCTAGAAAGGAAAATATTTTTAATGGGCTGATCTTTTTCATTTAAATTAGTCAATTTATTCAACAACCTCCTCAATTTTAGAAAGCTCAATGCTAATTATTTTATTTTTCTGGCAATATTGTTCCCAGTTTCAAAAGTCTTTATATCACTGATTAAGTTGTCATATACATATCTTCTGTTTGAAAACCGATCTGGTCCCGTGAGATTGGTATCTAGGGAACGATTTGGGCATAATGTGAATTTTGCATTTGCTTATGTATGATTTTATGTGCAAAAAATACTAGAGGATTGCAAAAAACTGCCCAGCTGAATTGATTCGGGTAGGAGTATGCAAAATGTGTGTGCATGGCCTACACACACACATGCTCATTCCCCTTCCACTGCTTCATCATAACTCACAAGCCACAACCTCTCTGTTGCTCAGTTACGCAAGCCAACTTCAGGTCTTTTTCAAGGTAAAATACCCTGTGTATGTATTATTTAAACTATTTATTATGTGTAAAACTTTTAGGGTCATATTCATTCTTCTTCTTTTTAAGTTTTTTTTATTGTTGTGCCCCAGCGTCATTTTCTTTCTTTCTTTCTTTCTTTCTTTCTTTCTTTCTTTCTTTCTTTCTTTCTTTCTTTCTTTCTTTCTTTCTTTCTTTCTTTCTTTCTTTCTTTCTTTTTCTTTCTTTCTTTTTGCATAACCTCTATGGTTTTTATTGGACAATTTTGTAGAACACAATTATTTTAGGAACATATATGTCTCATTACCGCAGAACTGACTGTATTGAGGTGTCTTATTAGTTAAGGTAGTAGTGGTCACTTGATCTGGCTTCTAGACCCTTGACCAACAAATTTAAGCAACTGGGATGATAACTGTTAGTGCAGGGATCCATCCGCTATCATCCTCTTATTTCGCTAACTGGGGGCTGGGCCAGACATACCTAAGTTACTCTACACTCAAGAACCTAGCTTCTTGGCTGCATCTGTCCTCACCTCGGTCTCATTATCTTTTATCTCAGTGAAGATGTGGGAACAAGAATCTAGATCTATCTTTTGACTGTAGAGAGTCACTCTATCATTCTCTTCTCTAGATATTACAACTCAATTTTTTAAAATCGCCCTTACGAATGTGCTCTGCTTTCTCTTTTTTATTTATTGTTACTTTTATTTTCCATTTCTGTGCCGTCTTACATTCTACTTCAAATGAGGTTTTATTTAAAATATGGATCTGGAATCTTCTCTTTTGAAACTCTATTGTATTGAATATTAAATTATATTGGTCCTAACTAGAATTTCCCAATTATCCTGCACCTAGAGAATTCAACTGTTGTTGAATTAGATATTCTGTTAGAACCCATTACTGTAGTGAAAAGAATATTGAAGTTTGTAGGAATGAAGAGACAAGGAGGTTGATCTTGGAACAAAAGCATATTTGTTTCATGGGCCATTGACTCTTTGTGAGAAGTTGAATAATTTCCTTTTTCTTTTTGTCTCAGTTGTTTCTCTATAGAAATGAGAATTAGATTAATTGTTCTGTTTTATCCTTTTAACTTTAATATTGACGTCGAAGCGGATTCCCTGCCGTTCGGTGGCCGTGTGGCAGTTTTGTTCACAGAGAACACTTCCTGTTTTATTCAGCGCTCGCTCACTGTTTTCCTGTCTATGTGGAGAAACCCTCGTGCCTTAAGAACACTTTAATTTAGTTTTATTCCCAAGGTTTTATTTTACTGAAAATTTATTTGGCCTTTGGCTTACTTCTAATTGATTAAAATCACTCCCCCCCCCCCCCCCTTATTCTTTTAAATAGCTGTCCCTGTGGGTAGTTAAGTGTTGCTTTTGTAGTTTCATTCAAAACATTGATTAGGATTAAAGCAAGTCAGTTCTTCAGCCGACCTCCATGGACCGGAAAAATGGGGGTGACGCCTTTAGGATGATCTTTTGGCAGGTACAAAATATGATATATGAGTTTGCTCTGTGTTTTCACCAGCACTTCAGAAGCTGTGAAATCAGAAGCCAGAAACAAGACTCCACAGTCCTTTGAACAACTTCAATAAATTTCACCTAATTATACGTTGCCAGAGCCTCAGCATTCATAAAATGAAACTCTTGCTTTTTAACTTAAACAATTTTATTTGTAACTAAAACAATGAAGGGCACCGTGACATCTCTTCTTGATAAAATTATTTGATCTCTAGAAAATGAATGTTAAAAAACACATTATATTTCGTTTTATGGTCACCTTTACAGGAGAAAATGTTGCACCCATTAAAAAGAGCAGGATGTCATATGTAATTAACAGAATACAACAATAACAATGAGCTGTTGGAAAGGACAGAGAAATTATAGACTCATAATAGAAAAGTGGTATAAAAAGGTATCAACAGACATGCCTTATTTTCAGAATGAAAGGGCTCATGGAGTGTCTGGCACAATGAACGGAAAAATACCCACACACAGGATATAGCTGTGGAGTTTCAGAAAAGTAGGGAAAAAGGGAAGATCTTACAGCCTTCCCAGGAGGGAGGAAAAAGCAGGTCATGTACCGAGCTGCGCAGTTCTAGTTGGGCCAGCAAATCCCACAGGGTGACGTGGGACATCCCACGTTCCTCTTCATGGAAAGAGGCGGGGAGGCCTTATTGAAATATGAACTCTCCTAGGTTGGCACAGTATGCAAGGCGGGCCTGAGCCAGCAAGTCAACATCATCAGAGGGTGTGAAAAACTTGGTGAGATGAGGCAAAGGAAGATTGACACCTACTAAGCACAAGACCTACGAAGACCTAGGAACAGGGAGACACAGACACTAAGCAGATGGAAGCAAATATTTTAAGTGAGGTTCTAGCTAATACTGAAAGGGCAAAGAGGAAGGTGGCATTTAGGCAAAAGCCTCAATAAAGTAAAACTTTGGTTCATTCTTAGTATATTTCTAAGCTGTGTGTGTTTGGGTGAAGGAAGCTGTTAGTCCCTTGGTTAAACTTGGAGAAAGATGTAGATCCCCAGAGCCCTTTACAAAGGACAAGGGAGGCTTTCCTGGAGCGTGAGACTATTGGAGATAAAACTGGGACAGTCACAGGCAAATTGGGATAAATTGGTCACCCAGCCTGAGGTTACAGGGAATCTGAAGATGAACAGACATGTGCAGGACTGAGACTGGGATGGAAAGACGGGTGACAGAGCAGAAGGGTAACAGTGGGATGGGATGAGCCAGAGTTTGAGAGTCGAGTTCAGGATAAGCCTCCCTTGCTGGCGTGAGGCAGACGTAACATGGTGCGTGCCCAAGGGATTGTGCACAGCACACGTCTGCCCTTCCTCAGGTTTAAATGGGCATCTGTAAAAAATAAAATATACAAAATTTCCAGTCTACCTTTTCTCAGAATTAATGTGTAATGCATATGAGTTTAATCAAAAATTAGATTTTTTTCTAGATATTGGGATTCATGAGGTTTTGTTTTTATTCTGATTCTTTTTTTTTTTAAAAAAATATGTTTTTATTGATTTCAGAGAGAGGAAGGGAGAGGGAGAGAGAAATAGAAAACATCAGTAATGAGAGAGAATCATTGATTGACTGCCTCCTGCACACCCCCTGCTGGGGATTGAGCCCAAAACCTGGGTATGTGCCCCGACTGGGAATCGAGCATGACCTCCTGGTTCACGGATCGACACTCAACCACTGAGCAACACTGGCCAGGCTTTATTCTGATTCTTTGGACCTATATACCCTACAGCACCCTCACTATCATTAGAAACCAAATACCCCAGTAAAACTTCACAGTGATCCACTTCACGCTTTGCCTCCCTCTGGTGCTCTCCATGGGCTCCTGCTTTATTACTTTCTGAAATTCCCAAGGACACTGTTCATTTTCATAAACACAGGATGTGACAGAAATTCAACATAGGCCCCACAACATTGGCTGCTGTCAGGAAAAAAGCCTAATTGGTCTATCTGCTAAAATATATGCCCAGAATGCAGTACGAGACTGAAATTTCAAAGGCTAGTTTTGAAAGTTCTGCTGAACCGGGGGTTGGGCCATGTATATTTTAAAAAGAGAATACTAAGCTAGAAATGGAAACACAACTTGAAATTGGATTTTAGTGTTTCCCTTTTCTTCTCATGTAGAGGCAGTGTAAGCTTTTCCTGAACATGACTGCCTCTTTCCCAAGGTCTGTACTATGAGGCCTGATGCCATAGTTTTCCATAGTCTAATTTACCCCAGTCGTTCTGCATTTTGAAATACAGCATAAATAATTATTCTCTGTACTGGCTCTTCATTTTGTGTGCCATATGGGATTCATTGGAAATCATATTTTAAAATTTAGGTATTTGGAAAAAGAACAAAAAATGAAATATGATTTAAAATAGCAGGTTAATACCTTTGAGGGAAAGTAAATAATAAAAAATTCAGATACTCAACCAGAAGGTAAAGTTGTAGAGAAATAATGCTGCAGGTATATATAATTGAAAAAAAAAGTTAGATATTAAAACAAATTTTTTTTTTTTACGAAGGGCAAACTACAAGTTCGAAAATGTTTCATATTTCCCATTTATGGTTGAGTCTGTTGTTTTCAAAGTCATTGATGAAACTTAAAACAGGCTATCGCTTTAAAAAAAGATAAAAATAAATCTGTATAACCTTGGAGCTCTTAATCTATTTGCATTTTAGCATGTGCTCTGCATGCATCTTAACTTAATATGCATCTCAGACTTGATTCAACTTCCAGGCTCCTCTAGGAAGACATGTGCTACTATTGTACTGCAGAAATGATGATATTCAACCGTCTGTACAACATAAATCTGAAAGCACAGCAAGAAGAGAGCACTAGACAAAGAGTTAGGAGGCTTCAGTTCAGTCATGTCGTAATTACTGACTCACTTTGTGACCTTGAACAACATAGCTAAGCCTTCCTGGCTTCAATTTTCACATATAAAATGGATTAGGCAACCTCTGTAAGACTCTTTCCAACCCCCAAAATTCTCACAAATAGATCAGCATCTTATTGGGGGAAGGATTGATTGTTTTAATTAAGAAAGAGACATCAACTGATGCCTCTTCTCCCTTTGTTTGATAGTCATATTTAGGAAAGAGTTCTCAAGAGCTTCAAATAAAAATTCACACAGCACTATAACAAATATGACTAGAGATAAATATTACAAGCTGGATATTAGAGGTTCCATACTAATAAAAATGAGGCATGGAAAAATAAAAATTAAAATGTGTTAAAACATATCAGTAACCATAGAAATTGTAAATATAATAAACTTTCTTGATGAGTCGCTCTAACTAGGGCGTAGGGGACAGTAAGAGAGAGAGAGAGAAACTTGCTAGGGAAGCAAAAACTAAATCCAGCTATAAGCTAATTTTAAAGAGATGTTCCCCTCATATAAAGTATATAGAAAGGTTGAAAGGTAAAAAAACAAAAATACATATTAAAAACTTCCTATCAGAAGAAAGTTGATGTAGCAATATTATCACAATGGATAGACTTCAAAGGCTGAGCATTGCTCGGGGTAATGAGGATCATCACATAGTAAGAAAAGCAACAATTCATAAAGGTTCAACAGTTCTGAATCCTGAATACACCCATCCGTGTCGCCTCAACCATGAGATAAACATCAAAGAAATTACCTAGAAATATTGCCAAACAGAATTTTGAAGGGATATTTTTATACACTGATAGATCAAACTGACAATCTAATAAACAACCTGACCTGGTAGATAGGTACAGAACTGTGCAGCCAACACTGAGAAAATGCACATGCTTTCCAAGGCAACATAGCCTATTAACAAATATTTATACAGAATCTGTGCATGTCTGCATCTATGATGACATCATTTGCATTATGTAATTATGTATAATAAACATGCAGATCAAAAGCAAGCTCTGCAAGGCTCCCCAGGCAAGAGAGTCTTTCATTGTGGTAGCCAAAGGGGGCAGAAAGGATGTGTTCACAGTGTGAAGTTTTATGTGATGTGATAAATGCATGTTTCCGGGTAACCACCACTAAAATCAACATACAGAACATTTCTATTACCCCAACTTGGGCCCCAGGTAGCTGCTGATATGCTTTGCCGTTACATATAAGATTCCTCTTTTCTAGAATTTCATAGAAATGGAATCCTATAGTTTATACTTTTATGTGTCTGGTTTCTTTCACTCAATGTGCTGTTTTTAGATTCAGCTGCACTGTCCCAGTTGTTGGTTTTTTTATGTAGCTGTATAGCATCCTGTAAGCTGCTTTTCCTACCCTCCTCTTGATAGACATTCTGGTTGTTCCCAGGTTTTTACTAATGAAAATGTTGTCCTATGAACAAATCACTTTACATTTCCATGCTGCAGCTGAGCAATGGCTCACTCAGAAGTGTCTGAGCACAAGTGAGGCCTTAGGCAGAATTTATACCCTAGGTAGATTCTGTCATCCAGAATAACAGGCTTTCTCCTTTTGGATAATCTTCTCATATTATTTTCTACTCATGGGCTTTTATATGCGGGGTAAAATTATGTGTAGTGTGTGTTTTCAATTCATCTCTATTTCTTACATTTTGCATATCCTTTTGGTTACTAAATTATGATAACTGGCATTAACATTGGATTCCATGAGTGGCCTTTTGGTAACTAGAGCTTTAGTGGGCTCTGACTGGTTAATTTCAGATGTGGCTTGATTTCTCTTAATAGCAGTCAAATAAAATCGTAATTTCCTTGCAGTGAGGTAGTGTTGCATACATCTTATATTTTACATGGTAAGTAATAGTTCCCTCTTTTCAGTAAATATTTGAGACGGTCTATTTCAGCTGAGTCTGCAAATGCAATGCCACATGGCATAATTATTTGTACAATGGTTGAAACTATGTCCCCACACATTAGTGAAGAGCGGGCCGTGCTCACTAGCTCTGAGTGGATGGTTGCACTTTCCCAGGTTAGCAAAGAAGGGATGGTCTCTATTTTTACTGCAAGCTCAGTGTGGTTTTGGAAGACATCTACATATGTAAAACTTTAGGTAGCAATTCCATTTAATTTCTGTACAGCTGCGCACTGGGATGAGTTTCAAAATCCAGTAAGATGTGATGATGTTGAATTCCATGATTTAAACTGTCTTTATCAGAAAAAGTTTCTCTGAAGGTTTTGCCTTAGCTTGGGCTTCAAAACTGAGAACTGAAGATGTTAGAAAAAAACTAAATTTTTCTGGATTTCACGGTAAATGTTGGAAGAAGTAGATAGAAGAGGTAGATAGAATGCCTTAAACCGTGTGTAAGAAATTAATTTCCCAATAGAGGAAGGAGAACCACAGTGGTCCCTGCTCTGGGTATGCACCTTGATTCAGTTCTATTATGTTCTGTAATTTTATTTCTAGTTTTCCATGAGGCGAGAAGTCAATGCTGTTATCTATGAATGCTGGAGAATTCTCTGATTAGGAATCAGAAGAACTGATTTTATTTCTAAATCTTCTATCAACCCACTGGGTGATCTGAGGTTAAGTCAATATGACTCTGAGGTTCAAGTTTTCTGTGAATAATATGTGAGGAACTTAAACTAGATAGGCTCTAAGTTTTCTTCCAGCCTATTTCATGACTCTATAAGTTTTAAATTAGACGGACAAAGTTTAGAAACTTAGAAATAACCATGAGTGGTCTAGATTAATGTTTCGTCTGGCCCCCAAACCTGTGCAAACAATGCTCCTAGGGAATGAACCATGAGTGGTTGTAATTTTTCATTCTGACAACCTTAGAGGTAGAGCATGTGTCAGCTCCTTGTAATACCCATTGATGGCACTGTGGTGTATAGATCCAGCCCATCCCCTTTAAAACCCACTTACATTTGCTGTTGTTAGTTACCTCTTGAGGATTAAGAGTTTCATACGATTATTGTCCTCTGTATAAAGAAATACTTCCTTTTGTTAAGTCCTAAATTACCTTGTTCAGTTTTAAAAAGGATCTCCTTTAAAACAGACTCACTCCAGTTTTTCAGATTTTGAGAGTTGTCTATGCTTTTTTTAGACACATGAATCATCACCTTTTTATATTTTTAAGATTTTTAATCTGGTTGGCCTCCTCCAGTTTGGCCTTCAGAGGTTGAAGAGTTTTCCTCTCTCAGTCTCTTCTTGCACAGTCTTTCTCAGCACTGTTCCCACTCTGAATCCTTGTGATGGCTTTAGGGTCCCCCTTCTGAAATTTTACCAGGTCCAGTTTGCATTTCTGGAAGTGCAATAACAAAGAAATATAAAGGATTCTAGAGGAAGAAGCAGAAGGGAAAGGCAATGTATTTTCTTACATCTTTCCAAACAATCCATGCCTGATTGGACTTTTGGGTTACAGAAGCACCATAGGGCTGTGTTCTCGGAGGCCACCTATGAGATTTTTTTCTGTTTTTTCTCTGTCTCCCTTCCTCCCTCTCTCTTTCTCTCCTTTCATCTCTCTTTCTTTTTCAATCTCCTTCCTTTCTCGCTGATTGTTGCTCAAACAAGCCAGCCATTTGTGCTATGGGATTTTAGAATAGGACAATCCATCCCCTACGATTCATTACCTAAATTTCAACTTAAGACATTAAGCAATAAAAAAATATTATTATGTACTACCACTATAAGTCCACTTCTTTTAATTTATTGAAAATATAATAAACCTAATATAAATACATAACATCAAAATAAATAATCAAAATAAAAGGCATTGATTTTCTGGAAAGCAATGGAGAATGCTGAAGAGACTATTGAGGCAGGAGAAACTAAGAAAGGCTCTCAAAAATTCCAACTAACAGGGATTAGTCTTCTAAAGTTTGGGTTATTTTATTGCCCATTTGAGCTGAATTGCTTTACTGTCCTCTCTTTAGGTCTAGTTCTTCAAATTCAGTCACTTTATATTTATGTTTTCTTCTTTCCCTGATTCCATCTCACCTGAAATCAACATGCATCTGAAATTCGCTCCTGTATGAGCTGCTCAGGTCAGTAGGGTTATAAAACAGGCGAAAGTGGGCAGCCCGCTAAAATTTATTGAGCACTTGCTATATGTCAGGCACATCAGCAGGTACCTTTATTGTTTCATGAAACCATCCCAACATCCCCCTGGGACAACTGTTATATTCTTCCTTTTACACATGAGTCATGTGAGGCTCATTAAATTATTTCTTCTGGGACATGCAGGTGGAAAGCAGCAGAGCTGGAATTTGAGTTCAAGCTTTGCTCTGCCAGCAAGCAGCTTTCAAACACCTCTATTAATGACGCCATTAAGGGATTGTTGGAATCAGGATTTTCCATTGTTTGGTTAACCTTTGTTTGAACATTACAATAGAGAGCTCTTTTCTTCGTAAGATATTTTTTCCTCTATTCTTATTTTTCAGGATACTAAAATTTACTACGGATCAGTTTTCTTGATCAAGCAGAGGGGCTCAGTCTGTCTTTTTATGAAATGGATCTTCAGGAATATTGAGAATACTTTATTCACCCATCAGCTTTTCTTTCTCTATGCAGTGTTTATTAACCTCACATACTCAAGAATCAAGAGTGTGTGTGTGTTTTTGTATGTTAAGGAAGTAGTCAGAGGTGGACTTTCTTTACCTGTGCTAGTTTCTGTTGTAGTTGGTGATGGTGATTTTCATAATTTTGGTATAGTGCCATGGATTAAGTTGCAATTGTAGGAAACTTCAGAGACTACACAGTAAGTAGCTTTCTCTTCTACGTATACCTAAACTTCTAGAAGGTTCTAGAGTGGATTAGAGATTGCTGAATTAAATGCAAATGAATAAATATAAAATGAACCAAAACAGAGTTTCTTGGTAGGTCTCATTTGAAATTGGAGTCAAAGTTTATTTAAAAATATCTACTGATAAACATGCATGCTTCTAATGTTAATAAGATATCAATTAGCTAATTTTATAATTGTGCATGGTCTGTTGAACACTGAGTTTGCTCAGTAGGAAAATACTATACTTTCCTTTCTGGGGGCCCTCAAGGGGAAGAGATGTAATTACTGTCAATGGGCCTTCACTCCCTAAGTGCCATAAATTGTAAATTCACTTGTTTGTAATTCTGGCCACATGTTCTCTTTCTCAAATTAGTTTAGGTAATAACTGGAGGCTCACAGAATGCTTATTTAAAATCATCACTAGAATATATACAAATATATAATCTTAAGTTACAGAAAGAGGATTGGAACATTTCTTTATAAGAGAAAAAAAATCTGTGATGGAAATGGTGGGGTTTATATATTTCATTACTCCTTCCAAATGCAAAGCAAGCTATACTCATGTTCCCTAACTGGGGGGCAATGTAATAATACCACCTAAAGTTTCATCAGCCTGTACCTATAAAGTCTTCAGCCATAGTGGAAACAAATTTTTATCTTTTATAGTTTTCACTAAGGCCATTTAAAGACATAGTCAAAATTTTAACACGATAGGTATAAAGTGTCCAAACTGGTGGTAAGAAATGCAGTCATCCTCAGAGGCATCAAGGTGTGGTTCTGCCTGGTGTTCCTGGTTTCCAGGGGTTTCATTTTTAGTCACTGATAATCGAATCACTTGATTCTCCCCTTTCTTTGCTCTCCTCAGTTGGGATTCTTAGCTTTTTAATGTTCCCTGAACCCATTTGTAATTCTAGCGAAGTGTGTGTATCCTTTCCAGAATAATGTTTTAAAGTTTATATAAAAATACATAGAATTAGAAAGAAAATCAGTTACATTGAAATGTAATTAGCGAAGTATTGAAAACAAATTTGTGATACAGTAATTATGTACTTCCTTATTAATGCATTAAGTAACGCTATGTGCTGGTGAGTCTAATAACTACCATCATTTTGAAACTGTGATTAACTTATACAACATGTGGAGGCTTAGGGACAACTGTAATGGGATATGAACATTTCTGATTTCTATTGATGACAAAGTTACAGTTGTTTTATATTACTGTTTATTTTTCTACATTCATAATTGAAGAAAATGCCAATTCCAGTTGGAGGCTGGAAAAACTAAGGATATCTTTTCTTCCCATCTAAGTTCATAGATGGCCTGAATTCTCTCTGGTCCCATTAGGAAGTTATGGACCCAAGATTAAGAAGGCATGCCTTGCGATAACACAACTGCTTTCTAGTGCTCAGTAAGAGCTTTTGATTTCATCTCGTTCAGCCTCCTAGTTGGAGGATAGTTGAATGATGATTGTGTTAATAGGCTCTCCTGAAAGTCTTGTTGATGTCATTCGGTCAGACCTTGCATCTTAAAAGCCCCTAGCTGACTGGGCTACATCGGTTGAAGCATTCAAGTTACCCTGTTTCTGAGCTTGTCATTTCCAGAGAACACTCTGCAGTTGCCTGACTGGGAATGTCCCATTCCAGTCCATTTTCGTTTGCTGGCATCCAGCACGGCCATGTTTAGCTGTTCCATTTCTTGCTTTACAGTTTCCAGTTTACCTTGGTTCACGCTTCTTACGTCTCATGTTCGGGTTGCATGTGCGGTGCAGCAGCATCCTGGCCTCTCACCTTTGTGTGCACAGCTGCTAGGCATCCTCCCAGCTCTGGTCCAGCAGCATCTTTAGCATCCATGTTATTTGTACGTGTTCTCTGCTTTCCCCCAGTAACGATTGCTTTCTGACCTGAGAGTCTCATCTTTCAGCACTATCTCATATTTCATTTTGGACTGTCTTATCAAAGGATTTTTCAAGGTAAAAATGAAAGGTAAAAGAAATAGAAGAAAAATAAGAACAGAAAATTGCAGCAGTGGTTTAGTATTGCCTCCTACTACGCAGTGTGTGGGTCCAACCCACATGCGCTCGGGCCCATCCTGTCACACTCACCATGTGCCTACAAGATGTAAGGGCCCCTACACCTACCTCAATTTGAATCCCCCACTCATTTCAGTCTGGCAGGCTGTTTACTCTTGATCTCAGAGGGCAGCTAATGTTACATCACCCTCTTTAATGAGATTCACTAATAATAAGAATTTGGGGACTCCAAACCTGTATATACTATTGAAATTTTTTCCTAGTAAAATGTTGCTATAAATTTCTTTCTAGGTCTGACTTTCCAAAATGACTTTCAAGCACTTTGCTGAATGGTTTACTTAAAATGTTTCAACATGTCTGAAAATACTTCTGCCCTGCCCTTCTTGTTGGTATTGTCAGAAATGTGAACTACAACCATGGAATGTCTCCATCTTCCTGAATACCCATGCTAGTATTATAAGGGCTTCTATTTGCAAGATAATTTCACTGGTGACTTGGAGACCATATGCTGAATCCTCTCAACTTTCTGTTCATTGTTGCCACTTTCCCACAGTCTAGATCTGTGGCTGTACTGAAACATTTCAGGGGCCCCTTCTCCCAAACCTTAAATATGTGCTCCTTTAAAATGTCCCTTGTTTACAGGAGCTTGTAGCTTCGTTTAGAGATTCCAGCACCTACCTGATAGGTAATAATATAGCAGCAGTCCAGCCCAGGGATCCTTCTCTGGATGGGTAAAATAGGAGAATCTGAGTTTAAATATATGTACTATAGATTTTTTCCCACCCTAAGAGGCATTCCTTCGGTTTCTTAAAGCATGGTGTCCGTTAAGCTGTGTTAAAAACAACCTCCCGTCAGCTGCTTCATGTGGGAGTTTCTTAGAACCGCTGTCTAGTAAGTTCACACCCTACTTCCTACACGCCTAGCTGTCGGCTTGATGCCATTCAACAGTAGAAGTAGTAGTTTCCAAAACTTTGACTTGACTTTGAGGTGTATCCCAAGAGCAATCAGGGCTTGTGTCTGGTCAGGGGCTATATCTTTACTCATTTTGTTGTTCCAATAGATTTGAGTCAAGGCAAGAATAGCTACCACCTTGATTGTGTGTGAGGGTGGATCCTGTGTGAAAGACGTGGCTGGCTCAGGTGAGCCGGACCACAGGGTCTAAGAGAGGGCACAGCGAAACCTAAGTGACCACACGTCTATGAGATTTCGATAAACTTGCTTCGAGTCCTGAACACTTTATTACCTTATTTTTATACCTTTCTCTAGGCCACCCCCTGACTGCATCTATCCTTTCCATCATAATCGCACCCCTGCCAGCTGATTGCAAAACTCCAACTTTCACCAGCTGCTCACAAAACCTTACATGCAAGCATTTCATGAATTTTTAACTGTGCCCTGGAGATTTAGGACCCGTGGGTGGGATCCCACTCCTTCCATCGTCCATCTCCACTTCCTCTGTCTTTGGTTCTGTTCCTTCTTACCCCAGAGGAGAAAAAAAACACACCAGAAAATTCTTTTTTTTCTCTAGGAAAGACTGTGGAATGGTTCTGTTCATACTCAGGCTCCCTGAGGTTTCCCTTTGTCTCTGCAATGAGCTTGTGTATTAACGTGTGCCAAACAAACAGGGTGTACTTCTGGAAAGGTGTAACAGGCAGAACATTTCTATTTCTTGTGAGGTATAGTTATAATTATGTTGATACCCAATAACACATGGTAGATGTGATTTATGTTGTGTAGGCTTTGGGAACACAGAGTAAGAAATGATTGATTCTCATATGGAAAGTTGGGATACAGAAGTAAAAGCGAGATGGGAAATCCAGGCCCGGGCACAACAGGTGGGAGGCATGGTTGACTGTGATGCGCTTAGAGAAAGCTGAGCAGAGTGGCACTGGGACAAAGGGTAGGGGACAGGGGAGCACGTGGATGGGAAATGCTCGAAGGGTAGGCCGCCATACCCAGGGGACGCCATGCCGCGGCTGCGCGTGGAAATATCTTCAAGCATCTCCTGGAAGATTTGAGAGACTGCAGAGCTGAGTCATTACCCTCAAAGCTTTTTCTCCTTAAAACTTCTGCTTCAAGTGGCAAGTGCGAATTTGAAATTTGGTAGAACAAAGTAACTAAGCAACAAGCTAGAACATGTTAAGTCCGGAAAGAGTGGTATTTGATTTAATACTTCGTGATAGTGCACACTGTACTTAGGACTGTATGGAACATACAAACGTAACAGAATCTCACATTCGGAAAATTCGCTTCGTGTGTAGGTGGCTTTAGGAAACCAATGAGTTTGCTCAAGCATTATTTGACAGCCAGAGAGAATGATTTTCCTCTCCTTCTGAGGCATAAATGCAAAGCTTATATCATATGGGATCCGAATGAATTGAAAAAGTGCTTCTATTTTAATATACTTCACTTTAAAAATCTGGGTATTTCGTGAGGCTGAAAAGAATGCCGGATATTGGAGGTGCAATGACAGGGAGTAGGCAGAGGAGGCTTCCTTCCTTCCTTCCTTCCTTCCTTCCTTCCTTCCTTCCTTCCTTCCTTCCTTCCTTCCTTCCTTCCTTCCTTCCTTCCTTCCTTCCTTCCTCTCATCATTCTTTCCCTTCCTTCCACAAATATTTACCGAGTGCCTGCCATGTGCCAGGGACTTTGCTAGGTACTGGGAGACGAATTAGCAATTACAATACTGCAGGATAAATATTCTTAGAAAAAGGCATTCTCAAAGAATATAGGAGGAGCCTCAACCCAGACTTGAGGAATGAAAAAAAAAACAACACTCCAAAGAAGTTAATTTTAAGTTTAAATTTGAAGAATAACAGATGTCAAAATGCATTAAAGAGAGACTTATTAATTTCTTAGTTTTGGTTGATGTTGTATGGTTATGGAAAATGTTAACATAGCAGAAACTGGGTGGATATAAGGGAACTCTGAAAAGCTGAAACTTTTTTTCAGCTCTTCCCTAAGTCTAAAATTATCTTAAAGGAAGATTTTAAACAAAACATCAGTGACCAAACCCAGTAACTCACTTCCCAGTCACTCCATTCTCCGCCGTCTGTGCGTAAGAATCCCTTAGTGCGCGCAACTCCCGACGGGGCCTTCTGAGCCTGTGCCGTATTCGTCGCTCCTTTGAGTAAAGTAGCCAAAGAGTTCTCTCTGTATAAAGTTGATATGCTTTGGGCTGCGCGGCACATGACTGTAAATTTCCTAAAAAATGTAAATTTTGACTAACTTCTTTCAGTCTTTCTAATTAGGCAAAACATTCCCCTCATCCTTTGCAACTAATGTTGCTTCTCTATAGGAAATTGAAAGACACTTGCAATGAGTCCAATAATCTCTTGGTTTATACTAGTCTCCATTGGAATATCTACTTTTTAGGAAATGTTTGGTTACGTGAACAACGATAAAGTCTTCTGCAGGAAGACGCTCTAAATGTTAAATTTCATGTACCAGTGAGCAAAACAACAAAGTATTCTGAAGAAAGGCAGGAAATCGTTTGCTAGACTCCTGAAATCAAATTGCATAGACACTTGTCTACTCTTCCGAGCGGTGTGAGTGGAATTCAGATCATCTTTATCGTATTTAAGAATTCTAAAAAACATCTTATGGCTTTAAGAACAAGAATATTTTAATTTCAAAAGCTCACTTCAGCACATTATTTTTCTATCCACGCAGTAATGAACTACGAGACCAACTGAGACAACACTGTCCGTCGTCCTAACAGCACATCAGAAAGCTCACAATGTTAAATCAGAAGAGCAAAGATTAAGGGCACAAATCAAGTGAAATTAATAAAGCAAACTGAGTGTCAGGGAATGTAGCCTGTAGGTACACTTCCTCCTGGACTGGAAAGAGAAACAACTTAGGAAACATTTTTTAACCATGCCCTTGAGTAAACTGTGTTTGATTCAAGAGCTCACATCTTCACAAATGTTATTTAAAGATGTACAATGTTCATTCATTTTCATATTTCCTCTGTCATTCTCAGTAGTGTCAACTAATGATCAAATGTGCCCATTATCTTTTTCTTGTAGCTGCTTTCCCACCAGGGAAATAAAAATACTTTGCTGAAGTTAGAGATAACATTTTCACCCCATGTGGCAAGGCCGTAAACTGCTTGTTTATTTAGTGATTTTCACTGTTGATAAATACAGTGCTCTGTCAAGTGTTGGTAGCAATGCTTCCCCGTCATTAAGGGCAATGGTGAAGTGCCTTGTACCTAAAAGACATGCAATAATACTAATACTTTGTGCTCAGGGGGGTTTTCTCTTGAAGAACGTAATTCCCCTTGGAAAGCAGCCTACGCTGGCACCGTGGAACAAAGCATGCTCTATCAACTTCTCAAGGCCGTGGGGAACAAAACAATGAACTGTAAGCTTAATGGTAAAGGTGATGTTAAGTAATACACCTGTTTTTCCTTCAAAGAGTTTACTGAGTTCTTATTTCTGGTGACCAGGGTTGGAATAAATAATATGATTATTTCATGGCACTCAAGGCTGGTTTTGTAACCCTGCAAATTGGGCGGGAGCAGGCAGACACACCTATAGCCAAGGTTCTTTTCCCAGGTTCTTTTCTTACTACTTACTAACTTTTAAAATTAGGCTATTTATTCAGCCTACTCTGAGTTTTACCTAACTATTAAAAAAAAAAATTATAAAAGCTTATCTAAATAATCCATGTAGATATCACAGGAATTTAGTATGAGGTAGTTTTGCAAACATGCAAATGCAGAGTATTATTAATTATAACAACTAGAATTTTTATCAATAATAGTAGACAAAAGCTTCTTTGATACTTAATATCTCCCCTTCTGGTTTAAATTACCTAAATTGGCACTATTTTCTCTTTTTAAAAATATATTTTTATTGATTTCAGAGAGAGAGTGGAAAGGAGAGAGAGGGGGAGAGAGAGAAACATCAAGGATGAGTCATTGATCGGCTGCCTCCTGCGCACCCCCTGCTGGGGATCGAGCCTGCAACCCAGGCATGTGCCCTGACCAGGAATCCAACCTTGATCTCCTGGCTCATAGATCGATGCTCAACCACTGAGTCACGCCTGCCCAATTCTTTTCTTTTTTCTTCAGACATCTAGTATCTTAGTCTTACCTCTATATTTAAAAACCCTCACACAAAAAACAAAACACTTCTTAAGTCTGTTACACTTTCATGTGACTATGATTTATTCTCATATGCAATTCTTTTCTAAAAAAATTTTCACATTTTAATGCAATACAGATATTGATCCAAAGGAATGAAGCTAAACTACTGTAATAGAATTTCATGTAGGATCAGCCCCTTTCTAGAGCTGGGAGACAGTATGTTTTTCCCTAATTCGGGTCTCTGAATTAGGTTTTATTTCTCACATTAAAAATTGTCAAATATCTTGGGGGAAAGGCTGCAGGTATCCAAATGTGTTAGGGTTCTTTCAAATTAATTTGGCTTCAATACTTTTTTGAGATACTTTACAAGAATTGGGAAGACTTTGAGTTGGCACAAAACAATGTTTGAGAAATGACTTAGGAACTGGGGAGATGAGATCTATTGTGTAATTTATACTCACAGTTGGTCTGTGAGCATACTGGGATTATAAACTCATTTTACAGATGGGACAGTTGGGTCCAGAGGAATTGAGACACTTGTTCAAGATGACAGACAGCCCTGTGGAGGCGCAGATGTTGTGAACACGGATTCTCCTTAAGGAGACTAAGAAAGGTGACAGGGCAGACCCTTGTTCTAACCAGAAAACTTCTGTTTTGTTTGGTTTTGCTTTTCCTACTTTTTATTCAAGGGTTCCTAATGAGATTTTGTTTGAGAAAAGTAAATGAGTTCCAATGCAAACATTTATCAAACCAATTGATTAGACAGAGAGTACAGTCATTATTCCCAGTCACACCCCGGCCTCCCTTTGTAAACATCATTAGTGATGATTCCATTAAAAAATAGAATAGGCAAATAGCATTAAGGAAGTTAGTTTAAAGTAGTGGCTTTCAAATTTATTTGACAGTAATGCATAAAAAGGAATATTGTAAAATCAAGATGATTCAGTATAAAAATACAAACAGAAACGAAAATGCTACAAAGCACAAACTCTCATGAATTCTGATATTTATTCTGTTCTAGTCTATTAAAGTAGACTTTATGACCTAGTTGGTAATAGAGAATTATTAATAATGCCATTAAAATATTTTTATGTGTTTATCATGTTTAAGATGTTATGGCAAAAAATAGTAAAGCATTCTAGATTTAAAACTGGTAGATGAAGTCATCTAATGGTGAAACTTTAAATGAAAGGGGACTTTATCACCATTTCCAGAATGAACCTTTAGTATGATTTATTTGAAGCCCGAGTGGTTTCCCCATTGCACTAGAAATTGTTTTATGTTTGGAATTTCAAAATTTCCTTTGGTAACAATATTTGTAACATGAGTTAGGTTAGGTTAAGTGACATTTGAGGTAGGGATGATTTCTTTGTGCAGTCTTGACCATTTTATTCCAAAAATATCAAGTACCCAAGAGGCTTCCAGAAAAAATAAAATATACATCATCATGATTACATCTCAAGATCATGCTGGAACTCCTTGATGGTTGCTGAAGGGCACATGAAGAGTTGTGGGTGACAATTTTCCATGTTCCTCCACCTCTCTCTTTCTCTTTCATTTAGTTTTCTCTGGTATCCTTTCTTCTATTTCTTTCTCTTTCCTTTTTGACTTTCTCTTGACAATGCCTTAGGCTTAGGCATAATTGCAACTTTGTCTGCTTTTAAAAGGCAAATTAATCTAAAGTGCTAAAGATACCTGGAAGGCTCAACCATCAGATCTCACAGAGAAGACTGTAAATTGTTTAATTTTAGTTTGGAAATGATGTACCTTTTTTCACCCCCTTATTATAACACTTATCAATGATCACTTCTTGCCTTGCATTATAAATAGTTGGTTGTTTGCATCTGTCCCCTCCCAAAATATTTACTAAATATATAAATGATTGATGAGCAGATAATCAGCTTAGAAATATTTATACTTGTCAACCAGATATTTTTTAATTCATTAGAAGTACAAAATACATATCTTACGCAGTTATCTAAATCAGTGAAACCAAAGATGACAAATACTTGCAAGCTAGCAGCCATTCTCTGCTGAGCTCCAGGCAGACACCGCTGAGCATGATTTCCTTTCCCCTGGGCTGGCCTGGGCCTCAGCACCCTCCCCAAAAAGGCATTTTAGGAGATGATTAGTTTATTAAACTTATCATTCTACATATAACATGACTGCCATCCTTCTCTTAACTGAGATGAATACAGGTATTAAAAATTACTTTTCTCTGTAGCTCTGGTTAAATTGAGGAAATTGCCAAAGACACAGGTAAGTGAACTGCGGCCAAAGCAAGAGACACGCTGGAGGTGACATCTGTTGGCTCTCTCCCTTTCTCCCCTATTAGAAACTTGATTCTGCTTTCTTTCTTTTATCTTTATTATCACAAGAAACACTTTCCTGGAAATGTTGTCTTAGGGAATCTAACATACCTCTGATTTAAATGCAACCTTTCCTTCAAAGCCTTACCTGATGATAGAGCAATTATTAATTTGAGATTATCTGTCTTCATGGTCCCAGGATGGTTTCTGATTTCCCAGGCATTCCAGAAATCAGCATCCAAAAGCTGTGAAAGAAAAAGAAATCACAAAATTGTATACCATGCACATGCCTGAACCCATCTCCCAGGAAGAGGCACAAGAGCTACCACAATAGGCTTAGGCCAATTCACACCCTCCAGTTATCATTGGAAGCAGATACCTGAAAATTATGGCCATTTGTCTGGTAGTGAACAAAATTGGGTTCTGGTTGTAGGAAAAAGAGGGAAAAATTAGATAGTCAGGGGTTAGTGTCTGCCACACAGCAGCAATGTGACCATCTAATTTTTGATCGTCTGGAGTCAGTATGACCATATGTTGCCAGAGCACTAACTCCTCACCTCTGTCCCATATTTTGCCATCCCTTGTGGAAAACAAAAGAAGCTTGATAATATTTTAGGATAGTTTTACCATATACAGAATCTGTTACTTCTCAGTGAATATAATATAGCCTCATAATCTAGTGATAGGGGCCTGCACATGAACTTTATTACAATGTTTGTGTTTGATGGTGTTGCTGTGGGAATAATTTTCTATAATACAGGAAATTATATGGGGACTCTTTCAACTAAAAGTCAGGCTCTGGTCTAAATAGCCTTTATTTTTTCAGGTGAGAAATAGTTTTGAAGATGCAATACGGTTGATTATTATAGTAGCTCTAGATATGGAACTGATCATGTCACATCAAATATAATAGAAAAATCCATTACTTATGTACAGTAACATCTTCAGTGATACAACTAAGGGATGTACCTAACATTTGTAAAGACTAAAGAGAGCACATTCAAATTTAAAATAAGAATAGTATACCTACCCATCTATATTTACTTAAATTTCCCACGATCTATATTAAGTTGTATTTAGCTTTTTTAAACTCTGTGATTTCAGTTCTGTGTCTTGTCATATTTTAATCTATTTCTTGGTACGTTCAGGAAATTGCTTTGGAGTGCAAGAATATGCCTATGGAACCACATTACAATGATTTGCTAATAATGTCACCACCACTATTGCATTCTCCATTTGGAAAAGTATCTTACCTAGGACATTTCTCCTAAGGCAAGCAATAAACAATTTCATTAGAAATAGTTTTTTATGGTACATTTCACAGTTATTGCTAGTTTTTTCCTAAGTCATTTTTGTAAATATGCAAGAACTTGGGTCATCAGTTGTCCTCAATTCTTCTGTATCTTCTACAATATGACTGTCTTTCTAAGCATCAAAATCTGACCCATCACAGGACACTGTATGGATAGGCTCAGTGTCATAGTCTTCCATAAACCCTTGAAATATAACCTTAGAGGGTCAAGTGAATTGTGAATTGCAGCCTCATTTCCTATAAATTTTCTATGGCTTCCATGTGAGTCTGGACCTGGGCTCTGCTGCGGAGGCTGACTTGAGAAAAATCCACGTCAGCAGACTTTCATAACTAATAGAAGCCTCTGCATCATTTGAGATCAGATGACTAGATTTACTTACATCTGTGATGAGTTGGTTGTGGGGCTGAGGGCCTGACAAGAAAGAGTCTGCTCTTCCCTTTGTTGTATTCACAGGGAACCACCCACGTCTGTGCCTCCCAGGAAACGTGAAGGTATCTCTAGCTAGTGGAATAGGGGCCCCTTTCCTATGGCCTTTGACTTTTTATTCTGCTGCTTTTGAAATGACTCAAAAAAGTAAAAAAGATTAAAGGAAAGCAGTCTGCTGAGTACCTGAAAGAAAGCAGCTTTTGGAGCTGAGCTTATAAATATAAGCTTATAAGCAAGGTCTCAGGCTTCCACAGAAAAAGAAAGGGTAAAGGGACCAAGGAATTCCTGTCCTGTCGTCTGTCCTCAAGGATGTAGCTTCATTGTTAAAGGAAAAAAATGAATAGAATGAACCTCTCTTGGCCCCAAATTGTGCAGAGAGAATTTAGAGAAGGGGGAAGGTGAACTTTCAGATATCTGCGAAGGGCAGAATACTTTTCCCAACATGATTGCTTTGGGCTGCATGAACCCACTGTTCCTATGGGCCATCCTGCATCCCATGGCAAGGTCAAGGCTACAGGAGAGAAACAAGTCATATATCTGGGCTTTTCCAGTAATAGTTTCTGCTCCAGGAAGACTATTCTACATCTTCCCTTGGTGCCCTCCTGTAGTCAGTTCCAAGCTTGGATCAACTTCCTTCAATAAATCCGAATTTTATTTTGCTCTACTCATCTTTAATATTTTATCTTGGTTCAGGTGTATGATTAGGTTCCACTTGAATATATTTTTCATATGCTGTGCTCCTCCCAGCAAGGCAGAAATTGTTGGAAAAATGTTCTTGAACCATTAAGAAAGCATTTTCTCATTCTGATATTCATCACTGCTTTTGTTATTACCACAATAGCAAAGCATAATCTTGCCCAAAAGGGAGATTATTATTTTACATTCATAACTTTGAAAATACCTAGCATGTGAAATGCTGAAGGCCTTCCTTTAATTATTATTGTTTCTTTCTGATAAGCAGGAAAGTTAGACCATATGATTGATTCCTATGTCTATGCCCCATGAACATTTTAATTACATAAAAAGATGGTTATAGTTTAAATTAGTGGGCACCTGGTATAATTCAGGTTTTATAAGAAGGCATGTCTTCTGGCCACAATAATTTACATTTCTGTTACTCTTCTCATAACTAATATTTCTGAATAAGAAGCAGTAGGAAGCAGCAACAACAAATTCTGAGAAGGAGCAGTTCGAACTTTTAACTTCCATTATGATTAGTTTTAAATTTAAGGAGCCAACCAGTAGGATGGTTAGACACACTACTGAAAAGTAATGGTCATTTCTCTGAGTGAGGGCTTCTGAAGATGGGGATATACCTTATGAGTAATTAGGGGAACAAAGACAATCGGGTCACAATGAGCTAATGATGGAGGAGACCTCTAAGAACAGGAACAACTGATGCCCTAAAACAGTATGTGGACGTTAGATACTAAGGGGTGTGTGTGTGAGAATAATAAACTATGTTTGCAAATCCCTCTAAATAATCTTAAGTAACTGGCAATGCTCTGGTAACACACACATGTAAAGATACTTTGCTAATTTTGGTAAACACCCAGGAATTATTTGATGAGAACTGGTCTATGTGTCAACAATTTTACTTCTCACTAGTGCTCTTAAGTGACTGGCTTGGTGTGTGGAGTAAGAACCCAATTTTTTTTTTTTGAAGCAGGTTGAATATTATTTCAATAAGTCATCCACTTTCTTCAGGTCCCTGAATGTATCAGCTCAGAGCATCAGTTACCAAGATCAATCATGATTATTATGAATCACTCCAAATCTTTTTTGCATTCTTAAAATGAATTTTTCAGAAAATGTTGATGGTGCTTACTATTTGCCTAAAGCCAGTTCTAGCCATGTGACACGGCTGGAAAATATGCTGGAAAGTCTGGGCAGGATGGGAGAAAAGCTGCTGTTTGTTTGCTCAGTTTTGAATGGGCATCTTAGGAAGCAGGGAGAACTGAAGGAGTGGCGAGGGCTGTGGCCGGAGGGACAGGATCGTGCTGCTAAATGTTTAATTTTGTGCCTAGGAAGCGCAGGTTAAAAGGGAAGCACTAAGCTATCTGCTCTCACCTCACTGATTTTTCAGTGAATGGACTGTGAACTGTTCCCGCCTCGTTCATAATGTCCGTGTCACAGTCACTTCACCTGTCATGGGACATAAAAGTGAATGAAGTAAGTGTCCTTTTTTGTTGTTGTTTTGATGAGTAGCGCATGTCACTTGCTGCCTCCCTGTCGAAGTGCGAGTTGAGCTCTGGGAAGCGCTGGGTTCTTTGAGTCCTTTCACTGGCTTACGTGTTTGTTCAGCTGCTGGAGATCGCCTTGTTACCAAGTTAGTGCATTAAGGTCCTGTTCATTTTACATCTTAAAAGACAAAAATAACCAATGTCTGAAATAGATTAGCACATCTGTGAAGCTTTCTTCATTTAGCCACAGACCTGGATATTTTCTTAAAAATGAACTATATGACTCTTTTTTAAAACAGACTTTTTTGGGGATGTCTTTTAGCTTGGAAGATGGTACTTCTGTTTCATCATATGAAATTATAGTAATCATTACAGGGATGGTGCTCCTGTTTCACTATATCATATTGTAGTAATCATTACAGGGAAGTGGGAGTGATCATTTAGGTAGGCTCAAGTTCTGGTTACATCTTCAGCTGGTCAGAAGAAGCTATCAACATTATGCTATTGTCAAATAAAAGTATTCATACTAAATTAAGAATACAGAACATGGTATTCCACATGTAGAGTACAATCTCAGAGTTTTTGCTACAAGATATTTTTCGGAAGGTTGGTTGTGAGAAAATTATCCTAAAGACTGTGTAGAAAATGACTCGTCAAATATCTGTAGCTTTAGAATGGTGTTTTCCAAACTAGGTTTCCTGAGTCATAGTGAACCTCAAAAATGAAGATATTCAAAAAATTTTGAAGAGGAAACAGTTGCTGCTCCAGCTTGGTTTACTCTAGCACTGTAAAGCATCGTAGGTTTGGAGCACACTGCTTTGCTTTTGTTGAGTTGTACTTTGGTGACAGCCGTTGTCCTTCATTGAGAGACTGTCCAGGAGCAGGCCTCTGGAAGCATTGCAAAGGTACTTCAGGAATGTTGTTGAGAACCTGATTTATTATAGTCACAGTGTCCCCTTTAGGGCGTCCTGTGTGGAGAGGTTCCCTCAGGTCTCATGGTCAAGGGCAGTTTTTTGTTTCCTTAAAGAAAGATTTAGTGTTATTACTTATTGTTAATGATGATTTTTAAATTCTTCTGGGAACTATGAACTGAGAATTTAGATATGCTTTTACTTTGCACAGAGTAACAGTACGCTAGGAGTCAAATTTGCCGCTTTGTTCTAAAATACCTTAGTATATACTAAGGATGGTGGAAAAGAGCTATAGAAAAGTTTGGGACATGGGTGGGCTTGTGAAGCTGCTGTTCCAGTCCTGGAAGCCTACCTCTGATCTTTCCAATGAGATTCAAAGAAGCTCCTGTACCCTTTGGACTTATGCAGCCAAACCTAACAACCTTGACTAACACTCTGGCTTTCAAACACATGTGCGCGTAATGCAGACGAGAGGTATGGGCGGAGGCGGGCAGGAACATTCAGGAAATGCTTTGTGGGAGGGAGGTTATTTGAACTGGGAGAAGTAAGAAAAAAAGTGGAATTGGGAAAGCGCCAAAAGTTAAGTTTATTTCGGTTACAGTATTTTCCGATCCTTTACTGATATCAACTACTAGGAGATACAGAAAATCACCTCCTGTTCACATTAGTCATAATGTACAGATGCCTGCTTTGGAGAGATGATTTCTAAAACACATCCAAGCATTAGAGGAGCACAGGTTTTTGAGGTCCAGTGAGTCCAGGTTAATGTTTTCTCTCTGGTAGTCACCAACTGTGATTTTTCACTCATTATTTAATATAGCTGAGCCTCAGTTTTTATAGCTATAAAATTTGAATAAAACATCTGACCCCCAGGCGGTTATGAGAAATACATGAGATGATACATGTAGAAATGGCTAATGAGGAATAAATGAGATAGTTCATCTAGGAATAAATGAAGTATAAATGAGATATGAGGAATACATTAAGATAAGTAGAAGCGACTTAACATCCTGACTATTGCAGAGCAGATAGTCAATAAATGTTATTTTCCCTCCATTCTTTCTTCTACCAATTTTTCTTTTACACTAGCAAGTAAGTAACGTAATTTGGGCTTTGGAGGGGAGGAAAAGGTAATTCTTAATGCAATCTTTTCTTGTATTTTGCTGACCGTAGCGCAGCATGTTGTAATATACTAAAAGACCAATTTTGTATGTTTAAGTTATGACTTCAATGGAGATGATATTTATTTTAGGGGGAAAGATAGAGCTTCAGAGGCCTCCTTAGTTCAGTCGGCTCAAGGGTATATTATCTTTCAGGGGTTAAGCTAAGAGGAAATCTTTAATGCCAGAAGGGACTTCTTTAAGAGGTACTCTCCGGGGAAAGTATGTTTGCTTAACCACAGCCAACTCTATTGTTTTTCTCTTGAATAGTTTTTACAGAAAAGTTTTTATAGAAACATCTTGGCTTCCAATGGAAAAAAATATGCTCTTTGATCTAGCTTGGCCATCTAGTCAATATTATAAGCACATTAGGATATCTCTAATAAATTACATTTTTTTTTTCTTGTAGTATAGCTCAGGACGTAGGAGGTACCGTGGAATCCCTGTGCTGTGGAACACCTCCCCATGCCACTAAGATGCTTACCCGTCTTCTTCCACCCTGGCCTCGGCGTTTCCTATATTTTGAAGTCAATTCTTTTTGTGGATAGGAAATATATAAAGAATTTACAACTTGGGTAAAATACAGTCGTCTTTTATCTTGGATTGATGGTCCTCGAAGCTTTTCCAGTCATTGTCTTCAATCTTCATTCCAGGCGCCCAAACGAACTGCAACATGGTTTCAATTTTGAAGCCAGGGTTCATTTCTTTTACAATCCCCTCTGTTCCCTACACCTTGAGTCTCCTTTCCTTAATGCCCTAGCTCACTCTGGGTTATAGGGATAGCGTGGCTCCCAATGGGGAAAATGTAGGTACTCTGAGACCTGTATGTTCTGTATGAGGCCAGCTACATTATTGGTCTTAGAAATTCTGACTGGTTATCAGGCCAGGTGCTGCAGTTAGCTGGGTTTCTTTTTCATTCCATTTTATACGAGTGCATTTCATGGTTTTCTGCTGTAGATCTTCATAAAGTCTATCTTCTGTGAAGCACACTAGGGAGGCGGCATCCTGACTGCATCCCGATGCATTTTTTTGTGTTTCATTTACCCAACACTGACTTCTAACCTGGACTTACCCTATTGCTCACCTGGAATGTACTTGACATTGACTGTTTGTCGCTAGCTATGGCAGATGGTGGGATTCATCTTGCTTGCCTGCCCACCCCCCAGGTAGGTCTCCTTGTCCAGAACTGAATTCCGACTACCTCTAATTTGGTCCACATTGTTGATGACCGAATCCCCACGCACTGACTTTCTGTCTTAACTGATTTTCCTGGACTGGATCCTTCAACTTTAACTCTAATTTCCTGTAGTTTGAATAGGGGACAATGAGTTTAAATAAGCGTATTGTTTGTTTTTTGTGCAGGTGGAAACAAAAGACTAAAAATGTTGAACCACTAAGCAGCACCTCAGTGTGGCCTTTGGTAAAAATGTAGTGAAGGTCAGGTGTGTTATGAGCATTCTTCCACCTCCTCATAGGTGACCTTTTTCTTTTTGTCCCTTTACCCTCCAAAACATTCTAATCTTTAAATGCACTAGGTCATCCAGTTGGGAGCTGATAAGAAAACTTTGGGAGTTAATAAAACATGTTAATTCTCCTAGGGTATTTGCATGATAAAGGAGCACTGCAGAAAGGATCTTGGACTCCAGCTGCATTACTTTACAGAAAAATATCTCCTGTGCTTGTGGATTTTAATGACTAAACTGATTAACAAAAATCAGGAGTACAAATGTATGGTTATTAACTTTTTTATTTGAAAAAGAATGACATTTATAAAAATGTATCTATATAACCATCATTTTCTAAATGACAGGAAGTGTTACTAAGAAACAAGTAGAGAGGACATCACCTCAGTATAAAGGATGGTATTCTTCCAGACAGGACATATAGTATTACTTTTGAATGCAGTAGTTTTACATAACATTTTGTTTTGTATGTCATTTTTACTAAGAGTATTTCAAATGGACACAATTTCATAGTAAAGAAAACAAAAGGAAGGAAGGGAGGGAGGGAGGGAGGGAGGGAGGAAGGAAGGAAGGAAGGAAGGAAGGAAGGAAGGAAGGAAGGAAGGAAGGAAGGAAGGAAGGAAGGAAGGAAAAAATAAAGAAGTAAAACCAAATACTCAGCCTTTTCTAGAACACTGATTTTTTTTTAAGTTACAATCATTGTTGAAAATCTAGTTTCATGTAAGAGTATTTATGACAAAATTGAACTTTGAGTCCTGTGCTTCTGTAAAGCAAGGATGGTTGGAAAATGCACCCCCTCCGGCCCTCTCCCTCTGTCCTGAGAAATTTCTAGGCTAACCACCAAGACCACCCCACCCTGGTATATTCCAAGATAAGACCCACCTCCACCCCTCCCCAGTCCCTTGTTTTCTCTCTCTTCCTTGAGATATTTCTCATTAATGAATGTTTCCTCCCTAATGCAAGAGCCTGAATAAAACCATCTCCCTAACTGCCTGGTGCATTTTGTCTTTCACAGTGAAAATATCCAGCCTCATTGATCTCCTCACCTATTTTTGTTGATCAATTCAGCACTATCTTTGAACTCAGGGAAGTCAAGGCCCAGCTGCTTCCCCCCCTTTCTTCTTGACAAAAGAACAAAAGAGGGCAGGGAGACCACACTGGCCACCGTTGGCTCCTGTAGACAGTGGACACTTGGCCTGGGGTAGCTGGTTGTTTGCTCAGCACAGAGCCCGCAGGTATTTTCCTGACAGGGATGTTATGTCCTTGTGAGTTTCTTTCCTTTCCTTTCCTTTTTTACAGAATAGATGGGTGAGGTTGGGGAGAATGGCTTCAGTTTATAAAGTAATAGTTTTAAAGTGATTTAGTTTAAAAATAATAGGTTTTAAATTTCAGTGTTAAAGTAATCGTTTAAGACATGATTTTCCTTAAACCTTTAAATTTAATGTACAAATGTAACTATACTATTTATAAATCTAGCAAACTTTAAAGATCACTCGGGGGGGGGGCGGTGTGTGTGTGTGATAATTTTCAATCAATTCAAATGGAAATGAATAAACTTATTTAAATAATCAGGCTCATTTTAGTCTATTAAATTCATTTAAACCTTTAAAAATATGTTTAAATTCTTCCATCCCTTGACTTTTGCAAAGTACAAAGCAAATTTGATCATTTATATACCTAATTCTAAGCCTTGCCAGGGTTAAAGGCGTTTTCTCACTAAGGAAATAGCTTTGCTGTTGCAGACAGGGCAGCTTTCCCTTCTCACAGGGACTGGTGCAGCTCACTGACCCCAAGTTCTTTTGCCTAGATGCTGGATAGAACCGATTCATCTTGAATCGCTTTGAGAACGTGGAGTCTTGCTTCTTGGTCTAAACTCTTCAAATTCAAGTGGTTTCTATTTTCCCCCCGATTTGAGTCTCAGAGAAGTTGCAGATAACTTCCTTTAACCAATCTTTCCTTGATTAATTGAATGCTAGGTTAGTTTTATACTCTTCTTTTATGACCGGCCACAGCTCTTTTGTGGAAATTAAAAAGAACTGCAATTAGATTCTAAGTATCTCCCAGTGACCTTGTATGTCTATGAGATAACAAATTCTCAGATCCAACTAATGACATCATCAATCCACACACGTTTCTTCATGGGGTAGTATATGGAACCCACTGGAGAAGACCACCACAGCCTTGGGCCCAAGAGTCCAAGGTTCTAAAAGGTAGAGAGAAGACTGGGAAACAGATTATGCCTAATTGCCAACATAATCTTTGACCACGTACCATTGACAGCCTCAGTTTCTTCAACTGTGTAATACTAATGACAAGATGTGCAATAAAAATGGACCATAATTTTGGAAAGCTTAGGAAATGTTTTCTATAAATAAAAGCCATGAAGCCTATAACGATCATATTTATATTTTCCATCATTTAGATATAAATGACGATTCTTTTAAAAGTGAACATCTAAGGTGTATTTGAGTTTTAGTAGATGTATTATAAATAAAAAAAGATTTCATAAGAAATATGAAACAAGAGGAGTCCTTTCAATTTTGTGAGTATATATCACAGAAGAAAACAGTCTTGGATAGTAAAACAACCTAACTCTGCTAAATAGATTATGTGACACAAAATATGTATTGCTTCTGAAGTAACTTAAATGTGACTTAGGTGAATTTGATAAAGTGACAATTTCTGGGACCAAGGTGCTATAACCTTTTACAATAAATAAAATAAATCCTCACAAGTGACCCCCCCCCCCTTTCAGGCCTCTCGTATTAAAGTGGCAAATGCTTATAAAACAGATATCCAGCTAAATAACCAAACAGATTGAATTGGACTGATGGACACTTCACAACAGTAGCTTTGATTCTTCAGACTTTTAGAAATAGAACTACTTTAGTATAAAGAATAAAATTTTAAACCAGATAGAGTATGATGAAAAACATTTTAAAATCCACACCTTTTCTTTTGAAGTTGCATCTTTTTGGATGCTCAGTCTTAATCTCAAGAGTGGGTTGGATTTATAGCCACATATCAAATGCTCAGAAGTCCTTGATTGTCTAAGCCTGGCTGCGCTCGCCCAGCCAGCTAGACTATAAAACACCTGGGTTGGTTTAATTTATTCTGGTGCAGAGGAGCAAAGTTGTGCAAAACAATATCAGAAAAGACTTCCCTGGGCCAAACTGTGATGTATCCAACACTTCTTTGTCTCTTTGTCCTTGTGGAAACTATTCAATGACAAGTTCCTTGCAGGTGGTAACCAGCTCTCTTATGTATAATACACAGAAGTTTTATGGTTAGCACAGAATCCCACATTTGTGTCACACTGAAAATGTCCCTATTTTACAGATGAAGAAGCTGAGAATTAAAAAGATTCAATAAACCTACACTGAGTTAAAATTTCTCTCACAACCTGCCCATTTGCTTACGGCCCAGCGTCTGGTACAGCCTCAGTGTCTTGGACATAACTTTGCTAAATGAAATCTTGGTTTATTCTCTATAGAACATCATGTTGTGGACAGTGTAGGAAAAAAAGGGACTGTGTGGGCTGAGTCCAATGAAAATGCTGTGGTTCGGTTTTTCTGGTTTCTCCCTGGAGTGTACATGTAATTGCCATTATTACTGCTTTATGGATATCTTTGTCTTCTAAACCCATAGAGACCAGCAGGAGGGTGCAATGGGCAGGAGCAGAGACACTCACCAGCAAGGACAGGAGGGGTCAGGGAGGAGAAGATGCACAGTCTGGGAGATGCAGAGGCAGGCGGAGAATCTAGAGAGAATTTCAACTTCACAGTTTCATGCAGAGCAGGCTTTTGCTCCCGAGCAGTTCTGTATTTCATCTCCCCGATTGGTCAAGACCACGGATAGTTTTGTTCTGGCCGATGAGCATGATGAAATGTGCTCTAGTGTGGACGAGCCCATGGAAGAAACCTAATCAAGTGGCTGCGTGGGCCATGAAGTACAAATCGGCTCTAACAGGTTACCAATTGGATTTTTTTCCATTGTAAATAACACCCCAAGCCTAAGCATTTGGAGAGAGATTAGCCAGAGTAATGACACTCCCCCTGCCTGATGCACACACAGGATCTTCCTGGAGCACTTCTCTTGAACCTCACGGGGAAAAAAGAGCCATTTTAATAGAATCAATGCGATCTGGGAAGGAAAGTCTAAAGTTAGCTGTTGCTGATTCTGTGGAGATTGGGTGAATATTCTACATTCCCAGAAAACTGGGTAAATTGATAGTGATTCTGTTCTTGAGTGTTAGTGTTTGTAAATCTTGGTGTTAGGTATCCTTGGGCAATGTGGAGGGATTAGGGGCTGCCTAACCACCCAAGAATTTACAATCTCCAGGTGGCTGGGATAATTTAGAATGAGTGGAGATTGTTTATTCAGCAATAGGTCTTTCTCTCATACAATATATATGGCTCTGTTATTTTTTTTTTTAATAGTATATTGCTTAGAGAAGTTAAGTAACTAGTCCTAAACCACATAGTGTCAGATGCCTACCAAAATCCATTCTTAAATCATCTCTTATTAGGAAAATTCAACTTGGACTGTTTCTTAAGTGAGGAATAAACTTCTCCTATATTTGAACCATAATATAGTTTGGGTGATTTTTTTGTTTTTGTTTTTTGTTTTTGTTTTTAACTGCAGCCTGGTCTACCCTAACAAATATACACAACAAGTAAATCGCAGAGCTTATAGTTGAGCACCAGTGGTTAGTGTCTGGATTCTATGCTCTTAACTCTAACATTACACTACCTGTCCAAAACTGCTGTAGATGCCAGAAACGTACTTACAGGACTTAATCTTGTTTTTTCCTTATCTCATCTATTGATCCTGCCTTGAATTGAGCCCTTTGGTTTGATGATTTTATGCAGCATTTAGAGTATTTGCCTTTTACAAAAATATGCATATTTATTTTTCTTCAACATTTTAGGGTGTTATTCAGCAATGTCTCTCTCGTACAATATATAGTGCTGTTGTGTTTTTTTTGAAAATAGTATATATTGCTTTGATAAATTATTGCTTTGCTAATTCTTGTCTTTTATGTATTCACAATTCTAAAGTCATGCTCCTTCCCCACCGCCAGAGAATTATCATTAGGCTACTTTATGGTCCTGATCCTCTTTTATATGTCATTTTTAATGACTTCTGTAAGTCTCTCATCTTCATTCATATGAAAATAAATATCTCCCATATTATTAATATAGGCTCCATGGTTAATTTCAACTATATGTGACAGGCTTCCACAAGTTTGGTAAAAAAATTAATATGTGTTAAAAACAGAACCCTAAAATTTCCCTTTAGTTTCTTCTAGGATAACTTTGGTCAATGACATTGAAATATACATCTACACAGAGTTTGGTATCAAACACGCCAGTGGTTTCATGAAGGTAGCAGATGTACCATAGAAGAAATATTAAAATAGTGGCAGCACACTGGACATGGACAAAGCGTGTCTTGACTTTGCCATTTAAGGACTGTGTGAGATGGCATGGCACCCTCTGCTGGGGAACAGCTCCTCATTAGTGAAATGACAGACTTGGATGACACTTAACATTCTACCTTGCAATAAAATTCTATGAACCTTATTCTAAACCTGAAGGTTAATTTCAATGACATTTCCTGCTGGACCAGATGTCCCAAACAGTGGCCCTTGATGCATAAGCTTATATAATATCAGGCCAGTGTACCAGTCAGGGTGAGGTCAGTCAAATGGAACCCATTTTAATTTGTTCGTTAGAAGGAATTTAATATGAGAAAAAAGTTTTGAAGGTCTGAGAAGAGCTGAAGAGGCAATAATAGAATGCTACTCCCAGATCCTGTGGTGGGGGGACAAAGGGAGAAGGTGGTATTACCAGAATCCAATAGCAAGACTACCTGAAAAGAGTTGGGATCCCATGGTAGGAGCCTTGCTAAGCCGGTGCTCGAATCATGGTGGGAAGAGCCCCTTGAATGAGATGGAACAATGTTGGGAGGGTCCCATGGATGAACTCAAGCCACAAAGAGCTACAGTCAATGCCAGAGATAGTTCTAAATGTAGAGCTATCAGAGAAATTCTATGACTTCTTCCCTCCTCTGCCCCATGTAATCCCCTTCCAGAGCCTCCCATTGCTCAAATTTAATGGAAGTCAGTGGATAGGCTCCTAGCTAATGTAGATTACAGGGGTCAGTCCCCTGTTACAAAGAACATAAGAAAACTTTCAACCGCTTAATGCAGTGAATTCAGGGTGTCTATCACAGAATCCCCACTTCTATTTCCAGTGAACTTTTTATTTTAAATTTCAGCCTGAATGGCCATGTGCTTGTTTCTTAGTCCCAACTCTCATTAATCACCTATGGCAACTGTAAACCAAAGATACCTGCTCCTAAATACTCCTCCACAGTTCCTGTCATCACAGTCACCTCCATAGCAAATATTGATAGGATGGACAAACCCTTCATGAAGGGAGCCATGATAAAGAGATTTGTTCTCTCTTTCCATAGTAGGAAAAAGAAGAATACGGACCTTCTGTGGCAACAGGAGTAACACGTCACTCCACTTTCACAGGTAGAAGCAGGTGTAAGAAAAAGCAGGTAACCTTGACCATGGTGGTGCCTCTGGACTGCAGGCACCAAGAGGGCCACCCAGCCAAGGCTACTACAGTGAATAAAAGGCCATAGTGCCTCATCTGAATTAGATCAAGGGTATTCCTTTCTTTTCCTAATTTCCCACCAACCAGGTATTAGGTCCTATGGTACTGGACACTCTTGACATACTTCCCCAGGTCATCTTTCCACTTTTGTCTCACTTGAACTTGGTAATATGATTTTCAACTGATAGGTTGATGGTTGAGTCTCCAGCATAGGCCTTCTCAACTTTAATGCATATACGTATGTCCTGAGATCTTGATAATTTACAGATTCTGATTCAGTAGGTCAAGGTCCTGTAGTTCTAGAAACCTCCAGGTATTGTCGAAGGTGTTAGCCCACATGCCTCACTAAGCTTCTTGTTGTTATTGTCGTTGTGATTGTTGTTCTAGGAGGTATTCCTCAGAATTGTGCCCAGGGACCACATTCTACAAACCCAGAAAATAAACCAAAAAGCAACAACAAAAGCATATGTGTCTGAGTGGGTGTGGAATCTAGAGCATGTCTCTGATCATCTCACTCTACCTGAGGACCTGGAAATGGCAGGACGGCCACATAAACTCTGATGAGACTGGATGATGCTGGCCTCCTTGGAGTAATGAATGAAGGTGCTTCACTTTACTCTACAGTGGCTCTGTTTTAGTAACTCACTAGAGAATATCCTTCAGGTTGAGTAAAGAGGCCTGAAAAATATCTGAGATGGGAATAACCCTGAATGGGTCATAGCTAAGTCATGAACCATGTTGATTCCCCCTATTTACTGTTACTTTTTTGGTGCCTGTTAGGGCAGCTAGTGGATTTTCCTCTAGGATACTGTCAGCATATCCAACTTTGTTTTAACTGCTTTCACAGATATTATGGTGATTGTCCCTACAAGGAAGAATCTGAAAGAAGAATGTCTTAAAATTGAAGATTCCTTCTTAACAGCTGTAAGGAAATTTGACAGCTCTAGGTTTCTGAAAATAAGATTACATTATTTCACAGGGTGTTAGTAATGGCTGATAGATTTGTGTTTTGATCTGTGCTGTCTCTACATTGAGAATCTAGCAACTTATTTATCTTATATCTTTTCCTGGATTCTCTAGGTCTTTTAAAGGAAACTATGAAATTATTCTATAGGGAGCAAAGAAATAGTCTGCTCTTTCTACTTCATATACAGACTGAAGTGAGTGATTAGTAAAACTGTTGGTATCAGTAAAGATAAAAATCAGTCAAATTCCTAGGGGAGAAACAAATGGACAAATGAATACAAACCTTTTTGTTAAATATGAGTCACCTTGTATACATTGAGTTTTAATTTTTACCCAGAATTTCTATAAATATTTTCTCTAAAAACTGGACTTTTTAGGGGCAATAAAATTGCTGCCGTGATTAAAAAAACCAAAAAAACTAAAAGATGAATTAGTAATTGGCCCAGGATTAAGAAGAGAGGGTCAAGGCATTAAGCTCCTTTCTTAGTAATTCTTAGTGGTTTTGAGGTCCTCTGTTGGCAGCTAAAGGGATTACATATACAATTGATGACTTCATGCCTGAACCGAATTTTTTTTCTTTTTTTCCTTTGTCTTATTTGAATGTCATCATTTGCAAAGAGAAAGGAAACTCTGGAAAATCAGCTTCAGTATTCTCACATGTGAAGTCAGGCAACATACCTCAATCTCAGGACAGTTTTACTAATTGAACGCAGAAAATATATATAACACCTAGCACTTTGACTTGCACATAACAGATCCTAATACTCCACAATCCATATGAGTATCCCATAAGCCTGTCTCTACCTCTGCCTCATTTAATCCTGAGAACAGCCTTACGAAGTAGGTCCTGGCTCCTTTTGGAATCACCTTTCCTGCACGGAAGCTTAGAGAGGGGAGGGGATTTGCCCAAAGTCACAAAACTGAAAATTTACAGAAATAGGTTTAAACCTTGATTCTCTGATTTCAAAACCATGCTCTGTTCAATTCACTGCTCTGCCTTTGTATATACAGGTGCTGTTAAGATGTGACTGTTCGGGAGCATCCGAGGAATGTGAGAGAATCCCCTTTAAGGGTCTTGGGGTGGGGTGGATGAACTCTGTTATGCCTGGAGGTGGTCTGATTATGTCCAAAGCTCCTAAAAATAAATTCTCTTGGCTCATTTCTGGACCAGAGAGGATCAGTCTCCTTAGCATTTTGTCATCTCTTTGTAGACTTGCTGATTTCCCTTAACTGTTACCCACAAGCAGCCACTTACGCTGCTCGTAATTTAGCTGGCGGCTCGACTGTTGTAGCTGTGTCTCCCCTCCCACACACCTTCCTGTGCTTCCCCCTCACGGACCCTCACCTCCCGTGTGAAGACCAATGTAGTTTGTTTCCTTTAGCGTTTCCTTTTTTCTGCTCT
Source organism: Miniopterus natalensis (assembly GCF_054644295.1). NCBI lineage: Eukaryota > Metazoa > Chordata > Mammalia > Chiroptera > Miniopteridae > Miniopterus > Miniopterus natalensis. The sequence continues at coordinate 16,227,851 of NC_142093.1, read as the reverse complement.
CTGCGCTGTGCAGGATGGACTACCTTTGGAGTTGGGTTGAGTTAACTTCTTTTTATTTATCTTTTGAGATGTGCCTTTAATTGCTAAAGGGACTACCTGCTATTTCTTTTCAAATTATCCTGAAATCGCTGACTGAATTCCACTACAACTACCTGGAGGCAAATTTGGTGGAAAATATTTTATGTTACTTCCTGAGCCCCATAATGAAACACGCTGTGTTCATTTCAAACTACCAAAGCTGGCTTTGGTCCTAAATAAAGTTTCGAAAATTCTTTTCAAGCCAAACATGTAATTGTTTGTGTTTTTAAAAACTGCCAGCTTTTTAAACAGCCAGGTTCTTTCAACTGTGTTTGTGAAATATTGGATCTCATTTAGAAGCAAATCACTCATGGCCTCTGTCAGGAGACTGTTGTTGATACAATTAGGTCTCCTGTACCTGCCCAGGTTCTGTCTCAACCTTAGGTGTGAAATTCTTAATACAAGGGGTGAAGTGCATGCCCCTGCCTGGCTGGACACCGTACTGCTTATTGTTTTCTGATTGGCAGAGATCCCTCCATCTGCGTTTGCTCTTCCATTTTAGCCTGAAAGACCAAATAAATACTGCCCAGGCTCTGCCGCATACCTGTGGGTTGGATTAGGGATCAAAATGTGCTCTTTACCCTCAGTTTTGTGAAAACCTTACAAAGGGAGACACTCAGGTGGAGTTGGTGTGAGATATACCTGGTGGTCACGTGCACGAGCACATGTCTCCGAGGGTGTCTGGAACTTGCCTTCTCCTGCGTTGCCCTCCTCTTGGTTTCCCGCTCAGTTGGGTCTTTGTGTTGATGTACGACCTGCTCACTGACATATTGCATCTGCTGTAGATACTCAGGTTGCCTTCCGGGATGTAGGTAATATTTGTGGTTGCTGAAAGTTGAGGATGTGTTACAACTGGTGGCAAAGGGAGTGCCCAGATCCATCTGCAGATGTTACCAATTAGGGCCAGTGCCATTTTTCACAGCTGTGGGCCCTAAACTCTCCCACCTGCAGGTTTAGAACTATCTAATCCTTAAACCAGTCAGAGCCTGGGATGATGGCATATTTGCAGCTCCTTTCTTTCTGGATGAGTGAGCTCCAGAAAAGGTTTATCCTTTCCATGCATATAGTTCAGTCTCTTGGCCCGACTTCAGCTTGTACGACTGGTATCAAGTTCCCACTCCAGCCACCTTCTGGGCCTGGCCTTGCCTGTCAATTAGGGGTCCTAAGTCCCTGGCCCGGCCCTTGGACCCCAGGGATGGCCTGTGCTTTTGATACCTCTCTTAGAGTCACCCACCCATCCTCCCAGATAGGGCACAGATTTCTACTTGCACGAACAACTTCTGCCAGTGGAGCTCTGCCCTGCCCTGCATCCTTAGGGCAGATCTCTTGGACCTGAAGACTGGCCAGATTGAAATCAAGAGCACTGCACCCGTCGGGCTTGGTAATCTCCACTCTTGGCTCCTCTCTAGACCGAGCCAGGCATTTATTTCCATTTGTTTTTCGCCATTCCTTTTCCTTCCAATTTTAGTATCTGTGCTCTCAAAGCAAGCATTCCCTATCTCTTTTCAAAGCTGCCCTTGGCTCATGCTTTCTTGCTGCCTGGGACTTCCAACACACCACCCTTTATTTAGAAAGTTTTCCCATATATGTAAAATCACCTACTATCACACATAATGATAAAGTAAAAAAAATAAAAATAAAAATTTTAGAGTTTTCTCATATCTAATTTTTTTTAATCTTTTTTTCCTGATTCCTCCCTAAGACTATCTTTAAGGTTTCTTTGTCTTACAACAAATACTTTTAAAATTAAATTTATTGGGAGTAACATTGGCTGATGAATAACTTGATATGAATTTTAGGTGTATAACTTTATAATTCAGCACCTGTATACTCTGCTGTGCGCTCACCACCCGAAGTCTAGGCTCCTCTGCCACCTGGTGCTTGACCCTCTCTCCTCCCTTTGCCCTCCCTGCAGCCTCAAACAAATAGTAATCAGGAACCTAATAGGTGACAGATACTTCTGTGCATTTTCTTTTCTTGCAGCCAAGTAACTACTCTTGGAGCTCGTATCCTGAATAGGAGAAAACTGAGACTTAGAGGGAGAAGCGATTTGCCTTAAATCTCCCTCTCCCTCTCTCTCTCTCTCTCCCTCCCCCCTCTCCCTTTCTGTCACACACACACACACACACACACACACACACACACGCACACGCACACACGCACACACTGATTTAAACCCAGGTTCTTGTGGCTTCCAAGCATCGTTTAACTCTTCAGAGCCCAGTTCCCTAATTTTACAGTTAAGGTGAATAACACTCAGAGCAATTAAGACGCTTGCACAGATGAATTGATTGCATTACGTAGGTGCCCTGACTTCCAAACCAATGTGCCCATTAGACCACGTGGCCTTTCACCTTAATTAGATACAGCAATTGGAGTCGCTTATTCCAACGCCCTCGGGGCGGTGGGCAACACCCTTTATTTTCCTTGCCCTGGGCAAACCCCTACTATCTTCTGTGGCCTTTGTTCCTCCCTTTGGTTATTTGTTCCTGTTTCTATGACCATGGTCGCCCTATGTCGTCGGGCTGGCAGCCTTGGGATATCTGAATTGCTTGGATCTGGACAAAGTTGCTGGGTTTTTGTTCGTTTGTTTGTTTTTAAGTAAAGTCCTGACAGAATAAACTTTCCCACCAGGTTATCCCTTTGGTCTCCATATTTCTTGTACCGTGAAATTGTGGCTGTTTAAGCATCAGAAACCTCATCCTAATTCAGCCAAACAAATTAGTTAACGTCAATATCCTGAGGGGCTGGGAGAGTCAGGGGAGCATAGAATCTCCGAGCTGGCAGAGGCTCTCAGAGCGGGTCTGATGGAATTTAAGGAGTGGTTCTATTGAAATGCTGGCACTTTGCCTAAAAGGAACCTGATATATTCAGTGTCTGCTTTCAGTTCCCCTTTGATTTCCTTTTATATGTGTCCACACAGGTAAAGACTTGTGCCCTCTTAATCCATTTCTGTGAAAAAGCAGTGGAATAAGGTGTGAATGGCCTGGAGAGCAAACCACGGATCTCTTCTGCATGGGTAACGCCAATGCATATCTCCAAACTGAATGCTTTAGAAAGTTCTGCACTGGCAAGACTGATCCCCGTGACAGCCGTCTTTGTAGTTGGCTAAATAGAAAAGCTGGCTTCTGTAATTAGAAAGAAATGCATGGCGGGGCTCACCTTGGAAACCTTGAATTTGAACAGCCAATACTGGTTCCTCTGCCTTCCCCACAATCCTAAATACCACTCAGTGCAAGTTTGTGTAAAACTCTTTGATTTTCTGAATTAAAGCCCAGCAAGCAACCAACGAACAATCTGACCGAAAGATTTTTCTGCAGGATTGTGATACCAAAGGAATTCAAACAGCCACAATCTGTACCCACATTCACAGTTTGTTTGCACATCTGTGACTGTGCTGTCACCGTTCCATAATGTCACTATATGATGAAGCAAATATTTGAACAAGATGTTAAGGGACTAAATCACCCAGGCATGTTTATTTTAAAACAGTTTCTCATGACCCAAACCCATGGAGTCTGCAGGACTCATAAACTGCACTGGCATTTAGAGAGGAGACACTGTGCCCAGAAAGAGTGTGATCACATTAGGTAAGCTCAGGACTTAAGCTATGTTCATGTTGCTGGGGTGAGCCTAGGCTACGGGGCGAGAATGGTGTGCTTGCGAATCTCTCACCACACGATGGAGAGGGACATCTTTCAACCAAAGAGCTGACCCAAGTCCATGTGTATAACTGTTGTCAATTTTGCACCATCAGTAAGACTTTCTTCTTTCCCTGGGGGACTTGAAGATCGGAGTCAACAAGAGGAAGTACCCAAATCTTTGTTCATTCATTAAACCTATCTGCCTATTGCACAGCAACCATTTGCTGAGCTGTTTTATAGTCGCTAGAGGTACGGGTGAAGAAAACTGACAAAATTCCAGCTTCCATGAAGCTCCCATTCCAGTGGAAGGAAACCAGCCATAAACATACTAAATAAACCAAATCTATAGCAAGACAGAAGGAAATACGCACTGTGGAAAAAACTAGGGCAAGATAAGGAGGTTTAGGGGGGTGCATATTTAAACAGAATAATCTGCTATCTTTCTGAGGAGACAACATTTAAGCAAATTGCTGATGGAGGAAAAGTGAGCCATGTGGATATCTGAGGGAAGGGAGTGTCAGGAAGAGGGAACTGCAAGTGCAAAAGCCTGGGGGTGGGAATGAGCCTGGAAGTTCCAGAAATGGTGAAAAAGCTGTGATCTGGAGGGAAGTGAGCAAGGGAATAAGAACCGGAGGAAAACCATTGGGTGTGGTCGGGAGCAGGAGAGGCAAGATCTTGCAGCTCCGTCAGCTCTGTTTTGACTCTGATGACACTGGAGCCCCCGTCCTGCTTTGAGCAGTAACATGAACTGGTTTTCTTTAGGAAAACTGGCCGCTGTGTTGAGTGAAGTGACTTGGGGAAAGGTAGAGACAGATAATTAGTAGCCTAGACAGTGATGTCGGGCCAACCTGAATACAAGAATAAGGGAACTTCTATATTGGCAGAGTAGCCAAAGTTATTGCAATATAGATGTAAATGTGTCAAAAAGGCAACAATTTAGTTGATTTGTAATAATGCAAAATCAATAGTAATGGGGACAGAGTGCTTGGAAGAGGAGCTTATTCATTTTTCTATGATGTAGTGCAGTGTTCATAGAGTTGCTCATATTATTACAGACCAGACAGTTTTTACCCCAGAGTGATCTGAACTGTCCCACGTGGCCTTGTAACTGCTACAAACTTCAGGCTGATGAGACGAATAAAAGTATCACATCTAGAAATCCTTATTTCAATAGTGGCGAGAGATCATTTAACCATAGATAGGTACTCATATCCCCACATGAAATAATAGATTAGGCTGTTGAGGTCAGGGCTAGAACTTGAGAATCGGGCTCTCTTGGGAGGTTCACTGCAGACAGTTCTAAGTAACGTGGCACAAGATGAGAGCGTCAAGTTTGGGGAGAGGACAAGGCCACTGAGAGGGGATGTGGGGAATTAACAAAGAAAACCAACCTAATTCTCACTTCTGTTCTGGGGCTTCCCAGCACCCCAACACTAGAAAAAACTGGCACCCATGTGTTTGGTAGTAGATCCGCTTGATTTCACTGGGTGTGTTGGGTAATGCAAGGATGGAAACACTTGGGTGGAAAATTGCTTTAGCTTTTTATCTGGAAGGACGCCTTTTATTGACAGTAACACTGGTCTAATTTTGATAGTTGGACTGAAGAGAAGGGAGGAAAGGGTGAAATGAGAAGGGAGTTTCCAGGAATAGGACTGAAATTCAAAAGAGCCAGGGCAGAGCAAGAGCCCTGGTGTGAGGCCGGAGGAACTGGGGGAGCTGGACGCCGTCCGTGGGCAGGGCGAGCTGAGGCTGGCATCCCCACCACGGCCACGCTCCTCCAGGCCCCGTACTCACGGTCCCTCTGGGACGTCCTCTTATTTTGTACTAAAATTATTTTGAGCCAGTCCTAAAAAGGTTTTTTAGACAAAAAATGCACTTGTCTGCCTGACACTTTCAACAAGTAACTAAGAAATGTAGAAACCGAAAGGGAAAAATGGGCAGAATATGTTGTCTCAGGTGGACCTGTCGTCAGTGGCGGAAAAGGCTGGAGCATTAGCTTCTCTAGCCTCTGGTGCTAAAGCTACTATGTGCTCATAAAGGAAATGGTCCTGTCCTTGTTCTCTGAGTCACATGGTGAGCTTACCCCTCACTCCATACAGTCCCCTCCCCTGATTCTGGATCTTTGACCTTTTGGGTATCATTTCAGAGGGAAATGGAAGGACTATTCTGGTCTCCTCCCTCAAATGTTTCTTCTAGCTCTATGAGGATTCCATAAAATGTTTTAATGAGAGTACATTCTTTCACATTTAAGAAAGGCTTATCTAGGAAATCCATTTAGGAGAGAGAATATTGATGTCCTAAGATGACTAAGGTAGCTTTCTTGATCCGCCTTAAAGCTTCACAGGATGCCAGGCTAACAAGCCATGAAGAAGACACTGAAGTCGGTTAAGCTGTGGTGTAGTGTGTGTGCTGATGGGCAGCTGTTCAAACAGGGAGACATGATCTACCTTGTCTTTCAGTTTTCTGCCTTGTGATGACCCCCTGACTTATATTTTATATACTTTCTCTTCTCTGCCCTTTGCTTGGAGTCTTATTATTGTAGCCTTGGCCTAGTCTTCAAAAATAATTAGTTTTAATACAACATACATGTTGATACTTTGAAATAATAATCTTTATCACAACGCTAAGAGCTCCCCTTTGATCTCAGAAAGCGCAGAAGAGGATTTCATGGCTACTCCCCGAGAGCACCCTGCGCTTTCTGTGCACCTGGCAGCACACAGAGATGGCAGGAAGGACTGCTGCCTCTGACGCTAGGTATTGGCTGGCACATTTCTGGAGTGTTAGTGTCAGGAAGAGGAAGGCGAGAGGCTATCTCTGGCGGCATCCAGTTAAGCAAAGGTTCAACTTGAACTTTCTGGCTAACCATTCCCCAACAAACATTCTCTCTCTGGTTCCTTTCTCTGTTTTGGCTAAACACTGAACAAATAAAATGATAATTTTGTAATGAGACCAAGAAATATAGTGTATTATATTTCCTTAAAAAATGGCCTTAGCAAGATTTTTTGGTCCTGCTTACTCTCCTGGAGCTTTGCAGTACCCCCGTTAGAAGGTGGGATATATTTCTTCTCCTTTCCTTTTGAAATTTGAAGTGTTTTGACTTCCTCAATGAGTAGAATGTTGCAGAAACGATACCACCTGACTTCTGAGGCTATGTCAGGAAATGGGCTATGGCTTCCATGTGTCTCTCTCATGATGCTTGCCCTTAGAAACCAGCCACCATGTGGCCAGGAAGCCCAAGCTCCATGGAGAGCTAATGTTGTAGGTATTCTGGCAGCCAGCCCTAGCTAAGGCCCCAGACAACAATTGTTACCAACTGCCCGATATTTGAATGAATGAGATTTTGTATGATTCAAATTCCTTCCCATTGAACTATGCCAATTAGTGCCAAATGGAGAAGAGATGAACTGTCCCTGACAAGCTCTGCACAAATTGCAGATTTGTAAGCAAGATAAATCATGTTTTAAGCCACTAAGTTTTGGGATTGTTTGTTATAAGGATATAGATGATCGGTCTAGTAACCAAAACCTGTATTCTGAAAAGAGAAAATCCTGGTCTATAGCAAGGACAGGATTTTTCTCTAAGCAGCAACAATGGTACAACATGATTAAAGCAGACATAGCTTCTTTGTCCATTAAACTAATTTACCTACAGTACTTCTCATAAAACATTCCTGAGACTGAATCATTGGATAGTAAAGTAAAGAAAAATGGGTAATACTCTACTATAGCTTCTAACAGGGACAAGGGAAAGAAAAATACCCACCCCCACACATATAATATGTATATTATGATATATATTGAATATATATTAAAATAAATATACATATGTATTAAAACACCTAGACTCTACTGTGCTTTTCCCTGAAGATGCAGCATTAGGGTTTCTGGCTTTATTTTGAAGTCTTCTAATCTAACACCCTCCACTGCAAGGGTGGGCCCCAGGCTGTTTTGTTTCCTGTCTCCCATCTCCTGTGTAGTTGTCAAAAAATGAGACTCAGGGTCACCAGAGATTATCAGGTGCCTTCAAAGTAGCCAGTAGCTTTAGAGTTTGCTTAACTCTGTAAATTACTGCTTTCATTTTGTTTTTGGCCTCTGAGGCCATCCCTTGCATTCTTACAAAATAAAACAAACATTTTTTTCCCCCTAATGTAGTAGTTTTAGTTGTTTATAGCAGGATGATTAATCATCAAGGTATGTGGTGTGCATGTACCAAAAATGAAAATTTGGCATCATTTTTTAAAAGAGTAGTTTACATTGAGTAACACAGACCCTCTTGTTTGTTTCCTCTTAGGTGCCATGATATCATTTTCAAGTAACTTAATTGGGACAAGAATTCAGTTAAAAGTCAAAGCTTGAAATTTATTCTCTGCATGATTCTTTCAAATAATTAGGAGGTTGGAAAGATAACCTTGAATTCTCCTTTTTCAACCTTTAACCAAATGAACAACTGCATAAATTATTCCTCCTGACTCTGCTTTCTTTGAGCTTCATTTGATGACCAAACTTTATTGAAATCATTGTGGTTGGTTTTTATCTTCATGGGTGTGATCTTGAGTGTCATGATGATACTCTGAGGCATACACTGCACCTTAGGTTAGTTTATAAATTGAATAATCTATTATATTTACAAGCAGTTTCATAGCCCTGAAAGCCAGAAGGATTAAGGTAGGTAGAAGCCAGCTATTTTAAAGTTACGTTTTTAAGCAATTTTGTGATCCTTGCTGAAACCTATGGACCTCCCTGTACCCAGTATTTATTTGGTACTTCCATTAGAAAATATATTCACATGTGGAATGTATACAGATGAGAGAGTGTAGAGAGAGATTCAAGTTAGGCCTGCAGCTGGATTTCAGACACTTTGTTAAAATTTTAAAGCTTGCAGACTAGAGGCAATTTCTTAAATTGTGACTTTTGCTTTTGAGGAAGAACAGACATTATCTCAAGTTAGCTCATTTGTTTTTGATTCTCTGAAGTTTCAAGGGCATTTTTTAGCCAAACGACCAATCTGGGGAGACTTAGAAAATGAATGTCTTATCTATTATGACTTGAAGGTCTCAGTATGAAAATAATAAATCAATTGTCAACAGATGCTACATGAAGCAAAATTTAAGCTCAAAGATTAGAACTTTGAGTGGTAATTTTGTAGGAAAATGTACACACACACACACACAGTCAATAAAGGAAACAAAAGTTACTGGGGGAAAAAAATGAACCAAATAGAGTTGACTTGAAGGAAGGTCATTCAAAGTAGCACCTGTGTGTGAGGCTGTCTAATATGAAGTGAAATGTATTCACAATGACTAGAGATCATTTGATTTTTAAGTAACTCCAATTACTTGTGATAACTTGGAAATACAATAAAACTAATTTGTAAAGTTTAAAAACCATGATTATGGTGCAGTTTTTCTGAAGGTCACATATCCTCCATGAGATCAGGGTGGTCTGGCTTACTAGACTGGAAGCACTGCTTTGAGAAATATGGGAGAGTTGGTACTTTATTTGAAGTTAATCATCTGCCTTTCCTCAAGTTAAACTTCATTTAAAATAAGCTTAAAAGCTTCTGACTTTTGACATTACAAGCCCTATCAAAATAGCAGTAAATCAAGAACAATTTAAATGCAAACTATCACAGTTTATTAAATAAATAGAATTAAGCAGCTCTTAGAACACTGGCTCTAAGTTTTATAATATACAATGCTGTGTATAAGTGGCATTTGAAGGCAAGACACCTAAGGTACTTCATTAATTGGAGGTACTCATAAAATTAGTACTTCAAATAGAAGCATTTACAGGTAGTATTGAATTGTCAAAGCAAACAGAAGTTGAAATACACATTAACTGTGTAAACATTTCAGGTTGATTGAACCTGTCCCTTGTCCATAGCTACAGAAAGATAAACCAGGAACCCCATCTCAGACAAGGGACTTCCAAATTGAGCCCTTGAGCAAAATGTTAATTAAACTTGGCGCTTGAGAAGGGATACTTGACCAGCGGGAGAGGAAGCCGGGACAAAGAGCAGTAAAGGGATCACCTTGTTGCTCTTTTAACAATTCCCTCCTGGTTTAAATAGACTGAAACACAGCAATGTAATGAACTGAACCCCTTTTCCAAAGGGTTTTGGGACTGACAATTCTACATAAATTCTAAATGGCTATGCTTTCTGGCCATAGAAAAGAAGATGGTAATCTTAGACTACTCCCACCTCTTCCTCATTGATATCCATTCATTCATGCTGCATTTATTCATTCAACAAACATATTTGTAACTGTTACTCTTCTAGGTGTGAGGGCTACTGGAAGTGAACACAAACAATGGTGTCTGCAGTCATGCACAAAACCTGATGTCCTGCACCTGTTGGTACTTCATCCAGCATTTACTCTCATCAACCTAACGTATTTCCCCAAGCACACTGATATCCAAATTCTTGTCCATGTCTAAGGAGTTTATAATCTATAGCTAGATAAAAAACAAAAGCTGTTATAAAGCAATATTATGAATGCCATAAATAACTAGGGAGGATTACTGCCTCACATTGCTGGTGTCTGGGAAACCAACCTAGATGGGAAGACTCAGGTCTTGAGATTTGAGGGTGACTGCAAGTTAGTCAAAAGGAGGAAGGTGGATGTGTAGAATATTCTAGGTAAAAAAAGTAGCACTTTCATAATTACAAAGGTGTGCAAGGCTGAATCTGCAGATCAGTAATGTGGCCGCAGCACAGGTGGGAATGAGGGTCCTGGTTAAGATGAGGGCAGAGAGGCAGATTAAGTTCAGAAGAGTTTAAAAGGCAATGTTAGGAAGTTTGACTTATCACCTGGCAGCTACAGAAAATTAATGAAGGTTGTGGAGCAGGAAGAGATGGGGTGAGGTTTTTGCATCCTTAAGAAGTCACCCTGGCATCAGGGTAGAGCCCATGCTTCGGCTGGATTTTCTGTTAACAGAATTTGTTACTTGAATGCAGGTTCTGGCTGCCACACTCTCTATTTTTACTGTCCTGTCTATAGGAGTACGTTTTCTCCTTTCATCCATCGTACTCACAGCTGTTTCTTGAGGCCCAGTTAAATTCTCACTTCAGTCAGCAAAGTTCCAAGAGATGTTATTGAGCACCTGTGACATCAAACAGACATAGTTCCTGCCCCTGTGGAGAATTTTCTGTTTACAACAACTGGAAGTGGATTCTCTTTAATTCACATTCCTGTAGGAGTTTGTTCATACCACTCATGCGACACTTATTTGGAATTCCCTTTATATTCCATAGGGTTCTGTCAGGAAACAGGCAGCCCACTCAAACTGGGCAATTTGCAAAAACCTGAAGGAAAGGACTATGTATGAAGATATGAGCACATGCTCTGATCTGTGTTGCTGTGTAACAAACCTCCCCAAACTTTGTGACATAAACTAATAAGCGTTTGTTATACTCATGGATTTTGTGGGTTAAGAGTTAGAAAGGCACAAAAAAGAATGATTCTTTTCTGTTCCATGAGTTTTATAGCTTTAGCTGGGAAGACTCAAAGCTGGGCGTTGACGTGATGGCCAGAGTTAGATTCATTTGAAGACGCCTTTCCTCTCATGTCTACCACCTGGGCTCGCTCTGTTGAATGGAGCACATACATGTAGATATAGTTTTCCCATGTGGCTTGACTGGGCTTCTTAACAATGTCCTTGCCATGGGACAATGGGACATTTTATATGGTGTCCTGGTGCTCCAAGCAAGACAGAAGCAGGATGGCCCTGTAGGAGATAGTATATTGGTCATACACTGTACAGAAGTCATAGTACACTGGTTCTGCTGCATTTAATTAGTTGCTAGTGAGTCTCCAAGTCCAGCCCAGGTTCAAGAGAAAATGTCCTAGACTTCACTGAGCCATGGAAAGAGTGTCAAAGGATTTGCATATATGTCTTAAATGTTCACAGCAGGGCTTATGGAAGTTAACAAGGGATAGTACAGTACCCTAGGTCTAGCACTAGCAGCAAACAGATTTCTACTTCTCTTTTTAAAGAAACAAAGGAAGGGAGAATTTACCAGAATCAAGAGGTACAGGAGACAGAGCCACATAGTGGTCTATGGCCTTCAGTAGAGAGATGCAGCTCAATGAGGGCAAGAAGAAAGAATGGAGAAATATAAATGCCCTATCTCATATTCTTCATGCCCTCTGGTGCCTCCCCATTGGCTAACCCAAATGGAAGTCTGAGAATTCATCCCAAACAGGTCAACCTCTGAGGCCAAGAGCAAGGTAAGAGTGGTAGAAAGTGGAACTGGAGGGGCAGACAGAAGATATCCAACACATTCTTCTATTATGGCTAATCTCCTACTCCCTGCTCCCCAACACATACCCCTGTCCCCCTTCCCATGTGACAGTGCACAGATGGATAAGGTATGCTTTGTATAGCAGGAGCCTATTACTTGCTTGTTGAACAAATAAGTGATTGATAGCTTATTCTATGACTGAAAATATCCTTTTTACATCAGATTCCCTTTTTATTTCCATGTGGATTTAGAGAGGACACCACTTATATACTGGAGAGTGAATATGTTACATTATTTTCACCATGTACATTTTTTAAAGCCTAAGGTACAGGATTTACAACAGCTTTTAACAAGAGTGTTTACTATGGAAGCAGTCACGAGCATAGATTTATTCATAATAAATAAAGGGACCGTGTTCCTAACTTACAATGTGAGCCAAGAGGCTAAGAGAACTTTGAGGCAGCTTAATGCCTTTGGTCATAGTGACCTAAGGCAGTCCTGCCCTTTCTGTGAAATGGATGAAATGGACATGGAATTTATTTTCTTTTTATTAGTTTCCTAATAGAGGATGACATTAGGAAATTAAGGGAGAAAAGGAGTTTACTAGTTAAAGTGTACGTTAGACTCTAAGAAAGCCAAGAGAAATTGGGGGTGGAGGCGGCAGTGTGGGTAAGAAGGCGGCGTTTTGATAAACTGAGGTTAATGTACCCTGCTATGTACTCCTACCGGGATGGTTTGTACGCTGTTAATGAAGAAGCTTACGCAAGGGAGAAGACAAGTGGCTGCTGCCAGGCACGTTCCCACTGAAGCAAAAGGAAGGCTCACAGCGTGTATTATCCTCCCATAAAGCTGCTTTACGGATCAAATATAATAATGCATATGAAAACTGCTTGGGACTAGGGGAAGATAAGTTCTTATTTCAGGATATTCAGGGCAATACTGGCATGAAATCATAGCCACTCTATTCAAGATGATGTTCTAAAGGTACTAACCAAAATTGTCAGAAAGCATCTATTAAGTACTTGACTCTCAGTGGCCCTCAGCTCCTCCAACTGGATTGTTAATTGAGCGATGTAGATAATTGTGTCCTTCTGACCCCTAATAAACTTTGGCTATGATTAAATAGCCCAAGTAAGTACCAGATCAGGGACAGCGATCCAGAATCTTAAGCTTCATTCTGTGGCCTTTCTCATAATTATGCTACCTCCCAATTCGTGATTAGGTAGTACATTAAAAAATGAAAGAAAAAAACACAACTTAGTGTGTCACTGGAGAGAGGTTCTAATTACATTGAGAATGTACTTAGGGCACAAATGATACATGAGGCTTGACTCTCAGTTTAAAAAATCAAGATTTTTATGGGTTTCCAGAAAGGGCATACAATGGTGCATTTACTGTAATGAGAAATCTTAAATTATTTTAAGTAGATCAATATGAATTCAGCATCTTGATTAGCAGCAGTATTGACATTTCTAAAATTCCAGTTTTACGGCATCTCCCAACATCTAATTATGGGTAAAAATGAGTTTTCAGGTGACTGATCAAAGAGTAATTATTGTTTGGTCTCTATGGAATTTGAACGCCAGCAAAGGAAGCAAAAAGCCTGGATGCATATTTTAGTTGGCAGATACAGATGTTTCTTATGTCTTTTTTCTCCCTTGCATCTCACGTCTTAAATATTATACACTGTCCCTGTACTAAACACTGCATTGAATTTAATGGTGCAAAACTAATGAATCAGCATGTTACATTCAAATTCAATAGTGGTAATGTATATTTTTATTTTCATATGGTACCATGAAACAAAAAAATTTTATAAAAATGTACTGCCTCGTATATATGAACCAGTGGTAGCTTATGTGTTTTAACAATATTTTGCTCTCTGCCTTAATCAATGTATTGCATTTCTGAAGTTGAGTTGAGGACAATTATTATCAATTTAAAAAAGAAAAATAATCTTAACCTAACTAGGGATATGCTATAGTGGAAGTGGAAATTATATACTACTGATTTTACTTTCAGAAAGAATAGTTCTATGGTGGTAATTTCTATTATAGTGTTGCTTCATCCCAAAGAAATGGCCATACACAGGTTTAACTCCCTTTAGTGAATAGTTTCCTAAACTTTTATATTTTAAATTAAACCTATTCGAATTGAACAGATTCATCTTAGAACGTATTTCCTTCCTTCCCGAATCCCCATTTGCCAACCGTATACGTAACTTCCCTGAATTTGTCAATGGCATACCATTCTAGACTTAGAGTAATTTTAAGCTAATTTCTTTCACTGACCCCACTCTCATTTTAACTAGTCCTTACGCCCTGTCACCTTTCTTTCAAAAAGCCACCCATCCTCATATTTCTTCTACTTTGCTATTCATACTGTCAGTGTAATTTATACCTTAGGAAACTTGAAGAATTCCTGGGAGGGTGGGGCACCGATCTTGGATGCAGCACAGCCAAGAATTACTTAGCCACTGGAAATACCATCTATGTTACAAACTTTATTTATGAAGCAAGGAGGCTGAAACTCAGATAACTTGAGGGTTTTGCCCAAGGTCATAAAGTTAGTAAGTGATAGAGGTAGGCTTGGACTCTCGGCCCGTGAGATTCCACTCTGCTACCATCCTACCGAAAGGAGAGGAACTTCTTTAATTATCATGTTTGATATTGCTCTATGTGTGCAAGTTTTCCCAACACATCATAACTTCGTTAGGAAATTACTGACATGCTGATGCAGTGAGCATAATTCTCTGTGAGTTACAGTGTGATAGAGGGGATGTTAGGGGGGAAATGGAGTGATTTTATTTACCAGATGGTAAAGCTCTAATCTCTGGGTATGATCACATGATCTCTAATTAGGGGCTCAGTTTATATTTAGTTGGTGCAGAAAATGGGGTTATGTTAGAGGCCACAGTGGAGCCCATCAGAACAAATATCAAGTTTTGGTTTACAGAAGGATCTGTAAGATGTTGGGGGCAGAGGAGCTGGCATGGTCCAATATAATACTCCAGCTAAATACAGGGGTGGGCAAAAGTAAGTTAACAGTTGTGAATACAAGAAACAGAGTTTATTCTTGCATTATTATTTATTAATTGTGTATTACTTATTTGTATTACAACTGTAAGCCTACTTTTCCCACCCCTGTATTTTAAATAATGTTCTTTGAATCTTTTCATCACCAAAGAAATGCATTGTAATTCAGAGTCATCTTCTGAATTGTAATATTCTGAACTGAGTCATATTCTGAACTGAGAATTGTAAATTTGTAAATTTTGGGTTTAGAGGAACATTGTATATGTAGCAAATATTTGTCTAGACTGTCCAGGGATATTTGAAAATGTTCCTAAAAAGGTTAAAATGTTACCTAAGTAATATTACACAATCAAGTATGCTCATTATTAGAAGTTTAATATTATTAAACTTCTAAGATATTAAATTATAATATCTGATTTTAGGCTCCTTTGCTTTTTGCTATGCAAGATGAGTAATTATGGCCCATCTTCATCAAGAGCTCAGCCAAACTCTACTTTGATCATTTATGTTCAACTAATTTCCTCCTTTGCTTAATTAGCTTATCTTTTTTTTCTTTTTTTTTTTTTTAATAAATACATCCTCTACTAGGGAAACATATCCAGCTTTCTACTTCAGAAATGGATCAAAAATGCCTCAGGTTATTATTTCAAGCTTCAAATTTCTCAGACTCTAAGGCTGAAGCATCACAGGGTGTCTCTTCAGGCCTCCTCATTAAAGAACAGCCACTCCATAACCCATGAAATTATCTCCTCTTGTGACTTGTCTAAGGTCAATGATATTTTTCTGGGCTATTAATTCCTCCAGTCTTTTGCTGTTAAACATTTGTGATTTGCATAATTTCATCTAAGAAAATAAAGTCATTATTTTCCAAAAAATTTAACACTATTTTTTTGTCTTTTGTTTATATTCATAACTTTATTTTGGGTTTTACAACTGTAAAATAAGAGAAGTCTTTACATTATTTTTTAAATTAGTCATTAATTTATTTGTTCAAAATCAGTTATTGATCCTTTGTGTTAGATATTGCATTTATTACAGAGGTAATTGTTAATGAGCTTATGATCTAGTTGAAATGATAAGTAATATATGCTCATACTTTGTAGTCACTGTTTTAATTCCAACTCTGCCATGTAGACACAAATATTGGATAAACTATAAGATCATACTTCTTTTATGGTCATACTCAGAGTATATAAGTTTTCTTTTTATTTTAGATAGTTATCTTTTAGTACAATTAAATATAGAAATAATTTTAATCTTTTATTTGGGCACTTTTCTGTGCTCTTTGTTTCTTTGTGTAGATTCGACATTCAGTCTGATGTTATTTGTTTCTGCCCAAAAAACTTTCCTTTAACAGTTCATGTGGAGTAGTTCTGCTGGCAATAAATTCCCTGCTTTTCTTGAGAAAATCATTATCTCATTCACCTTTGCAGGAAAATATCACTAGATATAAAGTTCTGTGTTGGTAGTTTTTTTTATTCTGTCACTTAAATATTTCACTCAACTCTCATCTTGTTTGCATGGTTTCTGACAGGACGTCCACTGTGATGAACATCTTTGTTCTTCCCCAGGTGAGGTGTCTTTCCCCCCACTCCCACCCAGACGTCCTTCAAGATTTCCTTTGTTGTTCTTCACTTTCCTTAGGATGTGCTCAAGTGTAGTTTTGGGGGCATTTATGTTTTTTGGGTTGGATCTGCGGTTTGAAAAATTCTTGCCCGTTACCACGTGATCATTTCTTTTGTTCTAGCCTTTCTTCTCCTTCCTGTGTTCCATTTACAACTACGTTGCACCTTTGAAGTTGTCCCACAGTTCTTGAATGTCCTGTTTTTTTTGTTTTCTCTCTTTTTTTCTCTTTGCATTTCAGTTTGAGAAGTTTCTATTATTCTAAAAATGTGTTCCTCATCATTATCATTAATGAAATAGGATTCTGTCTGCCTTGTAGGTAGACTGTGTTAAACATTATGGAAGGTACTTTAGGTGCGATTAGTCTGCTGTTTTATGAGCCACAAAGTGTCTTCAGATCTTCTAAAACAGTGTCCATTAAATTCATGATTTAAGAAGATTTTGGAAAAGTGAAAGCACTACCTAGTAGAACTTAAAAAATTCTAGCTAAAGAAAGTGCAGGTGTTTTAATATATTTAATAGATTGATTCTCATTTGGAAAAGTCATTCTTGAAATAATTCTAGAGTTTTAGAAATCATGGAAATGAAGTGTAAGTTAGGGAGAGATGATGTCTATCTAATTGTCTTACTCAATTGACTCTATCTTGGTGAAGATGGACAGATGTAGACAAGTGTTCTCACTTCCCACTTTTTATTTTTGAGATGGGATGGAAAGCATCCCACAGTAAAAACTCTCACGTTGGAGAAAGGGAGAAAGGCTCTTCTTGGCGATTCTATGGTCGAAGAGGAATCCTCACGTATAGTATTGATGACATGCTGAACAAATTGATGGTACGTTTTATTTTATCATCATCATTATTCTTACTCTGCTGGGTTGGTTTTATGGACAACTTAAAATGTTCTTTGTTTCTTTCATGTTGTTCATTCTACTATGGATATTTATAAATCACCTTTGATGTGTGATGCATTCTTTCCATCAGGCACTCGGATACAAAGATGAAAACATGAACTCTCCCCCAGCCCCAATATGTTTATACTGTACAGCTCATAACTAAAAAAATCTTAATCTCCTCTTCTTAGGTTCTTGTCTATAGCCCAGAGCATTTTTTAATATCATGGATTTTATTTTTTGGTGTTGACAGTATAAAAGTATAGCTTTAATGTCAAACTCTAGAAAGTCCTGTATTCTCTTTGTCTCTATTTCAATTATGAATATCTTCAAGCTGAGCACTTAAATAAATATTAGCTACTACAGTTTGAGTATTTTACTTTGATCTATATATTTGATTTATTGATTGTTTTTAGTTTGTAGTAATATGTCACTGATTAAATTCACATTGTACAATTCAGTAGCTACAACTCTTAGATTAAAAACACATGTGACTCAAGAAAAAGCATGTTTTATAGAAGTTTGGTACTCTGTTTTCTCATGGTTCAATAAAAACCTCAGCCTATTGAATTTCAACTCCAGTGCAAGGCTCATCTCTTTCGTTAAGCCTTTTTCAATTTGCCTATGAGCATCCTATTGCTGCGAGAAACTGAAAGCTCAGCATTTCTTTTATTTGCTGTTTTATACCTAATATGTTTCCAGTGGCAATAGTAAGCCCAACTACTATTATGAATTTTATATATAAATAGGTATCTTAGAGTCTTCCAGAAACAGCAACAACAAACTATAGTTTTAGATCCCTGAAGTGAGAAACAAATATGTATTCAGTTATATCTACACACTTTGATAATGGATGTATTAAATTAATAATAATAGCCTAAAATATTTCCTTATATATATATCTAAGAATAGCTTTAGAGTAAAAGCATGAAAACATAGAGAACTGTAATATATAGGAAACCAGGACATGGCTTTTCTATATATGTCTTAAAGAAAGAAAATAACAATGTGATTTATGATTTAATCTTTTTTCCACCAGAGAATTTTTTTTTTTTAAAGTTTCCAACACATTTTGTTGCTCTGTAGATGTGAGTATGTGTGTAATTAGTTTGCTCTACTAAATGCTGTGTATTATACTGTAGATTAAACCTGACAACTCTCTCATTGGGGCTCCAGTTTTATTTATCCAATTGACTTATAAACATCTTTTCATTAATGTCCTTGGGGTAGCTCAAATTCATCATGTTCAGTATCCCCCCCCACACAGCCCTTACCACATGCTTGATTTTTTTATACCAAATGAATTAGAGCCTGAGATTCATGAAAGGCTCCATCCTCTGCCTGGCTGCCGAAGGCAGGAAGATCTCCCCTTCTTATATCACCACCTCTGTCAATTAAGTGGACTAAATAATTATCTGCATCTTATCACCACTGTCTACATTTGGCTTCCAACATTTCTCATCTAAATTTTGGAAATAGCCTCAGACTACTTCTTCTGGTTTAACATAAGTTTCCCTTCAATCCATTTTGCAAGTTTCTACTTTGCCTTCAGATTAAAATGTGAACTCTTATATATAACATGCCAGACTTTTTATGACTTGCCTCCATTGTGTGCTTTTTTTATACTTGTTAGTGAAGAACTGGCCATTTAGGAAGCTACTTTTGGTCTCATCCTAAAACTCTTTTCTGCCTCCGTGTTTCTGCCCCTACTACCCTTTGAGCCAGCGATGTCTTTCTGTACTTCCGCTGATTAACTTCCATAGCACCTCTTTTGGGATTCTGTCCTTCAGTCACCCCTGACGTAGGTACCTCTACCAACCCTGCTGGGCGCTGCGTGCTTCTGTGTCTACTTTATATTATCTGGCCATCAGAAGGGTCATGGCGCGGAGCTCACCAACTGGGACACAAGTCCTCCCGGACGAGTCTCTTCTTTAGTCAACACCTTCACTGGCTCTTTCTTCCAACCTCTCTGTGGTGTTTTATTTGCTCTTTGTAGCTGTCTTTGTTGGTCATAATTTTAATAACTGAACTTTTATCATTCCACTCAACCCATTAATCTACATTTGTTCCTTTCCTCAGAGAGGTTTCTACATTGGGTGGCACGCTGGACTAAACGACCCCTAACGTCCCCTTTTAGATTTTATTAGTCTGTAGTCTTTTACTTCCTGTCTGCATCATTGTAATGAAAAAAGATGCTCAGTTATATACAGTATAACCTGGAATCTCTGTGTCATCTCACGGTGCTTTTCTGTACTCATCAGCATGTCAGTCTTTGTCCTGAGTCCCCAGGAATGCTTTCCTTTGACTGTGCTTCAGCTTTGTCACTTCTACTACAATCCTCAGGCTTTTCAGCAACTCTACTCAAGACTGCTTATCAGGTAGTCATATTTTAGGGATGGGACCTGATCTTAAGATAGCGCCAGTATTCTCTCCAGCTTGCTTGAAGTAAAACAATGCTTAAGTCAATCTTAACATAGACATTGGAAGTAGTAAGGCCTCGATACATGCCATCTATTTTTTAACTCATTAAAGTGTAATGTTCTTGTAAAACTGAAATACCATGGTTCTACAAGGACACATGCCTGTGGGGTGGCGCATAGGTGTGTAAGTGAACAAAAAGAAAGGAGTTGGATGAAAGATCAGTGAGTACCAGATAGGGGGTATGAATGAAACAGGCGAACTGAGCCTTGCAGGGCTTGATCTTCAGTGGTCTCAGAACTGGTTTCATATAAGGTCAGGTTCAAAGGCCTTGAAAGAAAACAAAGAATCTTTTATTTGGGTGCCGTAAAAATTCTGCTGCCTCCTAAGCAGTGATTGAGCCACTGTATGAATTAGTTTTCTTAGAAATTAAGAATATATTATTTTATAGTTTTTGAACTGTATGGGTAATAGGCAGTGAGTGAGCCCTGCTCAGTCAGAGGTAAAAATGTTCTCTAGCTATAATTTTGATCACCATGAATCTCTGGTATGTGGAGTATATTTGGAAAGGAAAGGTCTAACCCTCATGACTTATAGAATGAGCCATTACAGACATTAGAGGCTTGCTTTGTATCTATTATTCTACTGCCAACTCTAATCAGAAAGGTAGAGGTATCTCTAATAAAAGTTCTTGTCAAAACAGTCAACCAAATTAAAGATATGATCAGTTATATTTCTTTCCTTTCTGCATTACATTCCTGTATGCTTCTCTCTCTTGGTTTTCCAGGCTTGGCTTAGGAGTCCAGACATACAGGCCAGCTATTCTCCCGCTTCTCAGCACTTTTATATTATATTCAGTTTTGTAACTGGTCCGTCTCTTAGAAACACACTGTGTACTTAGATTTGGAGATCATGGAAAGAGTAACAGGAGACTTCATTTTACCCATAACTTGAAAATGGAGACTCTATAACTAAAGCCTTCCCATACTTCTTATAGTATCTTTCCAATCCTACTTGAGGAAAACAAAGATCCTTATAAAAAATTGCAGCAAAATGAAAATGATCTCTGACTATAATTTAGAGCTGCATGAATCTGCGGTAAATGGAATAAGTTTGAAAGGAAAATTTCTTATCCCAATGACTTCTTCTAGAGCCTTCCATTAAAAACAATTAGGGGCTTACTTTTGTATATATTATTCTACTTCCAAATCCCACTTTTTTAAACTACCAGGGCTAGTGACATAGACTTCTACGATAAAGCTTATACAATGGAAAGAATCTTACAAAGTCAAAAAGTTGGTTGATAGGAATAATAAAATAGAAACAATTTTTAGCAAGATTGATTAAAGATAAAGAGCACAATTAACATTCAAGATAAAAAACTGAATATGATAGATACAACATAAAGTTACAATAATAAAAGACATTATAAACAACGTCATGTCAAGGAATCTGAAATCTTAGAAAGAAATAAGGAATGATTTATTAGGGAGATAAAGCTATCAAGAATGGAAATCAAAGGCATTATCAAACATGAAGTGAGCTTTAACTATTATAATCATTAAATCTCAAGGTGTCTTCACATAGGAGCACAAGCTTCAGACATCAAAGGATGAGATAATTCCAAGCTTATATAATATTTTCCAAAGAACAGAAAAAGAGAGGAAAAACCTCTTAACTAACTTATTTAATGGACTCAGTGTAATTTTCATATAAACTCTTTTAAAAGGTTATAACGTGAATGATCATCACAGGCCAATGTCACTGAAGAATAGAGATGCAAAAGTCCTAAATAAAATGTCATCCGGGTGAATCTAGCGCTGTGCTGTTGAAATGCAACCTCGCCACCTGCAACCACACGGGGACCGAAAGGGTACTGTCCCGAGTGAAACCAGTCAGACAGAGGACGGATGCCAGATGATTTGATTTATATGTGGAATGTACATAACAAAATTAACAAGCGGAACCCAAAACTCCAAGACAGAAGAACATTTGGACGGTTGCCAGCCGGGGGAGGGTAGGGGGCTGGGGGAGGGAGGTGAAGGGAATAAGAAACGCAAGCTGTAGTTAGGACGCTCTCACGGGGAACAGAGTCACCACACATTTATTTTTGATACTGATGTTGGGGTATCAAAGAGTTTATTGTATTATTATTCTTCATAGTTTTTATGTCAAAAAAAGTTAATAAAAACAGGAAGGGCTGCGAAAAATCCTTATCATTGAGAAACAAAGTGTCTTTGTCCTAAAAACAAACAAAACCAAAAGAAACCACTCAATCAAGGATGCAAACAGTTTACACTTCAAACATGGGGCCTGATTGAGCCACACGCAGGAACACCCAGAAGAAAAAACGAAAAAGGATCAGCCTTAAATGTTTTTATGATCAAAACAAAAGAAAAAATAGAAATTAACTTAGTGTTTATCCTCAAATTATGAAATAAGCAACAGAATAAAAAATTATTAGAAGGATTAGAAGATGATTTATAAAGATAACAATCAGAAATTAATATAAAGGGACAAATAAAAAGACCCCAAATCTGGCTAAAGAAGGGAAAGAAAAGATATTCAGTATTCAGAGAGAAAGAAGTATATTTGTTACAGGTAAGAAACAGATTAAATAAAAATACCTGAGATCTTTGAATGCTACTCTATGGTTATAAAATTGAAAATGTAGACAAAAATGTCTTATAAAACAAAAACTATAAAAATTGATGTAAGTAAAAACTTATCCCACATGAACTTATAAAAAACTTGTAAGTGAAAAGGCTGAAACCTACAGAAGAAAATAGAAAACTAATTTCAAAATCTAGCCAGTGTAGATTTGGGATATGAATTCATATAACCTTTAAAGCAAAGTTTCCAAAAGACTGCAATATCATACCGGTACATTTAGGTCAGCATTTTGGCATCTTAGGAGCTTGAGTCACCATTAAAAATTAATGAAATTCCGCCCTCCAAAAGAGTTTTTGTTCCTGTGAATTATGTCTATCAATGATTACTGTTTTAGAAATTAAAAGTGTGAAATTTAAAAGTATTTTATTCTTCATAATGATAATAATAAATACATTACATGTTAACGTAAGACATATTTTTTTTATGAAAAAAAGTACATTTTTCAAATAAGACAACTCATAGGAATAGTGTCACTGTTTTGCATTTAAAAAAAATCTCTACTGTCTGGTTTAACAGAAGAGAACTTGATTATCATACATGATTTTTTATTCAATCTGTTGCAATATGGTGTTTAGATTGAAATATAAAAAGAAAATTTGGCCTCATACAAATATGTATTTGGAAAAGGAAACATATTTCAATAAGGTTTTCATGTAATTGGAAACATTTTTGATACTACACCAAAATGTCACAGATGGCAGTTTCTTAAGTTAGTTTCAATGTGGAATCTTAAACCTATAGAAAACTTTTCATATTCAGTTTAGTTAAACTTCATTGGTCTATCTTAGATGTCAAATTAATATTTTATTCATAAAAACTTCTTTATATAACGCATTGACCAAATGGAAATATTGGCTTCCTGAATTATACAGATCTTCCAAATGTTGATATTTTTCATGATACAATATAAAAATAACATTTGCTAAGATCACCACTGGTCTCATCTGAAAAATCTTTATCTTGTGAAAGGCTCTTCGCCTTATTATGCAGGATACAAGTTTTCCAAATGTTTAGTGTTTGCTCGAAAACTTGAATTTCATCATTGGCTACAAATACCATGAGTTTTTCTTAAAATGACATGCTTACTTCACTCATTTTTCAGAAAATGTTTGCCAAATAATCCTGTCTGAATAACCATATTTTGTCAGTTATTCCTTCTTGTAAAAATATATTCAATGAAAAAGCAAGTAATTTAACCTGTAACTCAAATAAAACCACAGAAAGTTCTTTGAGCCAACCACTGAACTTTGGTATGAAGCAGACATGCTCTATACGTAAGTCCTATTTTGTCACTCGGAATATTAAAATAAAGCATGTACTCAGGTGTTGATACAATATAGTAGGTGAGGGGAGAACACAGAAGTAAAGGTCATATCTGCGATCACACCGATTTTCATTAAGAACGATTAAGAATGCCTGTTCACTTAGTCACTGGCAGTGGTTTTGGGCAAATAACTGAGCTTCTCTAAGTCCCAATATCTTCATTTTATAATTGGAAGAAGAATATATAACTCATAAGTTGATGTAACGATTGAACGTGTTAAGCTACCTTGAATATGCAAGCTGGTGCTTGCAAATAGTAGTATTACTATTATTGTTAGCTTATTTATGATAATTGGACTTTAAAGAGGGCCAGAATTATGAAAGGTAGATAGAAAGGAGGTATTCTGGGAAGAGAAAATGGTTAGGACAAGGATTTTTATTTGTAAAACAAAGCATTTAAGCTAACCTCCTGAGAAAAATCTATATTCAGTGTATATTCTATAAATATTTTAATTAAATTTATTGGAGTGTCATTGGTTAATAAAATCACATAGGTTTCAGGTGTAGATCTTGACCACCTTTCTTGTCAAGAAATTTGTAATGTTTTATGGCAGACTGCTTTGGGCTGTGTATTTGATTTACGTTATCTGTGTATCTGGCTGCAGAGAAGCATAATCTGTGTCCTAAATGCCAAGTCATAGATAAACTTAAACCCTGTTTACTGACCTGAAGCTAAAAATTGACCTTAGGGGATCAATTATTAGCTGCCTGGAGAAAGGAGCATTTCAGATAAGCTGGACAATGGATTAAAAGATTTTAAAATATTGACTAGTCAGTACTATTTTAAAATCAGAAAAAAAAAAACAAATTCTAAGGAAATATTTTTTTAACCAGAGGCCAAGGATTATTGTAAGTAAAAAAGATATGTATGGATACACACACTACTCACTTAGCTGAAATAAACTTGCTCATAAGAGAAAAATTGAGCATGAAAATAACACTGTTCCTGTTGAAATAGCCATGATGAGCTCTAGGCAAATGAAACTGACTCTGATGAGGGCCAGTCTCTTGGTGTGTATTCTTCTATTGTGAGATTTGCAGACTTGTATCTCTGAGGGTCCACTAGATTTCTCTTTACTAGTCTCTCCTTATTTTCTTTTTGTTTGCAAGAAAACATATAAATTATTTTGTACACAAGAGCACTTTAACAAGATAAAGGAGCTTAAATGTTCTTAGGTAAATTTCATCATAAATATATTCAGAAATTCTCATGTCTTTCTAGCACCATATCTTAGACAATTTAAAACATTAACACTCAAGATTTACAGGAAAGATATAAATGTCTTAAAGATAGGCTTTTGTCAAAGGTGTGTAAACTAAGATCAATAAAATTTGTGAGCTGACAGTCACACAATTCAATAGAAAGTCATATGCCTGACTGGTGTGAACATAAAGGGGGAAAATTTTTAGAGGAAAAATTTTAAAAGTAAAAAGGTTTGTAGTTTTTAACTCATCAATTAAATTTATAGGCATTCATTCTATAGACATACTTGGATAAATATTCATATGTAGAGATATAAATATAGACATGCATGCTCATTGTTGCCCGTTGTAGCAAGAAACTAGAAACAATTGGATTGTACAATAGTAAAGATTATGCATGTTTAAATATAGACATAGATATATGGATATTGGCATGTATATTCATTGACATATTTTCCTATATTGCATTTGTGTCACTATCCATTAATGGTGTCGTCCCATAAAGGTAGGCCAGGTGGCAGTCATGACACAATGTCTCTGCCTGAACATATACAAACAAAACTACAGCAACAAAACCTGAAAAATGGGTGTCAATGGCCTGGAAGAGTTCAGAACCCTTTATTCTCTGAAAAACAAAATGATGATGAATTGGGGTTGGAGGAGATAAGAAATTGAGATCGTTAGTAATATTCCTGAAACAAAAATCAAAAATACACTTTTTACACATATTTGCAAGGCCAGCTTAAAAGCCCAGAACCAGAGATTTTTAGTTACCGTGGGGTTTCTTTAAGAAATACTTCATCACCAGCCTTCTTGATGGCAAGGAGCAAGTATTATACAGAAAAGTCTGACATTGCATTTATTATTGGGGCAAATTTTGTCCATCAGAGAATGTCTGCAATGAACAGAAGAGTCGTCGTAGCTTGTTATTTTCCTGTTGCAAATACTTATGACCTCAGTTTAGCATAGCGAAATCACTTTACTGATTGAGAGTTGGTGCCATGCAGTGGTCCGCTTCAGGTGATTTCCCTTGGAGCCTCCCGGGAGGCTGATCTTTCTCTTATGTAAATGAACGAGTCGGCTCCTTTGCTTTAGTGTCTGATTGTGAGCCACCCATTCAGCGTGGAAGGGTTTCTCAGGGCGGCGCTTTAGAGAGCGAGGGCCTTCGCGTCGGCCTGTTTGCCTGGGCGATAGTGCTCAGAGCTGCGGCTGCTGTTGATGAGCCATCGGCCGCTGGGCGCTGATACCCTGCTGATGCCACTCTCCGAACGAGCGCGGCTTTCACTGGGGCCGGCCAGCCTCGCGGGGCTTCTGTTAACATTCTCTCGTGGGTAACAGGGCCATCTGTCTGAATTCAATCCGATTTACCTTATTGCACCGATCCTGACACTCACGTTTATTTTCACATTTTAATATCTCTGAAATTGAGATGTATTTCACAGTTGATGATGCCTCATAATTGATGTCAGCTAGAAAGATGTTGTGGTCAAAGCACATGAGATTTCTCAGGCAAGACAGCACAAGCAAACACAAGCCATTTTAGACTGTGTAAAATATAGTACTTAAAATCTTTTAAAGTGTTTAACAAATTAATATATGCATATGGCTTAAAAATAAAATAGGATAACAAACTATATTATGAAAAACATTATTTTTGGCTTTATAGCTATATCTTTAAAAAACACCTACCTGCTTTTTCCTGATTTATGAGCCTACTCCATTGTCTAGCTCCTCCCTGGGATAAGTGGGAATTTTGTTTATTCTCTTATCATCTTTCCAGTTTAGTTCCCAAGCTTTCCTCCCACCCTCAGCTCCTCGCTTCTGTCATTTGTACTTCAGTTCTTACATTGTCAAGGTTGACTGCATTTATATAGTATTTCATAACCACAATGAATGCATCAGATCCTTAACTCTAGATCAATTCTCTCCCAACCCAAAAACATTTCAGTAAAGTGTATGTACATGATGGTGATGGAATAAATATTATTCACTACAAATCCTGAGTAGAATGCTATCAATATATTTTATTTTCATTTTCCACAGGTAAGATTTTTGTGCCATTCAAAAAATATTAGTATCAATACTTCGCCCATGTTACTTCAAATCATGCCGAATTCTACTTTGTCTCTCATTTACAGTGTTAATTTTCTTTGAAAATTTGGTAAGGGTTTTCGATCGCCATTCTTCATTCTTTCTTCTTGGGAGAAACACGCCCCCTTTCTCACACCCCTGATATCTTTTATCCGTTCAGATCTTGCTTGGACTCCATTCCATTCTTTTTGAAGGTCATTGTTTCAGTTTGGCCCATTTGCTCTTCTACCATGATTTTCTTGCCCAACATTTAAAAACTTTATTGAAATTTCTGGCAGACTTTCTTATTTTTTGTTGTTATGTCTTACTTGCGTTACACACCTTCATTATAACCTCAAATTTTTAATCATTCATTTTCATCTGTAAAATCTTCTCCCATCCCATCTGTCGCCCTCCCATTCTGTTCTGGAGACTTCTTTTTGAAATTCTCTGGTCCTTCCCCTTTCTGAATTAGATGTTTACTACGTCTTTTGTAAGCCTGTGACTTGCGTTTACCTATTTTCTGTATTATATTGTCTTTATTTATTATCATTTTTGTTTTATTTCAATGTATCTTCAAGTAATTTTGCAAGAGAAGGTGTGTTGAAAGTTAAACTTTCTGATTTTTTCATGTTTGAAAAAAACTGCATTCACTTTTAATTGAAAACAAGGTTGAGCATGGAACTCAAATAAATTTTTCATGGATCTTTGAGCACATTTCTTCGTTACCGTCTGGCAAACAATATTGCTACTGAGACGTGTGCTGCCACTTGGATCCTTTTTTCTTGTAGGTGATCATTTTTCTTTCTTTCTCTAGATGTTAGCACCTTGTCTTTAGTCTTTGGGGTTAGAAATTTCACACCGAAGTTTTTAGCTGTGTTGATTTTCATTTCATGTGCTAGTTACTACAGGTAATTTTAATTAGAAAATTCCTGATTTCCTTCAATTCTGGGTCATATTCCCTATTACTGTTATTTTTAAAAATTAATTTATTATCTGCAGTCTCTCCTTTTAAGATATGAAATATCAATTACTGAAGTCACTGGATTGTACTTTCTTGAATATTTTTATGTATATTTTTGCTCTGCATCCTGGCAGATTTTTCTTTGACTTAATCATTATTTTTGTAATTATAGCTTGAATTACTCAGAGCTCTTTCTTGTTTTCTCTTTGCTGTTTTCCTTTGCTGTTATGGCTTCATCCACTACTCAATTTTTTTAAAAATACTAATATTTTAAAGCTATTTTCACCCAAATTATTTTTTATGTATTTTCCTTCTTTTTTACCTGTTATCTCTCACTCTTCTTCTTTCTTTTTTTCTTTTTTTTCCCTTTAAAAAAAAAATTTGAGCGTGCTCTGCCATGCTCAGGATGTAATCAAATGCAGTTTGTTTTTTCTATCCCTACTTAGGGATGAGTCAATAACCCTGAGCTTTATGTATGTGAATCCTGTTGACTGGCAGATTTATGTGAGGTATGTGGATACTTGGATGCCCCCCAAATATCCTGGATACCAAAGCCCATATTATCTGCCCCAGTTCTCCCCTAGGTAGTTCTCTCAATCTGTTTGGAGAAGAATATTTTTTCTTTATTTTTTTAACCTGCAGTGTAAATGCCAAGCACTATTTTTTTTCTGGTGGTAGAAGAAAGGAAAAGCTCCATTGAAGCAAGTCAGTTAATTCTCCTGTTTTCCACACCTTCCCTTCTGTTTTCCAAGTACATGGATTTCCAAGTTTTTAATCTTTGAAGGTATGACTAGTGAGGTCTGCACATGCCTTGGCTGTTGTCTTCTTTGTGGGTGTTCTGGAAAGTTTCTTTTCTATTCTGCTTTGGGCTAATATTTATTTATCTACTTTTTTAAATTACCGGGGGGAGGGGGGGGAATGGAGCTCTCTTGCCTCAGCTGTCCCTCTTACAATTTCTTCATTATTCTGAGATTATGCCTTTCTATTCCTTTCATATCGTTGCAATAAGTCCTGAGAGGGAAAGATAATAGAATCTTGAATCAATATATCAATATTGTAATTTAAAATATCTGGATCAATTAGACAGATATGTGGCATATGTTGTTAAATGCGTTTTATTTTCTTTAATGCATATAATATTAACAAGAAGTAGGAATAAAACAAAAGGCAGCCCAGAGTGGTGGGTAAGGGCATGAGCTCTATAAAGAGGACCTGGAGTCAAATCCAGGCTCAGGCAACTTAGTGATGTGTGACCTGGAAATACATTTCACCTCTCAAAAACTTTGTTTTATCACCTGTCAATGACATACGTGATAGAACTTAACTCTTAGTATTCTTTTAAAATTCAAATAAAATTATGCATATAAAGAACATAATATGGGATTTTGTGCATAGTATGGGAGTGGTAAATGGTGACTCTTAGTCTTACTAATATTGTTAGTAAAAAAAATAATGGAAAAAATGCTCTTACCTTATCTAGTTTATCATTTTTATTTTTTTATAAGTTTGCTTTAAGAGCTTGTCTGTATAAAAGACAACTATTTTCAGAGTTTATTCTATTATCAAACATTTATTGAGCAATAAAAAAAGGAGCACGTGTCTATCTTTCGGAGCTGTGTACTACTGGAAAAAAAACTCCACAGGCCTGCCCTTAGGTTCTGTGTGGTAAGTACCACAGTATTTACAAGCAGAGCGCTGTGCAAGGACAGACGAGGGGCTGGCCGACTCTCCCTAGAGGAGGGACCAGGTAGAAGGGCTTCAGCCAGCAATTAGCCAGCCAGCAAGCAGGGTGGAGAAGCTCAAACCAGAGGAAAACGTGTGTAAAGGCTTCAAATATTAAAAATTCATTGATAAACAGCGCATTTTGAGCTGAATGACATTGAATGAGCAAGATGAAAATGGCTAGAATAGAACTGAGATGTTCAAAATGACGTGTAGATTATTATACTTTCAACTAAACCTTGAAAGGACTCCAGGGGATACATGTATTGTACATGGAAGGTCGTTAGCATTGATAGCATCACAATTTGCCAATACTTACATCCCCCTTTAATATCTCTCACTTTCTAACCTTTCCCGTCTATGATCTCTGCCTCTTTATTTTCCTTATTATCCCAAAACATATTCCTGCATATTCCTGCTCAGCCAGACCCTCGGGGAAAGCATGCTGCTGGGCCCTGGGCTAGCCCAGCTGTCCAGGAGGAAAGGCCATCATCTCATTCTGTTCACAATTTTTCAAATACACTCAGCATTTCTGCAACCTGACAGGCAAATGGTCTGGCAAAAATTCCTCTCCTGACACTAACCATGTTGGGTGGCATGGGCATGCACAAAAAAGTAAAGTAAGTCTATTCCCAGCTGGCTATTGAGCACCCGTATGCATGGCAACAAATTGTCATGTCGGCACGGCTAATATGTCTAAACCTGTCATAGCACTGAAGAATTCACAGCCCTGATTCTCTTTGAAGTCTTTGCTTCAAACAAAAAAAAAATTTAGAGTCAGTAATCCCTGTCTTAGGCTGGTCCAAAACAAAAACAAAGTTAAATGGACTTCAAAGTAAAAAGCCAACTGCTCATCCTTTGGAAAGAGGGATAGAAGAGAGCAATCATGTGGCATACCCAAGAGTGAGGATGGGAGTAAAACATGTTCAGATCAATTCAACTCACTTAATCAGCCATGGGTAAAAAAATAAAAAATAAAAAAAATCATTAAAAATCATTAGTCAACTGGAATAATTTAGATCAAAGGCTGAAAATGACCAAAGAGATCTTTTAGAGTGCTCCCGGAGTCAACTGATCACTGATCTGAACAACAGCAATAAAACCCATCAGGTAGATATCGCCCCAAGTCAAACGTCTTAGGTTATATGAAAGGGAGAGGACTTTACCTGCACAGTTTCTGTGTCAGGGCTGCGGAGAAGGTCAGGGGAGTTGTGAGCTGGAGCAAGTCTGCTCCCCGCCGGCTCGGAGGCACCAGATGCAACCAGGTCCCAGTGCAGACTGTGGCTCTACCGGAGCGGCGGCCGGCCTGTTCTCCGCCATCCACAAAGCTTTCTGGCTTGTCTACGTGTAGTTGGACTAGATATTGCATTTAAATTAACAAATTGGAGGCAAGCTCCTCAGCAGTGCCTGCTGACTGAACAGTGGAGGTGTTTGAGATGATATTGGAGGGTATGTCAGCTGTAACTGAAAAATAAAAAAAATTAGATGAGGTTATTGTATGGATTCACATTGAGCCTAATCTATGAAATGTTTTTACTTAATGATCAGGGAGAGCGCAAAACAGTGTTACAAATTCCTCAGTGTTATTAAATTGTATGCCATATAGAAAGGCAGAAATTAAATTAAAACAAAAAATTTAATGTAGACAAATAAAAAATTAAATATAGGCAAATGACAAAAGAAAAAGAAAGGAAAATTTAATATTGAGTAAAAACTCACAAATTCTTACACAGTTAAAATACTGATCCCAAATGGAGCAATAGGCCTGTATTTTATAAAATGATGGAGTGACAGTAGGTGTCAGTAATTAAGCAAGATGCTAAGAACTTGGGTCATTTAAGTGGATCTATACTAAGCACTTCATTTGCATATCTGTGGTTCTAAAATATGTTGCTTCATGTGGCAATTTAAATACCTTTAATATCCTAGTGATAAATGAATCCTATTGTTTCAGTAATTTCCTAATACTCCATGGTTCTGAAAAAGCTCATTGTAGTTTTCCAAATTGTGCTGCAAATTCAAACATGAATCAAGCACAGCAAAGATAGCATTGCGTATGTTTAAAAATAATGCCGTTTTTGCCCTGAAAACACATTTGTTTGAAAAGTAATTTTATTTTTTATGTAAGGTGACCTGAAAACAGGAAGCTATTGGCAAATTATACATTTTCTTACATTGAAACAATGTGTGGTTGAATAGGTTGAAAGAGACCCATCAGGTTCAGACAAATTGGGTTCAGATATCTAAGTGGGGGCTTATTCCTGTGGTTGACAACTTATATTTAGAAACATTTGGAGTAGGGGAGTAAGACATTTTGGCTTCCCAATCTGTTAGTACGAATTTGGAAGCTGGAAAGGTCAGCTGTATTTGAGAGCAGCTCGGAGGAGGAGTGAGTTCTCTCACGGGGAAGGAAGGAGGCCGGGTTCTAAAGCATGAAAGGACTGACAGGCTCTGGCAAAGGGAACAGAAAATAAGCGGGCAAGGCGCACAGCCAGCATTCAGTGGCAGATTTATGCTGGCCTGTGGATTATTTGTGACAGTGCTAATAGAATAAAGAATAAAAGCATTTAGCCCCAGCTGGTGTGGATCAGTGGTTAGAGTGTCATCCTGTGGACCAAAGGGTGGCGGGTTCTAGCTCCCCCCAGGCCCCCTGGAGATCAGGACTGTGGGGGAGGCAACCAATCAATATGTCTCTTGCACATGGATGTTTCTCTCGCTCTCTCTCTCAAACTCCCTCCCTCCCTTCTACTCTCTCTAAAAATCAATGATAAAAATATCCTTGCGTGAGGATTAACCAAAAAAAAGTAAAGCATTTAGACAAGAAGAAATGTAAATGAAACATAAAGATATTGTGAGTTTGGTGAAATAGAACGACAAGATTTTCTCTAAGAAAAAATAAGAATTGTTCTGAAAAATTCAGTTGAATTGGGAATATTATCAATCTTAAAAATAAACGTTTTATAATGAGAAGGAATGGGATCCTATGAAGTAGATAGCCATGACTCAAATACGCTTCCAAGAAGTACTCTTTAATACCTGTCTTAAAAAATGTATATAAGACCCAGTGTGAGAGCCAGGAGAACCTGCGACGTCATCATAGCTATGATGCATTAGAACTAAATTCTAACGATAAATAGATAAGAATGGGTTGTGTACCCAAAAGTAGTTTACAACATTGCAAAACCCACACATGTTATCATGTGTCAGTGCACACTTCTCTCAACTCCCTTACAAGTCATTACTCACAGTTCCATAGTTAGCATTGCTACGGGGCTAGTGAAAATGGAGCAATTGGATTTTGGTAGAAAATTTGAAATAAAATTTAAATATAAGTTACTATACTTTAGTTCTTGAAAAACTATATTTTGTTTAAAAGTAAGTAGTGTGAAGCCAAACAATTAAGAAACATTACATTAAGAAAAGTTTATTTCTCTTTGCATTCTCAAGAAATCTGGAAAGCAAATGAATAGAAAAATGCTTTCACTTTAAAGAAAAAAAGTCATTGTGTCGGTATAATGCTGGTATTGTGATTCTAAGACTGTTATGTTTGCAGTGTGTGATGAAGAAAAAAAAGGGAATTAGGTTGGTGTTATTGAGAATTGAGATTTTCAGAATGAGAAAAAAAAGAAACATATATAATAATAAAGAAGTTAAGTTAAAATTCCAAAAATTCTTAGTTTAAATTGGAAATTCCAGTGTGAACTCACAAAGTATTTTATCAAAAACTGTTTATTTCCTTGTCCCTTTCATTGTAAAGATCTAGAAACAGTGACTAACCATAGTGCTCAATTATGGCTTTAAATATTACATTTTACTAAAAAGAACAAGTGTTTTTTCTGAGAAATAGCTGATTCCGGATCTAGGAATGTCTAACATGCACCTGGAGAATTTTGTTATTACCAGAAAAAAAAAAGCTATCAAAGAGTTCTGACTTTGGGTGAAAGAACCCAAGTGCCAGCTTATTTAGAATCCACTAACCAAATTTGGGTCAACTTGAACATGAATACAACAATAGAAATTGATTAAAACATTTCAAATACATTTTAATCCATGAGTTTATGATGCTACTTAAAAAAATTAAAAGCTATACTTTCAACAATAAGGATAAATTTTAAAAAGTAATAAAAAATTAAAAGCTCATGAACACGTTTGAAGGATGCTAGGGGACAAATTCATTATTTTTGGAAACCTGGTAAATACAATAATCAAGAATTTATCTGGCCTCCCTTCACTGTGCAAATGATAGCTCAAGATCACCCAAATAACCAATACGGGGAAGTTAATCTTTACAGAAGCAAATCCGATAATTGGGTGGTTTGGCGGAAATGTTAAACACCACCATGGAATGTAATTCGTAAAACCCAGCCAGTGACCCAGTTTCTTCAAAGAGCAAACTGCAAGGAAACAAATATTAATAAAATAGTTGGAACTTGCCATGGTGGCAGAAGGATGGCTTCTCATTTTTCTGGCTCCGCTGTCTGCATTGCCAAAGGGTGCACATGAATTTCCCTGCCATACTGGGTTTGGGAGTAAATATTGAAGGTTTTTGACCTACATTATAGAACATATTGGGAGGTGGCACTTCTTGGCTGTGCCCTGATGTAAATAGAATGGCTACACAGGCTGGCATCTGTTTCATGGATGCCTTGGGAGTTCTGGCAACCAGCTTTCCAATGGACAGCATATCAAGAATGAGAAGTCTGGCATAATCTTCAAAAACAAAATATTTTAATTATAAGTAATAACCCTGGAACAAAGATTTAAGTTGTTTTTTTAAAAAAATTTTAGCTTGCTTCTTTGCTACAATCTTTTATTGAATAGGTGGCATGATTTAAATAAAGTAAGATTTATCAAGCAGTACACTAAAGCAGACATTAGAGGTAGATTGCACAGAACTATTTTTTATATTTCAGATTTTACCTATTTTTAATGTACAAGTAGAACATTTTAACAGAAACTTTAGAATCAGTGGCTATGCCAGTCTAGACACCCAAGTCACAATGGCAGAAATAGTGTCTGGTAAAGCGGGTTTAGTTCCTATGGGGTCTGTCAGCCTTCTGCTTTTTCACCCCTATTCCAGGATATTGTCTAATTTAGAAGCTATCAATGGGGCACATTTCTGGAAACCGATCTCAAGGAAAGTTAATTGGTTAGCAGAAGACAATTAAGGAGGTAAGACAATGACAATTCTTAATCTCTTTATCTTAAACACCTGGAACAACTGAACCAAATGAAAGATTAAAGAACAAACAAAAAACTAAGGAAAAATCCCAGATCTCTCTTTTTAAAAATCACCTTTTTATTTTGGAATAATGTTTAACTTATAGAGAAGATGCAAAGGCAGTGCAGTGAGCCCCATATACCCTACACTCAGCCCCCCCATTGTTAATATCGAATATTATTACCATTTGTCACAATGAGCACTGATATGGGTATATTTCTATGAACTACATTCTAGACTTTATTTGAATTTCAGCAGTTTTTTCTTCAATGCCCTCTCCCAACGTTCTCTTTCCGGCTTACATTACCCATTGCTACATTACATTTGGTTGTCAGGACCCCGTCAGCTCAGGCCTGCCATAGTTTCTCCGTCTTTACTTATTTTCACAGCCTTGACCGTCTCGGGAAGTGCTGGCCAGGTGTCCTGGAGAATGCCCCGTATCTGGGTTGTCTGCTATTTTTCTTGTGATAAGACTGGAGTTGCTGGTGTTTGGCAAGAATACAACATATGTGAAGGGCCCTCTTGTCACATGGTTGGAGGTATGTGATACCCACATGGCCTCACCGGTGCTGTTCGCCTTCATCGCTCGGTTGAGATAGTGCTTGTAAAGTTACTATTTTTCCTATTCTCAACTTTATTATTTGTAAGTGAGACATTAAGTCCAGTCCACTAACAAGGTAGTAATGGGAGAGGAGTAAGCTTCCCCCAGGATATCACTTTCCCCTAAAAGGTAATTGTTCAGTTACTGAGAATATAGTAATTTAGCGTTCTTTCCATAGTATCTTTCTGTATTCTTCCCCCAGGATAAAGCAGAGAATGTGTACATCCTCGATTAGCTCTGTGCTGCATTGACAACTCTTCCGCCGATATTTAAAGCAGTTACCGTTCTATTGGCATCATAACTATTGGAAAATTATTGTCATCCTTCTAATGTGGGTCAGAAAACCTTGGTTAGCCAATCTCTCCCTCTCTCTCTCTCCCTCTCACACACACACACACACACACACTCCTCTTTACAACGGTGTTCCTGCATAATCTCCTTCACGACCCTGGTTTACTGACTAGTAGAAAAAGAATCTCCCATTGCCATCCTGCATCCTGATTTTCACTTCTTACTGTTTTGAGGTGTCTTTTTTAAAATCATTTATCTTCTTATGACTCTAGGCCTTGATTTTCATTTCTGTCATCCCCCTTTAGAAACCTGATTCTTTTGTGTAACCACCCCACTCGGCATTCTGGACTCTGGCTCTGAATAACTCACAAATTTTACTAGTGCACATAAATCTGCTGCCAGCCTTTGTGGAACGCTGGCACAAAAATCCATTTACGCAGTTTATGAAATTCTTATTGTACAGGTACATAAAGAATTAACACATAAATCGAAGCTCTAAGACCATAGCTTGGAAGGTAGTTCTGGATTCGTGGTGCTTCTAAGGAATGCTGGCAGTAGAATTTGGGTATCGATGTAGCATCACTCAAGACTACCTACGGGGCTAATTACTTCACTCTGCTCCATTGGTAGGCAGCTTCCTCCTTGGCTTACCCCGAGTTTTAGCTCTCTTGTGCCTGGTACCTGGCTTTGACGCGCCCAGACCCTGATTTTCCCTCACAGCATTTTCCCAGCTTCTGTTTCATCACCAGCTGCCAAAATATTTCTCTCCTTCTAGTTCACAGTGAGAGGGGGAGGGTGATGGCACGTAAACTGCCTGAGACAGCGCTCACAGCCCACCTGAGCGCTGACTGCCTTGGACTTAGGGCTTTTCCGTTCCTCTGCCAGCCGTCGCTGTGCAGCAGGAAAGTGGAGTGCAAGATATTCCTCCTCAGCAGTAGCTGGAGGGGAGATCAGTTCCCTCTCGAGGAGAAGCGGCTGAGCAGTAAGTACAAGCAGCATGGACATCTTTTCTGACAAGCATCCTGCCTCCTGGATGCAAACGTAGAAAATTCTTCTACTGTGTTATCCAAAAAATGTCAATAGGTGGACATGTCCAAATGCTAGTTACTTTTAAAGCTATAGAGAATGCCTGTGTCTGGAGGGAGTAAGCAGGATAGTACATGAGGTGTGATTTGAGGATTGCCGAAATGCCTCCCATCCCCCGATTTCCTGGGTTTGCGCCTGCCAGGCTGCTTCCTCACACCCGTGATAACGGAACTCCCCTCCAAGAGCGCACGGGTCAGCCTAGCAGTAAACGCTTTCTGACGGAGGGAGCTACTGAGTACTCTTGCCTCCGTAACTATATTTTTCAGTGTTTTCTTAAGTAATGTTTAGCATATGCCACTTTGTTTACTAATAGCTTCCTGGTCGGAGAGTTTCTGAGAACAGGAGTTTTATTTCATTTGTCTGTGTGTGCTCAGAATTTTATGACAGTGCCTGGCATATATAATTCACAACGAATATGTGTTGAATTGAATGCAATGAAAGAATAACTAAAGAACCTGTCATCCGCCTCCAAAGCTTTTAACAAGAATTAGTTTAATAGATTAGCTATCTAAGAATACCTAGAAAATGAGCCAAAGGCAGCTAAGTTTTGATGGGCTTCAGGTAGACAGGTCTGAGCACAGATTCAGTGAAGGCATCTTCTTCAGGCACTTTTAAAATCATTGGTCTGGCAGGAGATATTCAGAACTGAAAAACAGTTAAGGGGAGTCAAAATAAAAATATATGGAAAATACTACTAAGCTATTTAAAAATTCTGAGGTCTTGATTTTACTAAAAATTTGCAAAGCCCAGAGATTAAAACACTGAAATATTTCCCCCTAATTAAACTTCTCTTTACAGTTCTGATCATCTGTATCAACAATCAACTCCAAAGAAAATAATCAGTATTGATAATTCCAGAAGTTCAGGCCATTAACAAAGTTAAAATAGGGCACCGAAAAAAAAATCAGATATAAAAGATTTTCTGAAAATACAGGGTAATATTGACCTTGATTTTCTTTTGACTTCTTTTGGTCTTATTTTTTCTCTTGTCACTGCTGTTGCTTCAATAAAGGGAGCACATCCATCTGTTACTCTGCCTTTTTAAACCAAGAGCCCAATTAAGGGTTATTGGCATGTCGCATAATTATTTCAACAAACAGTTGTTTAAGACATTCAATTACCTTTTCCATGTCAGATGTTGGAAATGTTGTTACTCTGAATAATCTTTAATTATTTAACATAGTTATGCTTGATTAATATATCATTAACCAAATTTATTAATTAATCTGCTGGGTGAAAAAAGGCTCCTGTTAAAACTGTGTGGACTAAAATATAAAATAAGTAAATCTCATTTCTATAAAAAAAAATGTTCTTTTACAAGTCTGCTTTGTTTATTTAAACGTGACAATGTCATTTCAGTATCATAGATTTGTACTTCTGATAAAAATTCATTTCTTTTCTCTAAAAATTAATCTCGGGCAAGAAAATACATGTGCATGCTTTTGAAGTTCTTTAGAAAAGGCTTTCTTTGTGAGGGGAAAAATGGAAAATATTTAGCCACCAATTATATTTTTGACATTGGAGAGCTCAAAAAGTACACAATATTCTGTTGGAAAGGAGCTGATATTGGGTGTTAAGAAGCCTTTTTACTAGCTAACATCGCTTTTTTTTTTTTTTATTGTAAAAGCAATACATTTGCACTTAATGGATATTTTTAAAAATTATAAAATTGAGAATGAACTCTTATAGCTTTAAAATACTCATCTCTGCAGTATCATGTAGTGCTTAGAGAAATGCAAATTGAGAGAAACTCTCTGGAAGATCATTTATCCTTTATTTTCGAAATATTAATACTTTGACCTAGTAGTATGTATGGCTTTTCTTTTTTCTTTTTTAAAATATATCTTTATTGATTTCAGAGAGAGGAAAGGAGAGGGAGAGGGATAGAAACATCAGTGATGAGAGAGTCATTGATCAGCTGCCTCCTACATGCCCCCGACTGGGGATTCGAGCCCGCAACCCGGGCATGTGCCCTGCCCGGGAATCGAACCCCGATCACCTGGATCCCAGGTCGATGACCAATGGCTGAGACACACCCGGCCAGGCTGTAGGGCTTTTCTTTATTTGAAAAGGAATCACAAGAACTTTTTATTTGGTTGCAAGTTCATCGTAGTTAAAAAAATTTCAAGGGATCAATAACTCGTCATGTTACAAATACGTTGTCTCCATTATCAGCCTTTTCAGGAGAGGTCAATATTTCCTACTTATGCTTCCACTCAGTCCTAAAATATGCTTTCTGTCCTCATTACTTCACGGAAATTTCTCACCAAAGAACCCTTAATTATCTGAACGAGGGACCCATTCATTTTCTTCGTTGTCCTTAATATTTTTGTGATTTGGGGACTGTAGGCCCTTTCTGCCCTTCTGGAAAATATCTCCTCCCGTGGCTTCCAGGAAAATATACGGCATTGTCCTTCTAACTCCCTGGCCCTCTCAACTTTTAAGTAAGCACATTTTTTTTTTTCCATCTCTTGTAAGGATTTTCTTGAGGACTTAAATGCACTATCTCATTTAATTCTTACAATTCTATAGGGAATTCTCAAGCACAAACTTGTGTCTCCCTAGTACAGTGACATTGCTAAAAACTGCTCAGGCTGTCACCTCTTAGAAGCTGGGTTTTCCTTGCTGGTCTCTCTTGACCAACACACATGCAGCTTAGTAATCAGCAAATGCTCTGAGCCAATAAAGTGGAAAGTGTAGGATTCACTTTCTTGTGTTTCCTTTCTGTTAGGATCTTGGTCTTACAATTTCTAATTGTCTTGGTTGTACTCTGATGTATGCAGATTTAAAAATATGTATATTTAATTTAGTTTTATAGTAGTTCTGGGGAGACAATTCAGTCTAATCCAAACTGTCCCTTTGAGGCTGGAAAGGAAAGTTTTCAGCAGTACATCTTGAACGGCCATCTGATAACTCTGTCTTACTGGCCCATGATGAGATCAGAAGATTGTGCCAGGTATTTACTAAGACTCCTTCTTAGAAAGTCTTACATACCTTTTACCCCACAAATGTCAGCTGAATCAAACAGTTGATTTATATTTCTTGCATGCCTTAGTTGATTTACATCCTGGCACAAGCTCCTAATCTCATCACAAGTTGTGAAGAGCAGTTCACTGGCCAGCTGTCTAAGGCCTTTACTAGTTGCAGGATCAGAAAATGAAGCAGAGCCAAGAGTAAACTTAGCTGTATGCTTGTAACTGACAACGTAATTTATTGAGTATTCCTTTTTGTTGAATGCCTATTGTGAGATTTATCAGTTCAGGAAAGCTCTGATAACAACCTGTAATTATTCTAAAATTTCTTGGTAATTTTGATATTATTTCAAATTAAAAATTATTATAATGACCCTGGCTGGTGTGACTCTGTTGGTTAGAGTATCATCCCATACACCAAGATGGCAGTCGATTCCTTGTCAGGGCACATACCTGGATTAGGGGTTTGATCTCTGGTCAGGGTACATGCAGGAGGCAACTGATCAATGTTTCTCACATCAATGTTTCTCAACAAAATTTTAGCAAACCAAATCCAGTAACACATAAAGCACCATGACTAAATGGGGTTTATCCAAAAGCACAAAATTGGTTTAACACCCAAAAACCAATGAATGTAAAGCACCATAGGCATATAATAAGAGACAATAACATATGATCATCTAATATATGTCTGCTTTTACCATTTCTATTTAAATTGTACTAGAAGTATGGCCACAGATATTTGTCAAGAAAAGGAAATAAAGGCATCTAACTGGGAAAGGAAGAACTAAAACTACTTTTCTTTGTAGATAACAAAAGTGTGTACATAGAAATTTGTAAGAAATCCACTTGAAAACTATTAGAACTAACATTTCTAATTTATATAGTATGTATAAAAGTTATTAAACCCATAAAATAATTTTTGAAGTCATTCTAACTTCAGTGGCCTTTGCTTTTAAGGGTTTAAACTATAGAATTCAGACTTGAACCTGAAAGTATTTTCTCAAACAATATTTACATATGGAAAAGATATATAAATTGGTGGTCTTATAAATAAACATTTCTCAAAAAAGGATGCCTAAAGAGTTAAAGATTCAGATTTCATAGAAAAATATGAGTTATAGTAGGTGAATAAATCTGATGATTCCAAGTGATTGTGTCTATGCCCAATGCAAAAATCTAGATGACAGGCAACCTCAACAAAAACAAAAACAAAAACAAAAATGTTGTCACAATAGGGTCCTTAAAATATTTTGCCCCCAAACAAAACATGTGGATGTTTGTAAATGTTTGATTGACTTTTATTTCATGTCTTTAAGTCATCTGACCATAATACTGTCTACTGCATTATATAACGCATTTTAATGGAAAGTGCATTATAACAGAGATTTAAAATCCAGGTTTATAAGCCTGACTCTACCTAGAACTTTTAAAATAAAATGTCACTTACAACTTTGTGTTTGCTTCAGTCAAATGATGGTAATGACTGTCTTTACCTGTATCAAAGTAACAGAAAGTAGGCATGTATGAAATGTTTTGAAGCCACTGTGAATAGTACTTGAAACATTCAAGGTGAAAAACATTAATCAGAGTAATTCTACTTGGCTATAGAAGTCCCCATTCCATTTTTATGGAGCCTCTTTTATTTACTTTTTATTTCTGAGAAAATGAGAGAATTACTGTCTCTTAGAGCTTCTAAGCATAGTCAACTGTTTTTATCGTATTCTATATGTACTTGTTTGTCCCATAAAGGACAAAAGATGCCTCATTTCATTATAATCACTACCAACTTTTAATACCTTACCACTTGCCAGAACTTGAAAAACCTTGTTTCTAATAGTTAGCATGGCCATTTATGGTAAGCAATATTTCCACTGTACAGATCAGAAAAGTGGAGTACATAAGTATTGAGTAAGTTTTCAGGTCAGATTGAAGTTAATTACAAGGTAGGGTGAGAGATTAATAAGGCAAAAGCCCAATGTGTCTCTGTAATATCTTGGGAAATTTTCATGGATGGCATGTTGTGTTGATAAGACTGAATGTCTTTGTAGGCCCATTGGTTCACTATAAAGAAATGTGGCCTGAGGCTGGTTCTCCAGGATTTTATAGGGACCATGCTTTATAAGCAAATGGCTGGATACTAGGACACAACCAATACCCAGTCTAGGAGAAGATATTCTCCATCTGCAGTGTGAGTATATGTCTATGGGAGCAATCAAAGTAAAGCTGAAAAGCTAGTAAGGCCTATGATGTCAGAGACCTGGAAATATTTTAGAAAAAAGTTTTTAAAGTAAACCTTGAAGGAAATTAATATTAACACAAATTTTCTTCACCCATTTAAATCTTTCATTAAGATTTCTATGCACAAAATGATGAACTGAAGAAATAACTGGGAAGAAATTACTTTTAAGTTGGAAAAATTTCATGTAATTGTTGAGCTATGCCAGCAAACTAATAAAAAACACTATTTATGGCTACTTTACAGAGAGCTCCCCAAATAACAGTATATCATGTCTATGTAAATAAAACATTGACTTTTATCACTTTGCCTTAAGGAAGGCAATATGGATGGTTAAATCAAATAACTTACTGTAATTTTGTCTGCCCTGCGGTAAATATTCCAAACTATTCTTGTGCTGATGGGTTTACCGGCACTGACCTCTCTAATTTCCTCTACCAGTCTTTGCCCAGTGGATTCCTCCACTGAGTCATGGGTTAGATTCCTACCTTGACAA
The DNA here is from genome assembly GCF_054644295.1 of Miniopterus natalensis. Lineage (NCBI taxonomy): Eukaryota > Metazoa > Chordata > Mammalia > Chiroptera > Miniopteridae > Miniopterus > Miniopterus natalensis. The sequence continues at coordinate 16,185,059 of NC_142093.1, read as the reverse complement.
CACTATACACTCCAGCACGTTTGAAGAAATCATTTAAATTTTGAGGTCACCCAAGGAATAAAATGTACTATCAAAAAATCATGAGATGATATGATTCAAGCTATTGTATATATTTTCAAAAAAAAATTCCTACTCTCCTTTACCATGAAATGAGAAAGAATGATGAAATACTCGTTGAATAAAGACTATTAGAAATCAATATGACGAGTAAGTAATCAGCAGAATGAGACTTTACCGTACAGAGAGACAGCTCAACTTTCTCAGCATTAGTGTGGGGCATTTTCTTTATATCTGTTATTTAATATACAAAACAGATGAGAAAATATCTGACAGGTTCTTTTCATTGCATATAGACAGATGAGAAACCTCTAAGTTAGTTATTCTAAATTTTTACTCTCATTACATATCTCTGTAGTCAGAGAGCTTCAGTTGTTCCAAATACCTTAATCTGGCCAAAAATACTTTTTACTTCATTCCACCCATTTCCTTTTGGCATGTGGGAAGTAGCTGTGAGGTCCTCACGCGATCACGGCCTTCAGGGCAGAGCCTGTGTCAAGTCACCCAACAGCAGACAATGAAAACTGTGTTTTTCTGCCTTTCCTGAGTCTTATCACTACCTTTCAGGACCTACTTCAGGACATTTCTGTTTAATTCTTAATGTTTGTGCATTCACATTGGGATTTCATTTATTCTTATATTTTCTCTAATTTGTGCTCAGTGCATGTGGTGTCATTGGGGAGATTGTAAGCTCCTTGTTGGTAAGAGCTCCATCACCTGCTTTTTGCGCATCCCAGATTGCAGTGTGATGAGACTGTTGAAGTTGAAATTAAATGACATAAATCTTAAACTGTAAAGTGACATTTAAGTTTCAAGTATTGTGGTTGATAAACCCACATTCTGTCCCAATGGTATGTCACTCCTTGATCTACCCTCAAACTGGAACCACATGAGGACTGAGATAAGGTACCACATCCCTTGGGAATGAGGGAAGGCTATTATTTCTTAATTCCTACCCCTCCCCACGTGGATCAGTAACACACTAATAAACAGAAAAATGAGATATTGTTTTCTCAATTATGATTCACTGCACTTTGAAGTAAAGAGAGATAATTGATTTTCTCTGGTTGCTCCGCAGTAGCTGGCAGAAAAAGAAGTGGTATTCCTGACCTTCAGGATGTCGTACCTGTGAAATTAAATTGGGATGACAGGAAGTGGGAAGAAAACAAATGTTTGCATTGATCTATAGAAATTAACTGAACTGGGTAAATACTTGTCCGTATGATGAGACATGGCAGAACAGATAAAATATATTCAGTTCTACCATATTCTACTCAATTTTTGGCTATGAATCCTGAAAGAAAAGAAAAACCTAGGTACATGGATTAAAATAAACAGGAATGTTTTCCTTATTGATGAAAATATGTTTATAATCACCAACTAGAAGAAAATACTTTCAGAAGCAGCAGATACCTATTCACCTAAAAAAATCCATCTGTCATTTGGGGATGGGGTTAACTACGAATTGACAAACATTGTGCCAATATTAATGCAACTTTATGATCTAGAAACCTCTTAGGTGTACACTTTAACCTTGGCACTTGTTAATATTGAGGACTCATTGGAGCTAAAAGGAATCTCTTCAGTGACTCTAAAGGAGTAACTGGCAAAGCTGGTAATCTTAAAAAAATATTGCCCAACATATCTTTCCTAATGAAACTCAAAAAAAATTAGCTGTTGAAATATCACATGGTTAAAGGGCTCTCAGGAAGGATTTGTAGTTCACTAAGCCTATATGACAATATTAGTTCTTTTATAAGTTCCAAATTTCTCTTACAAGCCATATCTCTTTTGTGTAATCTATTGTATATTATTAGACCGTGCGTGTCATGCCCTCTTCTTCAGAGCAGTTGTATTTCCAGATGTATCTGATGATCTTCTTTACATTCAGGATTTCTACCTATTTTGGTAAAGAAGCTGTTACGCAATAGTGCTGGCTGCTTAAAGAATGTTGATGATATCCTGTGGATGCGATGGCAGAGGTGGGTCAGTTGCTCCCTGTGAAATGGAGCACAGCAGCGATATACAATGTGTTCATTCCTGTCAGTTAGGGTAGTGCGACCTGAAGGGGACACTGAAGGCACTAAGGTTAGAAGAGGCTGCTTTGGTCCAGTTTTCCCATCACAAAAGGTACTGAGAATATGAAAGGCCTTAGGATATCAGAAAATATGGTGAGTTGATGATTTATTCATAGATGATATTCAAACCATTTAAATGTTAAAATTACTTTGCCTAATTAACACAAGAATTTTGAGAAAAATATTTATTGGGATACATATAATGAACATTAGATTAGATTTGCTTGTGGTTCTATCTGTGAATAGAAAAGCTAATGACAAAAACACATGTGTCTGGGGTTAGAAAACTGAAAAAACTAACCAACCAACAACTGCCTAACACTGATTTAAAATGTATTCGAGTGAAATTTTAGTCTGATTTTGTTAGTTTCTCTGATGTTCCTGGTGTCTTTTGAACAGATGAGGACAGGTACGACTTATTTTTATGTCTTTAGAACTTAATGCAGTGCCCGAACATAGTGAGCAAAGGGTAAATGTTTGAGGTGTAAGTAAGTAAATGAATCAATGGAGTTTTAATTTAATGAAGACATCTGAGAGGTTTGAAGGTTCCACTGGAAAAGAAATTGGGGTTTGGGTTTTATTGTTTTTCCCCAAGCCCCGTTTGTGGATGTTGGCTAACATAGTTTTAGGGTGAAGTTTACGTCCAGGGTTTAAGGGGCACTCACAATAGCAATGCTCGAAAGTGCAGATTACACAGTCTTTAGAGTGGACTTTGTGGGTAGTCTGTAGAATACAGAATTAATATGTTTTAATACCATGACTATGTTTACCCTCTCTAAGCATCAATATTCAATTCCATGGAAGGAATTCGCTGAGTCATCTGTAGCAAGAACTCTGTCATCATCATTTATCTATCAAATCTTGTGTAGTTCAATATTCACTGGGCATTTGAGTACCTGTCACCTATTATCTATCTATCTATCTATCTATCTATCTATCTATCTATCTATCTATCTATCTATCTATCTATCTATCATCTATCTATCTATCTATCTATCTATCTATCTATCATCATCTATCTATCTATCTATCTATCTATCTATCTATCTATCTATCATCTATCTATCTATCTATCTATCTATCTATCTATCTATCTATCTATCTATCTATCATCTATCTATCATCTATCTATCTATCATCTATCTATCTATCTATCTATCTATCTATCTATCTATCATCTATCTATCTATCTATCTATCTATCTATCTATCTATCTATCTATCTATCTATCTATCATCTATCTATCATCATCTATCTACCATCTATCATCATCTATCATCTATCTATCTATCTATCTATCTATCTATCTATCTATCTATCATCTATCTATCTATCTATCTATCTATCTATCTATCTATCTATCATCTATCTATCTATCTATCTATCTATCTATCATCTATCTATCTATCTATCATCTATCTATCTATCATCATCTATCTATCTATCTATCTATCTATCTATCTATCTATCTATCTATCTATCTATCTATCTATCTATCTACCATCTATCATCATCTATCATCTATCTATCTATCTATCTATCTATCTATCTATCTATCTATCTATCTATCTATCTATCTATCATCTATCTATCATCTATCTATCTATCTATCATCTATATCATCATCTATCTCTGGCAGCCATTCTAAAAATACCTTAACAGGCCATTTCAAAAGGCATCTGAAACTTCTTTATTCTTTATCTGATAATTTCTTTATGCTCTACAATTAAGTGTACACTACATTTAATGCTCACAGGGGAACTTGCATTTTGTTTTCCAATTTGATACAGCTTATTGTATCAATGATGTACCTAAGTGAGAAAATAGAAGACTATTGCCAACAAGTTAAATTAGCTTTTCTTATTTCTTCTGGGGAAACTTCCATAAATTTACACATGTGATTCCTTATATATTAAAGCATTGAAGAGCATGTATTGACATAGATTTTAGGTTGGAGGGAATCTGAGTATGCTTATTTAATTCAGACCCAATGACTTCACTCTTTCTCTTTTAATTTAAATGTTATTTTTGAGGCCTAATTATGAATCTATTTGCCATGGGAAAATAGCGTGTTAAATAATTACAAGCTATAAATTTCAATTCATCACAATACTGCTATTCAATCTAATGAGCCTCTTATAGGCACCCTTTGCATATAATAAAACAAAAAGCCCATTAAAACAATATCCCGTCTTTTCTTAAATTTTAAAAATTACTGAAGACCTATTATCTGAACATTTGTCTGCTAAATTCTGGGCACTGAGGAGAGAAAGAGTAAGTAGGATGATTAAGAGAAGTCCCTAGATTATAAAAGAAATTTACCACCTCCCTATAAAGGAGTGAGAGGCAAGGGCATGCTGATAGTTTGCTTCATATGGATCTAATTGAAGCAAAAGTGATGAGAAGCTATTTCTGCCCCTAGGTAAAGAAGGGCATTCTCAGCAGGGGTTTTAGGAGAGCTGGGTACAGGGAAAGAACTGTGACCATAATTTCTTCCACGGCCATAATTTTTAGTATAGCAACATTCTGCTGTGGGATCTCATGTGTAAAAAAAAAGTGTGAATTTAAGTAGCATAGTAACATAATGAACAAATATTAAAGAGCTAAATGTACTGTATCGCAATAAAATCCATGTTCTCAATTATTGGGTAGACAGGGCACTGCACACTCCCAAATTATGTCTCTTAACTAAATAAAAAAACACACAGTTCCTTAGTTGGAACTCACCAATGCATTTATTTACTCTTGAAAGATAGTTTTACTGAGGACACAATTCTAAGACAACAGTTATTTTTCTCTAAACACTTCTGCCAGTCTAATTGTCATTCCTTCATAAGTGATCTCTCTTTTTGTTTGGGCTGATTTAATATTCTTAGCTAATGGCTTTCTGCAGTTTTTCTAGAATGTGTTATGTGTGAGTTTCTATTCTGCATGGTGTATTATATGATTTAGATACATAGATATTCAAATGTTTCAGTGGTTTTGAATTCTCAACCATTGTTTCTTCTAATATTGCCTCTCTCCAACCTCTCTATTCTGTCTTTCGTGAACTGTGATTAAATGTCTTTAGATCTTCTCATTCTATACTTCACATTATTTAAGCTTTGATTTCACACGTTGGCTTGCCTTCTCTATGTGCTACATTCTTGTTAATTTCTTTAGTGTTGATTTTCAGTTCAGCGAGTCTTTCTTTAGCTTGATTGATCTGATAGTTAATCCATTCATTGTATCTAATTAATTTTCAAATTTAATAACTTATCTTTTGGGGTACCTTCACAGTTGTCCAACAAGTTAAGACAAGGAGGTTGAGCATTTGTGTCTCTGCAGCGACAGTCACTAGACTTGGTGCTAACCTGAGAGGAGATGTAAGATTGGGTGACACAAGTCCCTTTGGCTAAGGCATGTTAACAGACAAGGACAAACTACAAGCCATCGTTGGCCTGCACCCCAGGAGCCGGGGGATTGATTGCCTTGTTCCTGAAGGGGTAACCTAGGGCCCCACAGCATCCACTGCAGTCTACTCTTTGCACTCCTCAGACCTTATTACTATTCAGTAATGTCACCTAATATAGGAATAACTCTTCTAGGATTGAGGCGACCCCCAGTGCTGAGGGAACAAATAAAGAAAACTTGTGGGATAAACTACAGCCTCTAGCTACTGCAATTTGTCTCAAACCTGTAACTGACAATTTTCTTCTTTCTTTCTTTTTTTTTTTTTTTTTTTTAACTAAATGTTCAGGATCTCTCTGACTAGCATTTATGCTGTTTTAGGTGACTTACCTGGTTACGTTACGTAGACCTTTGTTCCTGAAGAGTGTGAGTTCCTGGTACTTGTCCATTCAGCACTTGTACTGAGTAGACTATTACTAACTAAAGCTCCAGTGGGTTCCCCTTATTGTTTAACAACAACACTTCTTCCTTCTTATGATCAGTGTCAACTGCCCCACCAGCATGGTGACCCTTTACCTGTCTGCTTGTCTGTTGGCATGAAGAGTTTAGAAAGACTGACTAGCAAACATAGATTGGACTTTAATGGGACTTATACTGTGCTCTTTGATAAAAGCCTCAGTTCTTTGGGGAATCGGGGCCTCTAGACCTAAAGAGCCTAAATTTGCCAGAATAAGGAAGATAAATTAGCCAAGTAGGTTCCTGGGAGTAATGGTAAGCAATGCCAATCCTCTTTCAAACCTGTGGATCCTGAAAACAGTGGGCATCAATTAAAGGTATGTAGTGCATCCAAAATAGTTCCCCATCCTTGCAGGATGTCCTTTCTAAGCATCCTTCAACACACTACTCCATCTCTCTGTTAGGCTGCCAGTAAATACCATGGTCATGTGCCACCTGTTGCATCTCCTTTGCTGTAAGGTTGTTCCCTTAGTCCATGACATCGTTGTGTCGGTTCTCATGTCAGTGGATGAGACGTTCAGTAAACTTTAAGTAGTGGTGCTAGTCAAGGCTCTATTGGCAAGTTAGGCAAACACATTCCTGCAATATGTATTGATCTCAGTCGTGATGAATAGCTGCTCCTTCCAAAGCAGAAGAGGTTCAATATAATCAACTCACCCTGGAATGGCTGATTGGATTTCTCAGGATACAGTGCTATACTGGGGACTCAGCATTGGTTGCTGTCGCTGGGAGGTGAGACATCCTCAGTGGGAGAAAATAGATTATTTCCGTAAGTACAGGGCAAAATCCCTCCCTTTGTTACCAAGAGTAGCTAACTTTTCATCTTTACATGTCTCACTTCTTAAATCCAGCATGCTGTGAGATGGCCTTCTTAAAAATAAGAAATAAAGAGTAATCTGTCTCTGTATCACCTTGCTTTAGGAAGATGTCTTTGCCTCACACATGCTGATTTTGCTATATGGGATCCCCTCAGGGAGGTTCACTTTGGAAAAATAAGAATCCTCATATGTAGTTATGAATAAAAAGCAAGGCACATCCCCCTGAATTCCAAGCTTTAGCTTCCTGTGGCTGCATTCTAATTATAAGTGGAATTTATTTCTAACTGTCCTATACTAGCTTCAGGGGAACAGTGTATACTGAAGTAGCCTCTGATCTCCTTACCTGGGCATTTTAAATTAGGCCGTTTTCTTTATGAAGAAATGCAGCTCTATGGAAATTTAGCATTCATCTTATTGCAATAGCCCCTTACTCTGAAGTATTATAATGGCTACCATGGATTTAGCATTTATTATGTACCAGACGTTATGAACTCCATTTACTTGTCTTACCTTTTTTTTTTAAAATATATCTTTATTGATTTCAGAGAGAGGAAGGGAGAGGGAGAGAGAGAGAGAAAGAGACATCAGTGATGAGGGAGTCATTGACCGGCTGCCTCCTGCACGCCCCCACCTGGGGATCAGGCCCACAACCGGGGCATGTGCCCTGACCGGGGATCGAACCCTGACCTCCTGGATCCTAGGCTCAACTGCTGAGCCACGCTGGTGGGGTGACTTGTCTTACCTTGATAACTCCCATTTTATTAATCTTCACCACACTCATCTTTACAGTTAAGGAAGCTGGAGGGCACACAGTTAGTAAATGAAACTGCCAGATGCAGTATTTATTCCCTCTCTCCCTCCCATCTTTCCTTCCTTCATTCCTTCCTTTTGTCTGTCTTTCTGTAATTCATTCATGCAACAACTCTTTATTGAGCTACCACTATGGCCAGGAACTATTTTAGGCACTAGACATTAAGCAGAAAACAAAAGAAAAAAGTTGTTGACCTCAGAAACTATATGAGTTTAAAGAGCTAGAAAACAGTTAATTAAATACATATTTACTATGTCACATGATGATGAGTGTTATGAAGAAAAATAGAACAGGGATCACAGTCCTCGAAGCTGCCCAACAAAGCAGAAAATACCTTTATGTCTTATAGCTGAGACACTGAGCGGTTAAGTACCCCCAGTCTTAGTCCGAGCTTGTCCGTGGATTTCTCTGAATTCCTAATTCCAGGATCGGCGATCGTTTCAACACCGTGCCCATTCTCCGTTTCTCATCCAGTAGCTCCCTTGTTTCTCTGTGCTTCTAAAGGCCTCTTCAAAACCTGCACTCCAGCATGGACTTGTCTCCTTTGTTCCCTTCCAAGAAAGCATGAAGGTCAAGTATTTGCCATGAGAAAGTGCAAAAGAGGTAGGAAGAGACGGCTCAGAACTAAACCCAGTGTGATGAATAACTGCCGCATGGCAAGCTTGCCTTCAAAGTGTCCCCTGCCCCTTGCAGATCTGTTCCTTTCCCTCTGAGTCCTTAGGATGCCCACGAGTGCCTAGGAAACTATCAACTAATTTCTTTCTGTTACTCTTTTCTTATCCTGTGCTCCTTTCTATGCTATTTTGGAAAATTACAAAATTATTCAGTTTAAGGTGTTCAAATGTGAAATGGCTTAATTCAGTGGGACACCAAGGTAGACTTTTAATTTTCAGAGTTGCATTCAGGCTTCGCCATCTGAGTTGACGCATAGAAAGTTTCCTTCAGATGTGCAGGGAAACCATGATCTTGTCAAGCAATGTTTACTGATCTCATGAAATTACACTATGACGGGTATAATGGGCTTATATGGAAGTGTTGAGTGAAAAATATTTTAACCTCTCAGTAATATCAATATGTTCATTCATATCTTGATGTAATTATACGGCGATTTCCTTCCTGACATGCCCTTCTTTTGTCCTGTGCACAGTAAATTCTTCCAGTCTTTCAAGATCTAGTAAAGATTATATAATTCTTCTCAGTATGTCTAAAGACCTTGTATTTAGTTCTGCTGTGGAACTTACCACATTGCATTGTAATTACTGTTTTACTTATGAGTTCACATATATATGAACTTAAAACTCACTGGATTTTTCTTTCATTTTCAATTAATTTATTTTTACTTATAAATTTTGTTTTAAATTTTATTTTTAAGTTTAAAATAGTATTATTATATTTTATATTCATATTCTTATCTATATATTATACCACATTTTCTTATACTGGTATACGTCTCAGGAATTTAGTCAAATTGTTAACATTTATGGAATACCATTTACATTTAATATGTTGTATATAAAGAAGGTATAGATGTGGTTTCCAACTTATTAATGAAGTCAGGAAACTGCAAATGCTCACTCCCCTAAAGGAAGAATTTACTATTATCAGTGATGGCATTTGTTTTCAGACCCATTCTTTGAAGGAAGAAATTATGTTTTGACTAACGCCAGTATTAACCATGTGCAAATGGAAATGCTATAAATTTCTAAAATGTGTCTGAGATTTGCCTTATTGATCATTTGAATTCCTTAACTGATTATAAGGAGGAATCAGAGTTTAATACTGAGTGATTCTGCAAAATCATTTGTCTGTTTCATAAACTGAATGAAATCATAGACCCATATATTGACTCTTGACTAATATCTGCTGAGACAAAATGATATTTTACAAATGTAGGCATATGGTTCTTTCAGATTTGGGGGGATAATTTCAGTACATTCATAATCAAGTTGACAGTGGATTATTTTGAATTTCTATGACTTATGAAAGTTTTGTGAGTGGGATATCCCTAAAATAATAAAACTCCCTATAAACATTGATGAATTGATGTTATTACAGAAGACAGAAGTCAATGAATATTTTAGGATGGGTAAAAGTCAGTGACTGGTTCAACTTCCCCTCAGACCCAGGACTCCTCAGCATTTGACTGGTGTAACTGGCAGAATTCCACACCCAAACATCTTTAGCTTGGCTTCCGGCTCTGCTGGTCCAACTGCGGAAGCCTTAGCAGACCTCTTTATACCTCTTTGAGCTTCAGTTTCATCATCTGTGAAATGGGCATAATACTATTTATCTCAGGGTTGCTGTGAGATTTAAATGTTATAATACATGTTGAAGTATTTCCTTAAGTATAAAGTGCAATGTAGGATGAGATTGAAAACATACACCCTCTTTATTAACTCAATTAAACACATTCTGTTTGATTCTGTCCAGTGTAAAGGGACATGATACACAGCCTAACTAAACTATATTCTTATTTTTCTCACACTTTCTTGAAGCTAAATCATGTTACGTCCATACAGATATTCAAGATCTACTTGACAAACGTTTAGATTAAATGTAGTTTTTAAGATTATTTTTCTTGTTTAAAATTCTGCTTTTATCACTCAGAAACATCACCCTAAGAACACATGCTGACAGATGATTGAAGGTCCTACTCCAGAGCAATGTAGAAAGCAAATGCATTCTTGCGGGAAAAGTAAATTAGAAATATCGGAATCATTAGAAGGCGTATAAGTTTTGTGTTCTGACTGTTAGCAACACCTGCCCTATGTAGAGAGACTTGATTTATCAGAACTGTGACATCAATGCATTCCAAAGCAGAAAATATTAAAATGTGCATTGCAGTTAAAAAAACAACAACTCTGGTGTAGAGGAAATGAGGTTACTAACATGACATGATCTTGATGGATAGAAAGAATGGAAAGGTTTGAAAAACAATGGTTAGCAATACCAGAGTTCCTTTGACATAATACTTTTAAAGTCAAAAGCATCCATTCTAAAATAAATAGGAAACAGCATATGTTTCTATATATTTCTTATCTAACTTTACCAAGGTCAAAGCAAGGCAAAGCAACATACGTAAAGTAAAGCACACCGCACACACTCACAGGTGCACACACTCACATGGGCACACACTCACATGTGCACACACTCACATGTGCACACACCCCTGCAAAGCAAATGCAAAACTGTCCTATCCCTCCCTGGATGCTGCTGTCGCATAAGTATATTAAAGTAAAGATGAGAATATGGTATCTACAGCATGAAGCTACAGCTAACCGTATCTGGTCACTTTTGCCTAACTAATACAAAGAGTGTCCCACTGGACAGTGATGCTGAATATTTCAGGCCAAAACATTCTAGGTTGCTTTCCTTCTGCACGCGGGAAAGGGGCCCTAAAACTATGCACTGGCCTGTGAGTTGGGCTATGTACGGGGATTAGCTTTTGTTTTTTTTCCCCTTTTCACCATGGCAATTCTTAGAGAGCACATGATATAATAGTGTCTCCATATATTAAACTTAAAAGCGGATGACTTCTGAGAGATGTCTGCTGTAAAGTTTTCATCTGTCAGCACACTTATGGAAAATGTTTTCCCTCTCTGCAATAAAGCAACATCTCCATGTGCATTTTGTGCAGCATTTTCATACCCTGTCACCTAATTTCCAATTTGCATGATAACAACATCATAATAGCATAAAAGATATTAAGAAAAAAATAACCTGAACTGCTTATGGCTCCAAAATTGAAGAGATGCCATAAAAGCATGGCTGGCTGGAAAATAGTTCTCTTATCCCAGTTAGACATGGTTGTGATGAAGGCTTAATGACTTATAAATACCAGAACTTTCTTTATCCAGTGAGATCAGGGTGTTTTTCTTTTCTCTTGCCAAGACACCCTGGGATCAGTTGCACAGCCTTCGGAAGGCGGTAGAAAGTTTTCAGCCCTGGAGAAAGGTTGTGGAAGTCCTGTTAGCCGTGGAACATTTAACCTAGGAGTCGGAGGAAGTTCTGGAGAGGTCCTGTTGCGTCAACTTTTGACACTACCCTGTAGCTTTCCTATATGGTAATATGTAATCTCAAACACACTTTGTGTACATGGGTTTCTTTCCTTACACCTAGCAGCTGGGCCATGATATGGCTAGCTCGTGGGAATTCTCCTTGTGCCGCAGCAGGGTTCTCAGTCCATGCCTCTGGTTCACTTGTGTAGGGCCAGTACTCTTTCTGGTGAGAGGGCATTGCCTGTTTTGTGTCAGAAGAAATGGGGGGAAACTGTTTTTCCTCCTGATGCTCTTCTCTTTGAGACTTGCTGTTGGTATCTCTGCTGATAAGAACAGAAGTAGGATGAAGCTCACATTTTCCTTGCACTTGGTACAAGGAAATGCTCAAGTAGAATGGAGCCCTCTGAGACAATCCTTGACATCCTAGTATTGACAAAAGCCAGAAGATAAGAGATCTGATAAAATTAAATGTTGCACCCAGTTTCTCTGAAAAGCTTTTTTGGCCCCTCATCTAATTGAGATGGGTGTATGTAAATCCAGATTTCTCTATCGTCTTCCTGAATTGCTAAATCGGCATTTCTGTTGCTGAGGCTCTAATATGGGGCATCCTAGGTAATCTTGTTAAACGCACTAAAAAGTTAGAGATCTCATCTGAGATTCATGTCCTGTTACAGTTGCTGTCAGTGTCTCCTGGGACAGTTGTGGAAACCTAGGAATCTGCATGGAAGAGCAGAGAAGCCAGGTAAGTTTCAATTCGTATTTCTCTCCCAGCAGCTGATCCAGGTATGCTAGGTTGGCCTGCCTGAAAGCAATCTTAATCGTAGTCAATCATGGGAATTGTGCATTTTTTTATTACCTTACAGCCCAGGAAAACATTTCAAGAGTTGGTGCTTGTCGGCATCGTTTTGTGGTTTTTATGCTCACAAATGCTCAGGCTCAATGGGTCGTTCCTCCAACAACATGGTTGCTTGCGTAGCAGAACAACAGCAGGACAGTAACAAATTCAAAGATTAATGTCAACTGTCCTACACTTCTTTCAGCTTCCATCTGTGAGTGCAGGGCAATCCTGGCTATAAGAGAATCAAGTTCTCTAGTTATAGAATAGGAGATAAATATTTTATGCATTTGTACCCCAAATAATTGTTACCTAGAAATTTGCAGTGAATGGTGGTTTCTTATGACAATGGACCCTCCAGGGAGACAATGATATTCTTTCACTATATTTTCAAAATATGCTGCTGATCTTCAGGGAATACATTTTATACTAAATTGTGTACTAAGTTGTCTTTATCATATAGTTTCACAGTTCCTTTTGTACTGAATCTCATGGTCATCTTTTATGATGTGTTAAATTCAAGATTTCCTGTTTCACTGCAGTAGCACTGAATATTGCTTCATAAACACTGCTAGTGTAAATGTATGCTTTTAGGACACTATTATAGTACATTTTAGATGGCTGTTCCATATTTTTAAAATATAGCTTCTATATAGATGAATAAATTCCTTATACTTTTATAATATTTGTTTAGAGTCTGCTCCATCAACTTTATTTTTCAAAACTGTTTTCTGAATTTTTAATCTGGAAGCTATATTTTTGCAGGCTAGTGTCTGACGATCTTGCATTATGCAAAATAAAGGCCATTTTCTTCGGTGTGTCAGTCTCTCAAATGTACACAGTCAAACCACAATCATATTAATATAACCTTTCAATATAGATGGCAATTGTGGTAAACTATTTATAATCTTTTTCTTTGGAATCGCGAGGAATGATTTCATCCCTTGGCAGTGATTTTCTTATACATTAAGCCGTGGCAGGAGGACTGGATTCTTCTGTGAGGTGCTTTCCAGTACCGACATGCTCAGATTTGGGTGCTGCATGTAAAGAGGACCTCATGGCACACGTACGTCTCTGCATTCACTGATTCAAAAAATGCATCAGGAGGACTTACTTTGTGCTGAACACAATCCTGAGTAGTGAGGGTTGAGAGAAAAAAAAGTTTGCTCTGCTGCGTCTCCTTGTTTATCTGTGCTCATTCCCTATTGTGCACGTGCGCATGTGCCCTGTTAACTCCAGAGCTTTAAACTCATCGGAAATTCTGAACCTCCAAGCATATTTAGTTCTGTATGAATTTCAATTTTAAGGCTCTTACCTAAGAAAATAGAGGAACCTGGGAAATGCAGATTCAGACCCGCAGCCTTAGCAGGGCAGGGCAGCATGTGTGAGGCGGAGAGAGAGCAGTTAAATACGTGGCACCTAGACGTAAAAATTATTTATATGAAAAGGAGTTGAAATACGAACACATATTTTCAACATGAGGGAAGTGATTAAGCAAACTCTATGATCCTCCCACAGCCAAATATTATTTAATCACAAAAAGTCATCTATTAGAGGAAATTGCATGGACCATGGGAAATACAATTACAAGATCTAATTACAGTGAGAAGCAGGGTTCTGAGATGTGTGTACAGAATCTAGGTACCTGTCTTCACAATCTGGAATGTACTGTTCAAAGTCATTCATTGTAGCTGTCTTTACCTAGAAGAAACGTTAATAAGCTGTGTTTTAGTCTTTAAATTTTTCTTACTTTCCTAATATTTTCTGCAATGAGCATGTATTATATTCAGAGCAAGAAAAATCATTTCACAAATTGCATTTAGCTAATCCCCTCTTAGACATAATGCTAAGTGTGCACAATGGATTTAACTTTCACTTCCCTCTGCGAAAACCAAATGAGTTATCTCAATTTTTACATTAATTGTGCTTGTCTTTTTTCCCCCTTGAAAATTGATGTTACTTAGAATAAACACATAGGAGAGTATTGTAGAGAGCAGCCAAAGAGGAGGAAATGATCGTAGCAAAAGTCACACTTATTTTTTTAAAGTGAGGAATCAGGAAAGGGGAGGTGAGGTCAAAAGGAAGCTTTGGGACAATCTAACTGTCTAATTAAAATTCAGAGTGAGGAAACTATTGGCAAGAACTGAAAAGAAGCAGTAAAGATTGACCAATCATCTGTTCAGGAAAAAATAAAACGAAGCAAAGGGATCAGAAATTTGAGTGAAAATTTTAATTAAAAGAATAGAAATGTGAATATATTTCTATAATCCTAATTAAAATATAGTCACCTATATGACTACAGTTAGTAGTCATGGTCTCTTTCCTAAAGGAATGCACATTATTTAAAATAGAAATATTTAGTTCTTAAACACAGAACAATACAAAATGAGCTGTTTGGTACGGCATATTCCGGTTATGAGAAATTCAGAAAGAAAACTTTTTGGGGTCAGAGAAGTCAGAATTCCTTCTATGGAAGAAGGTACAGCTAAATGACAGGAAGAATTTAGAAAGTTAATTATTGTAGTAACTCAAATACCTTACCATATTACATCTAATAATAATGGGCAATCAGCGTGTGCCTGTTGTGCCATGTGCTTTCCAAAGCTCTTCGGTTGTCCCCCAACCTTAGGAGGCAGGCACTGTTCTCGCTTCCATTACATTAGTGAGGACACCGAGGCGAAGTGAGGGGAAAACACGCGGCCCAGGTCACGGAGCTAGTAAGCGGTGGGTCCGGGACTGGAGCTCAGACGCGTGGACTTAGGGATGGATCTGCTGTTAGGGCCACACTCCACGCGGCTTAATTAGGAGGCGTGCAGAGGGGAGACGTTGCACACTGCAGAATGTACATGGCGTTAAGTCTTAACTCGGTCACGCTTCACCAACCAAATCATCGTGTCACTTGTTGTCAATTTAGAACAGATAAGTTATGCTCTGAATGACAAACTCACCAATTTCAATTGACTAAGCTTTCCTTTGTGATAGATTAAGCTTCCCTTGTGACTGAAACACTTCTACTTTCTGTGGTGTGTCGGCCATTTCTAATGAACGAGGGAACAAGTTTTCCTATAATCCACAGTGTCAAAAACCTGGGACCTTCTATTCAGATACACCTTATCTACGACCTCTGCTTTATCTCTGGGAAGAAAACAAAGAATGCAGTGAAAGTGTATTTAATTACAGGAACTCGTGTGTTATGACTCTGAGTGTCAGAAGTACACACACACATGCACAGGGACACACACAGGCAGGCACCTTTTACATGAAAACTTTTGTTATTTCCAAAACTTGGTAAGTCAATTTGCTAAAATTGTATCTATTCTAATTTCTGTTTATAGTGTACTTAAAATTTCCTTCCTTTGTAAATCAAAGATTTTTAGTTAAAATTCTGAGATTTACTTTAAGCAAAAGGAAACTGTACCCATATTTTTAAAAATATTTGCTTAGGGATTGACTTTTCACAGAAGCCAATCTGACATATTACCTAGGAGCAAGTATTCTAAGGGCGAACCTCACTATTTGCCAAGATACTGCTAAGGTCAGGTATGGTGCAACGTGTTAAATTGTTGGTCTCAATTTAGCTTATTAATTTGGCATGGTAAACATTTTCCCATTTTGAACTATGGTAATTATGGTGTTACATCATAACTAATGACATCTTCAATATTTATTGAATTTATTTTTTTTGGCCAGGTTTTAAGAATTCAAGTAGGTCTAAGTCAGATTCTCCAATTGTAAGAAACTAAAACACACATAAAAGTTTTCGAAAGTATTTCCGTTGAAATTTGCAGGTTAGATTCCACTGCAAAAACTTTAAAGAATAATTTAATTACCTTGGCTTCTTGAAGTGTTTTTGAAATGAAAAGAGTAGGTCAAATTTCTAATATCTTGTTAATTCTTATTATGTGCTAGGGGATTAATATATATTAATTATCCTGTGTAACCTTTACAAAATATCTAAAATGTGCTGAAACTTAATCCTGCTGGGCAGGGGAGGGTGCAGGAAGGTCTTAACAGGTGAAGTGACTAGACAAAAGTCACAATCAGGTGAATGGCAGAGGAGAGATTTGAACAAAGATGGTTTAACTCCAAAGCCTGTTCTCTTTCCGCTACATGCTTTAAAAAATTAGACACATTGACGAAATGAAATTCCTTCAGTTGCGTAGGGAATGGAGATTCTCGAGATCCAATGCAGATGGAAATCTGAACTGCAGTACAAGTCAGTTAACTGAACGCTCTTCTCATTAGCTTGGGAGGGCAGAGGTGAGAAAGAAATATTGCAGATAGAAGGTTGATTCAAAGTTTCTACTTTGAGGATAAATGAATTAAAATATATGTGACTAATGATAAATTAACACATGATAATCACACCTTAGAAGGCAAGATAGATTGAATATAGAGTTGTAGAGAGACAGGAGAGGGGACTATTCAGAGGAGAAACGCCAGTGTCACAGGGAGAGCTGACATATTTTTTCCGTGGTAAAGAAGTCAGCTAAAAATAGGTAGCTACTATCAAGGGATTAGAGCCTACATGCATTGTTTTTACTTTTATACTAATGCCTTCTCTGAAAAGGTATTACTAATTCCTGCAATATCAGGAATGCCTGACCTTGGCTGCCTCCTGACTCCCCAAATCCTGCTGCTTCTCTCTTATGATACTTAATCTAGCTCTGACCATCTCTGATTCCCTAGCTGCGATGTATTAGTATATGGAACTTTCTTTTATTCTTGACTATATTATTACAGAACTTTGGCTACGAGTATTGTCCTTTAACAGTTTTGCCCCTTACCTGTCCACAATTCACTGCAAGCATCTCTGTGCCCCTTAAGTGTTGCTAGATTCGGGGTGCCACCCTTCTAACCCAAGCCTGTCTTTGACCCTACTTCTAACTTGCCCTTCCCTGTCCTGGACCTATTTCACCGTCCATGAGGCTATTACAGATGACAGTAGAGTGATTCAGTTTACTTTACATCCCAAATCTTAGCAGACAGATACTCATTTGTTTATGTGGAATCCATGTGGTACAAGTACATTTTTAAAACACAGCTCCTTTGTAGGTCACCCACATCTTTCTTGTTTCATGTCTCAGGACCAATTAATATAGTCCCTCAGGATTGCTCTGGCTCAAACTTACCTACATATACTTAATCTCTAATGTAGTTAAATGACTATGCACTTGAATTGAAACTTTAGAAACCAACACAGGAAATTAAATTTTAAAAACAAACATTATAATATCAAATATTATTGTTTTGTTTGGAATGGATCATAAAGAGGTACTTGAGAAAAAGATTATATAAGAGGTGTACGTAAGATTAACAGTATTTTAGGGATTTGAATTTTCAAGGCCTATAGGGATAGGTGACGCAGATAGGCTCTTTATTGTCTATAGTTTTGCATGAAAGTTTATGTTGTCTGTTATCCTGCATGTAGTGAGCCATGATTGCTACTTTGAAAATATCTGGTGAGCTTGGAAGCATTTGATATAATAAATAGCATGAGAGGGGGAAGGAAGTAGGTGGGTTGGAAGGCAAAAACAGTTAAGTATTAAGGACAGAGAATGTGCCTGAGAAGAATCGTTAGAAGAGATGAGAAAATGAGAACATTTTAAAGTAAATTTTTTTAGCAAATTTGAAATCCACTGTTTGAGATAGAATTAATGGCATTAACGTTAGCGCTGGTGAAAGAAAAGGTGAAGTCCAAGTTATCCACAGTATAATTAGAAATAAGAAAACCAGGTCACAGAAGTCTTTGAATTACCCAGTGTTAAATGAATTAAACAAGGAGCCCGTTAGACGAAAGTGGCTCCAAAGCCAGGGCCGGCTGCGTAAGTTTTAAGCAAACCAAAGCTCGGCCTGTGGATGCCTCAGGGTTGGGAAGCCAGTCGCAGGCCGCCCGCTAAGCTTCAGCCGCGGCGGTGGAGAGTTTCCTGGCTCAGCTTCGGCACCGCCTCTCCTAGTCTCCCTGGGCTTCTTTCTGTCAGCCGAGCGCCCCTATCCACTCCCGCTTGGCTCTGCCAGAAGTGAATCCACTGGTGCTCAAATGAACTCTTAAGATTTTTAACTTGCTTCAGTTTATCTTTTAACACCATCAAATAACTATAACTATTGGACAAAGGTTTTACTAACTTTGGGAGGAATCAGAAAGATGGATTTTGTGGTGAACTGGAAGTGTTAGAGATAATTAAGGCTTACAAGTTGGAAATTAATGACAAGAAAAATGCTGAGGACCATTGACAAAAGAGGCTGCATGTGGCTCCAACTTACAATCAAATCCTTTTTAAGATGACAGTTTTCAAGTATGTGATTAGAGACATGGTGATTTGTTTTTGTTTTATTATGGGTAGAATTTTACTGATGAATTATTTGCCTTTTTCATGCCCTCAAGATTAGAAAATCCGTGACTGTACTCAGTAGTAAGGCATTTGAAGGCAAATAAGCAGATTTGCAATAAGTAACATCTGCAGAGGAAAGGTTTATTGGAGTACCTATTTGTTTACATAAGTATGTAGCACAGAATTGGATTAGGCAAACCAATAAATTTTTGTAAAGGAGAAAATAATACATACTCTAAAATGTTGAATGAGCTACTTACATAGAATCAAATATAAAGGATAGTCTCACATGGTAAAAGTACTTTAGTCACTATCAATATCAATAAAAAGTGCCTGCTAAGAAAATAATAATACATTTATAAATGGAAAATACATATTGAGAAATCTTTGTCACAAAATTAATTCTGCATTGTAATTAACACGAAGTACTTAGAGGTATGTTTTTAAAAAGATAAGATAGCCCTGGCCAGTGTGGCTCAGTTGATGGATCGCTGTCCCATGCACCACGGGGTCACCAATTTGATTTCTGGTCCGGGCACGTGCCCAGTTGTAGGTTCAATCCCGGGGGGGGGGGGGTTTGCAGAAGGTCCCCATGGATATTTCTCTCCCTCATCAATGTTTCTCTCTCTCTCTCCTTCTCCCTTCCTCTCTCTAAAATGAATAAAATCATTGGAAAAAAACCATAATTGAGATGATGATATGCATATTATCATTAATTTTTTTAGTTTTTAATATAACTCCTAGTCTCCTATTGGTATTGTTTGTTCACTGACTTGGGGCTAGCGCAGGGATGCTCCACCTCAGAACTAAGCACATTTTGGCTGGATAACTGGAGTGCAGGGAATCCTAGGCACTGCGCATGTTTTGCAGCGTCTGTGGCCCCTACTCACTGGGTTCCAGCAGCATTCCAAGTTGTGACAACAGAACTATTTCCAGACATTGTCAAATATATACTAAGAAGCGCAATCACCTGAAGTTCAGAATCACTGGCCTAGACAACTGGCTGGGGCCTCCCTTCAAAAATGTCCCATTGTTACGCTGCTCCAGTGCTGGGTCAGCATCTACTCTTAGCTGATGCTATTTTTGTTGTTGTTGTTCTGGACAAATGGAGCCACTTTCCAAGTTTACAATTTTTCAGGCCAAAAGTACTTCACACCTGGGAGTAGATGCTGACCAGGCAGAAACGATGTAAGAGGCTTCTGGCAAAGTGGCTGTTTTGTTTCCTTGTTAGATGAAGTTCACTTGCATCCTGAGCACGGACGCTGCATGTTGATAACCCATAGCTGTCTCCCACTGAATCATGGCACGGGTGCTGATATTTTTGTGTGTGTGCTCCACAGTGTTCCTGACTTTCCCTAAGCCTGTTTCTTGGTATTTATCTAAATATACTGGAAACTTCATCCTAGTCCAAACTATAAATTGTTTCTGTATATGGACTTAAGGGTCTTCATTTTGTGAGATCACCCCCTTCTTACTGGCTTAAAACTAGAATCAAATCAATGAGAAAATTAATTGTAACATGCTTCAGAACTTAAGCCTTCATCTCTCTTTGTGGCTTATTGCAGTTTTGGGTGGGGGGCATTGAGCTGCCCTGTGATGGAAAATTTTCATCATCAGATTTTTCTCTAATTCTTTGGCAAACTTTGGAGACCTGGCTCTGTACACATATCTAAACTAAACAACCGTGTCTTTAATTAAAACCTTTACATCGTCTTGCTGTTCTGGGGAGAATAGTTATTAGCAGGGCTTACATTTCCATTACAATAGGAAAAAAGAAGTGTAAGTGTGTCCCTCTATTACTAGCCATAACCGGGGACATGCTTATAGTCTGTCAAAAGCAATGTGAGCTCCTCTGCAAGGCCGCTCAATTTAAACTCAGGCTAAATGATATTGGCACACGTCTCTACCCCATTGCCTGCCCCCTGGCTTCGTGTGGTCCCCTGTGCACGCTTTTCGTTGGTGGACATGTTGTGGCACAGGCTCTAGTGGCTCCTATGCCTGTGCCGAGCACATTCCAGGTTTCCCTGCAGTTCTACTCTTGCTGAAGACCACTGCTGAGTGAAAGACTGCGAGATCTGTTCTCTGTGAGCCAGACTCGATGAAGCCATATTTTGAGTAGCCAACCACCACAACGGTGGTAGGTGACCTGAGAGTGTCTTACGCACTCACACACACTCACACACTTTTGTCTGACACATGGTTGATTCAAGAGCCCCAGCACTCTGCTTATACAGTAATATCTTACCTAACCTATTTTAGTAAAGCCTTCCTTTTGAGAATCATGTCACTGTTTTGACATGATCATTTTATTTTATTTTTTTCAATAGAGGAATTTTCAAGAGCAAGGTTAAAAAGACCACACAGCCCATCAATGTTCTCATCTAAAAGCCCAGACCATGTTAATTTTGACAAAATTTCAAGACAAAGGCGTGCCACGCCCAGTTGTGCTTTGATCAGTAGTCCCCAACCAATGACCATGAAATTTCCTTTCTGTTTCCCCTCTCATCTGCAGTATGGAACTTGTAACAGCCTCTTCTTTTAGCTGTGGCAAAAATGACTACTAGGGAACAACAGATTTTAATGACTGTCTAGTCGAAAATATGGGTTATTCTAAAATATTAAAATTACAACCATAAATCTCCTTTGAATTCCTGAAGGCTTTTCTGCATTTTGCCAGCCCCTTTATCCTGAAATACATGAAGATAACAAAAGAATGACAAATCTCAACTACAGATGGTTTTTCCCTTTCTCTCATCTCATTCATTTTTAATGCAGATGATGGGATCTTTGGGACTTAGAGCCATATTTGACAGCTTTTTTCATGTTTATTTGGACTGTGAGTTATGCTACAATTTGGATTTGAGGCACTCTTTCCAAGAATAAGTTGTTTGTTATCCATGTATTTTTTAGTGGCTAAGATGTGAATAAACAGGTTTTATTGTTTCTTTATTGTAATTTACGCTCTCCTATATCTTTTTTAAACCAAAGACTCGGTTTTCTTCTGATTTTAGTCAAAAACAGTTGGCTATATTTTTGTTTTTAGTGCTGCATATCTGAAGAGTGTGAAGGCAAAGAAACTATCAAACTGAAATCCCATTGTTTATTTAAGAAATAAAAATTCTTCAAGTACATAAATTACGTATCTCGCGTGTTTATGATACTAGCTCCTTCTTCAGCATCCATCTCAGAACTAGTCCCCAATATTCTGCAGTCTAGATGCACAATAAACGTCTAGCTTCTCACTAAAGAAAATAATTCCATGAACTCCTCCTGAAAGTTAAGACAAGCCTTGTCATTGAGGAAAGTGTCGTAGACGCTTCAGCTATTTCTTCTTCTGCAAAATGAATTTTATTATAGGTTTTTTGCTTTGTAAAAAAAAACCACAAACTCTAGGTGACACCCAGTGTTTTCCAGTGTGTCAGAATTCTAAAAATACATATGTTCTTTATCACTTATTCTTACATTGGTACTATTTACCTTCTTGTTGCCCAAACAATTTCTCTTCTTATTGTGTCGTGAAACTTAGGATGGGAAGGGACATGGAGACACTAAAACATTGTCATAATGGTTGATATACTCTTCTTTCCTTGATGGCAAAAAGCATGAAGTGTGGTATTCCTCCGAAGTAGAAGCCAGCTTCAAAGTTTGTTTTGAAATCATCACAGGATGTTTTTCCAAGTCTAGAGAGTGCAGGAGGCCTTTATTTTCCCATCCTCTTTGCGCTGACTGTCCGTGCAATGGGCACAGTGCTAGCAGTGAGGGGGTGAGGACATCTTGCTGATATCTGAAGTTCACTTCCCTTTTCTCCTGACATGTTTACTCTTACAGACTTTTAAAGTTCTGTTACTTTACTGACAGATTCAGTCCAAATCAATCAATTCTATCTCTGAATTAAAATTCTTGCTCAGTCTTAGTGAAGCCTCATATATGTTTTTGTTAAACCACTCAACTGGCACTCAGTGCACCAAATGGAGTGCTCCCAGAGAGTGAAGACAACGCCTTATGCTGCTCTGTCATTCCTAGTATTCATTATCATATCCAGATCTGCTGACAGCCAGATATGTAACTTTACATTTACTCACCTGTTCAGTTTTCCATAAATAAGTAAACAAGTAATTTGCATCTCTCTGATGATTAGTGATGTTGAGCATATTTTCATCAGCCTATTGGTCATCTGTGTGTCCTCTTTGGAGAAGTGTCTATAACGCCCTTTGCCCATTTTTTAATTGGATTGTTTGTCTTCCTGGTGTTGAGTTGTATAAGTTCTTTATATATTTTGGAAATTAGCCCCGTCCAGTGTATCATTGGAGAATATGTTCTCCTATACAGTGAGTTCCCGTTTCATTTTGATGATGGTTTCTTTTGCTGTGCAGAAGCTTTTTTTTTTTTTAATATGTCTTTATTGATTTCAGAGAGAGGAAAGGAGAGGGAGAGAGAGAGAAACATCAATGATGAGAGAGTCACTGATCGGCTGCCTCCTGCACACCCCCTACTGGGGATCGAGCCCGCAACCCAGGCATGTGCCCTGATCGGGAATTGAACTGTGATCTCCAGGATCCTAGGTCGATGCTCAACCGCTGAGCCACACCCAACCAGGCTGTGCAGAAGCTTTTTAATTTGATGTAGTCCCACTTCTTTTTTTTCCCCCCTTTATTTCCCTTGCCCTAGGTAACATATTGGCATATATATTGCTACGAGAGGTATCTGAGATTTTACTGCCTATGTTTTCATCTAGGATTTTTATGGTTTTGCAACTTACATTTAGGTCTTTTCTCCATTTTGAGTTTATTTTTGTATATGGTGTAGGTTGGTGGTTTAGTTTCTTTTTTTTTTTTCCATGCATCAATCCAATTTTCCCAACACCATTTATTGAAGAGACTGTCTTTTCCCCATTGTATGTTCTTGCCTGTGTCAAATATTAATTGGCTACATAGGTTTGAGATGATTTCTGGGCTCTCTGTTCTGTTCCATTGATCTATATGCCTGTGTGTATGCCAGTAGCAGGCTGTTTTGATTACAATAACCTTGTAATATAGTTTTATATCAGGTATTTTGATACCTCCAACTTTGTTCTTTTTTTTCAAGATTGTTGAGGCTATTTGGGTCTCTTTTTGTTTTCATATACATTTTTGGAATATTTGTTCTAGCTCTGTGAAATATGCTGTTGGTATTTTAATGAGAATTGCATTGAATTTATAGATTGCTTTGGGTGGTATGGACATTTTAATTATGTTAATTCTTCCAATCCATGAACATGGTATGTGCTTTCACTTGTTTGTATCTTCCTCAATTTCTTTCTTCAGTGTCCTGTAGTTTTCCAAGTACAGGTCTTTTACCTCCTTGATTACATATATTTCTTGGTACCTTCTTTTTTGTTGTTGCAAGAGTAAATGGGATTTTTGATTTATTTAACATTATTCTTAATAGGAAAGTTGTTAGTTTATAATAATAAGCATTCTGACTAATTACATCAAAGGAATGATGACTATTGATTAATTTTGGAATTTCCATCCTATTAGGAAAACATTCCTCAAGAGTTTTTGTTTTACAGATGAAGAAGAGTAAACTATGAGTTGCTTATTAAGGTTTCAGAGCAAATTATAATGTGTTCTGAGAGTGACAACTTAATTCAGATCTGTTTTCACCTATTTTCACATGTAGAAATTCTTACTGTGCATTTAAATCTTTGGCAAATTGTGAAACAATAGATAAGGCCTCTGAATGAGGTGTGGATTTATGGTTGGAATTTAAATATTAATAATAAAGCATAGAAATCCCTAACAGTATCTTTAGATGAATGAGTTCCAGCCCTGACAGTGGCTTGAGGGAGAAATCCTAAACTTCTCTATATGAAAAACCCTGAACAAAGCAAGATCGGAAGAGAGTAAATCAAAGATGCATTTGTTTTGGTTATAGTTCAGAATTTTATGGAAAGGTTTACTGGTGTTCACATGAGCTAGGAAGGAGAGCAAATATAATACTAACAGATTTTTAGTGCTGAAAACATGAAATGTACCTTCAAGATGAGAAAGAAAATACATTTACCATTAACATTATTTGCACCTACAACGTTTTACACTTAAAAGGTGTCTGCCAAAATGATTTCTTTCAGTAGCTGTACATGAAATTTTCATGGAAAATGAACTCAGCTTTCCCTTGATTACTCATTTAAAATGCGTATCTATTGCAGCAGTCTTGTGAAATTGGTTCCTCGTGTACTTCATTTGATAATAACGTAACACCCTGAAGTAGTGGCTCAGGACATGAAGAACTGCATCATTTCACCTTGCTATTGGCCAGGCCGACTTCACAGCATCAGGAACAAGTGGAGACAGAGAATAAAATTACAAGAGTTTTTATAGCTGATAAAAAGAAACAAGGGATAAATGTTCATTAGCCACACCCTGGCTATTATATCATTCAGATAATTCCTCAGGTTTTTTGTTTTTTTTTATCTTCTTCCTTCTACAACACAGTTAACACAGTACTTGTTCTCGAGAACTTCACAGTCTAATGTGGAAGAAGGAAATGTAAATGAATGATTCCATTCAGGGTACACTAATAAACAGCCAACCCCAATTTCCAGGGGCTTAAATGCAATCTGTTAAAGCCTGAACCACATACATTCTAGGCCAACTGTTCTCCATGAGAGGGCTCATTATTGAAATTTCATATCAAAATGCTCTCTACTGCCGCTTCGGCAGAGAAGGGCGGCCCGGAGAGTTAGGCACCGGTAATTAAACGCCTCGCGTCGGCCCCCTCCCAGGCAGTTCATTGCCCGTAGCAAGCCATATGGCCGTGCCCACTTCCGAAGGGAAGGGGGAATGCATCTCCAACATGGCCCAGAAGAGGAGGGTTCACGATATAGGTGTTGACTAATAATGCCTGTCACAGTCATCATAAACAAAGTGCCCAAAGTGGTGAAAATCGAGTTTTTTAAAAACATTATAAGAAGCATTGCTTTAGAAGGCAGTCTGGAGGATGATCTTGAAGAGTGATTAGGCATTTGTCGTGTGGAAATGGCTGTCCGGGGGGGAGGAAGGATGACAGATGGCACAACATGAAAAGAAGAGAGGAGGCAGGACCGACTTAGAAATGTTTTAATTCCATGCTAAGAAACTTGGAATTTTTCTTGTAGGACACGGAGCTCTCTAGGGTTTTAAGTAGAAGAGTGGGCTCATAATATTTGTCTTTAAGACACAATCACTCTGGCTGGGGAAGAGGGAACGGACTTGAGAAGCGTGAGACCGTAAGGCCCTGAAGCCTAGGCCGGAGGCGGCGGGGCTGACGCGTGTCCCCAGCACGTCGGCGCCAGAGGTGGATGCGAGAGGCACCCGGAGGCAGGCCAGCGTGGTCCTTGCTGGGCTGCTGTGTGCCGATACTGTACTGTCAATAAAAACATGAAAACACAAGATCTCTGCCTGTAAGTAGGTTATAACCCAGCAGGAAATCAGACAGACAAAGAAGCAGCACTGTGAAATCTAAGTGTTCCGACGGGCGGCACTCCAGAGAATGCCACGAGAACATCGCAGCCTTGGACGCTGGAGTCACGCCAGCTGCTCTGACTTTCTAAATGATACACCCCAGGGCTATTTCTCGGCTTCCTTTCTCTCCCATTTCCCTATATGACAATGAACTATTTTATATGCGTCTAGCGAAGACTAGGCTCTTCCCTGCGACGGCCGTGTGACAGTTGACTCTGAAGCGCCCGTTCCCGCAGCCCTGTTGTGAATGTGATTGTCATCCAGAATTTCCACACCTCTGATATAATGAATTAATAAGTCTTAATCTCTCGCCATACCCTTGGGTGATGACATGTGAAATCTGGAGACTTGATGGTGGGAGGTGAGTTGGAGTAGTTAAAAGAGACACATTCCCCACGTTTTCAGTCTTTTATTCTGACGGACCAGCTTAATTTGCAGTAAGTGTTCTTATCAGACATGGAGACAAACATAACACAGAGGGAACTGCAGCTTTATTCCTGGTCTTCATTCTTCCTGTTGCTCTTCTTTGCAGCCATCTCGGATCCCTTCTTTCGTGCCCGCTGCAAATAACTTCATACTCTTTCTGTACAGTAGCATCAGCTGAAATTCGGGAATCTCTTTGCTGTTTTCTTTCCTGTCATTTCCAACTCCTGCTATCTAGGTAGGAGCATCAGAAACGGCAGTAATTAGCTCTAACAAACATAGGACCCCTCCCTTCTCAAGCAAAGAGAACTACATTATTTAGTGCTAGTTAAAATAAATATGCTATTATTTAAGGCGTAGAATTCATTCATGCAGGGATATTTATAGAACTGCTACTCAGTGTAACAGGAATTGACCTAATTAGGCCCTGCTTCCTTTATGCCCTTTACTTATCGCCCTGTCAGTTTTTATATGACCACTTTAAATTTTAAGCCCTCGGAGAACAAGAATTCCAACTCCGTATCTCTACAGCATACTTTGCATTGCCTCGCCCATTGGCTCATGCTACTTTAATGTTTTCAGTTTTACTGATAAAATGGAAATTATTTGAAATTTTGGAGCCATAGGGTTGATTCATCACTAAAATGGGATTGCTGTTGAAAACATGTTTTGCTTTATTAGATACCTATATTCATTGATAAACACTAAGAGCCCTAAAGTATTCATATAAAGAGATGCTGAATTGGCATCTAAGGCCCTCTGGAATCACCACAATAAACTGACTAAAGTTATTTTCATCCGTTCACAGAATCAATCCTCGATACACTTGGAAGTTAAAAAGACATGCTTTATTGATACAGTAATGAATCACAAAGTCTGATTCCAGAGAGGCCTTAGAAGCCATTTCTGTTATAAAGATGAAAAAATAAGGCCAGAAGAGGCCAAATGTCTCCCCGCGGATGCGGTGACAAGGAGAGGCATGGTTTAGCGGCAAGACCACTGGAAATTAGAAAGCTCTAGTTTTATTTCTGGCTGTGCCAAGTATTTTTACAATTCAGTGTTCTAATCTCTTGGACATAAAAGGGGAGATGTATAATCTTTAAGTTCCTACACAATTTAAAAGTCCAAAATTTGAAGTTAAGATGACAGTAGAGTTCAAAAGAGTAGTCAATGACTGCCCGCCTGAGGGCTTAGAGCATCCATGTCAACAGAGAGAGCTATACAAATTAAACTTCAGCAACAGCAGGGCGAGGCAAGCCAAGAACGCCAGCGTCGGGGCCAATTAGATCAGATGACTACGGTTGACACCAAGCACAGTGCGTGTGTGAGAGAGGTCACGTCAAGACCTGGCAGCCCACGCGGG
Organism: Miniopterus natalensis; assembly: GCF_054644295.1. Taxonomy (NCBI): domain Eukaryota; kingdom Metazoa; phylum Chordata; class Mammalia; order Chiroptera; family Miniopteridae; genus Miniopterus; species Miniopterus natalensis. Next base: position 16,156,954 of record NC_142093.1, on the reverse strand, counting down.
TCAGCGACTTCAGAGTCTGGTGGACGCAACGTTCAGAGGCCAGTGAAATGGGAGAGTGCAGAGTGGGAGTCATGGCAGAAGCCCTTGCAGGATCTTGGGCAACCAGAGACTCTATGTCTCAAGAAGTCTGCATAACCAGAACGGTTACATTTCGACAACTAACCATGGAGTTAATATTAAGCCTAGGGCTCTGAGCCAAGGTCAGGAATTAACTCAGAGGTGGGACAGCCCTAACACTACAGAGGCCAGGCCTTGTTAGAGACCAGAGGAGACGGATTGGGAAACAAGGGTCATTCTGACATGTTTTCCCTCTCGTCTAAATATGTAGAGTGCATTATAGTATATATTTAACATTTGCATTTTAATATAATATTTAACATTTTAGTGTGTGTATATATATATATATATAATGTTTCTTACCTTGACATCTCATTAGAAAAGTTCAGAGTCACTGAATTATAAGCAGGGATACAAAACAGATGGATGAAGAGACGGCTAAATTTTTCTGAATATCAAGAGGATATCAAGGTGGGGTTGACAGAGTTGTACCGAGAGTGAAAGTCCTGATGAGTCACAGTGACGAGGATTTGAAAAGTAGAACGAAAGGAGCTGGTACTCCCAGAAGAGACATTTGAAGCGGATTTTTCTGAGAAAGACTTTACACAATTTTCAAAATCAGACCCTACTAAAAAGATTGATAAAATATTCATTTCTTAGCAATGCGATACAGGTGCTTATGGTACAGGGCAAAGATAAACGCTGTCCTGGTGCGACTAGTCCCACCAGGCTCTGAAAATATTCACAGCCTCTAAGAGTCATTCTCAGGTGGTTTAAAACGGTGGAGTCTTTTGGGAAACTTACTGACACACTGAATATCTCCCACTAGCGCAGCACACACCCGCTTCCACACCTTGCACGAACACTCCTCATCTGCGTGCTCATAGAGGTGACAGCCCCGCGCGATGGCCCCGCTGTCCTGTTGTGCTGAGAAGCACGCTCTCAGGGCTCCTGGTGTTTTTGCCTCTGCCTCTCAGTAACTAACAAGGGTCAATATGCTCATCACAGGTTTTCCTTGTTTTTTTACTCCTGTACAAAGGACTTTTCTTTCTTAAGCTCTCGTTTGCGGTACCTCATTCCAGGTAATGGCACGGAATTCCTTGCTGGTTGCAGGGGACGGGACGCTGGAAATGGGCCTCTCGGGTGTGGAAGGAGGACAGGCTCCCCCCTTGCCCTTCCTGCGTGGCCCGAGATCGGGGTGCACCTGAGAGTTCTCGGGCTCTTGCCTGCAGCTATGTTTCCAGCTAGGAGAGAGAGACACAGCTCCCCTTAGCAAGAGGCAAATATTTTCCACTTCTCAGGGGGTATTATCTGTTCTGCTGCAGATAAGCCAGTATGTAAACTTGACCCATTGGCAGCCCATCAGTAGAAATTTATCTGGAAACTTCCCCCGAGGAGACACAACACTGCTGAAAACAACAACTGAAGCCAACACCTGAAGAGAAAAGGAAAATGCTGGTTAAGCTGGTTTAAACAATGAAATATTTTCATCCACTAGGAACACCACCCCCTTCAGGCCCTCTTCTCTCTTCCCCGGCTTCTTCACTAAGAGACGAGGCTTCTCTCAAGATTCTAATTCTATTTTTCTTAGGGGAGGTGGGGGGGGCAGTGGATCACTTAACAGTGTAGTTTTCTGTATCCTGCCCCCCTGCGCCTCCCCAAACCTGCCTGTGGCTCATAGGCCCCTGGCTGAGGGGCAGCCCCCTCCACCGGCGCCTCCGGGGGCCGCTTCTACATCTTGAGGAACTTCACAGAGGCCTTGGCCAGGTCACAGGGAGTCTGCACCTGTGCATGTGGGGGCTTCCCAGTATGGGATGTGGGCATGAGTCCCCCAGGCAGACAGTTATATCTGGGAACCGGTGTTGCCAGTTTTTTAAAATAATGCACAAAGTAGCACTTAAGATGAATATTTACCTTCATTCGATGCCTAGTGTAAGTATTTGAATGATGCGTTATGCCCCTTTCATTTAAACGTTATGGTGAGTGTGTTTTATAAGCACATAAATACTTAATGCTTTAATATGCCAGTCTTTTGCCTGGTATATTAAAAAAGGTGTGAATCTAATAGAAAATTATCCTTAATTACATTACCTTACATAGCAAATACATTTGCCGTGGTCTAGTACTTGGTGAAACTCCCTCCTTAATTGTCTTTCCAGTGCATCATTTAGAAAAGAATTTTGGACTATTTGTAATTTAAGTATAAACTATTTTATTATAATAGTTCTGCCCTTAGATACCACTGAGTTTCATTCCATACTACATATATATTATGATCTGTCCATTATATCTCAGCATCATAAATCAATTTACTATTTTTGCATTCATTTTCAATTTATTGTTTATCGTTTTTAGGTTTCTGATGTGTTTTCAATCAAGTCTCAGATTTGATTGTTTTTTTATATGTTAAATTAAATATAATTTAACAGCAGGACAAAATATACCTTGTTAAAAGAATCACAGCATTGAAATACAAAATATTCTGATTATACTTTTTTTTTTAATCCTCCCGTGAGGACATGCTGGGGGGGGGGGGAGAAGCACACCCAACCAGTGGGGCCACCCGGTTTTAATGACTTTTGTAGTTTTTGACCATACTATTTTTACCTTGAGGAGGTTTGTATATATGGAAATGGGGAGTAAAACAGTCAAAACATGGGCATCTTTTCATTGTGAAGTACTTTCTGGAATAATATCCATTAAATTAACTTAATTCTTAACCAGCGTTCACTATCATGCATTTGAAATATTTTCAAGGTCAAATGGTGAATGAGAGCAAAACATCATGACCTTTGTCATCCACTCATCGCCTGTTTAACGTATACCGTGTGCCAGGCCCAGTTTTATTTGCATGGGACACAGACATAGAGAGATGAAGAAAAGGGCCTGTTCTAAGATGCTCCCATGTTCTCTGCACCAGCACTGCCCAACAGGGAAATAACATGGCCTCTACATGTTAGCCACATAGGTAATTTTGTATTTTCTGGTAACCATGTTAAAAAAGTAAAAAGAAAACAAGTGAGATTAATTTTAATAATATATTTTATTTCGCCCAATATATCCAAAATGTTATTTTAACATGTAATCACATAGGAATTCATTAAGGAGATATTTTACATTCTTTTTTCCATGCTAAATTTTTGAGATCTGGTGTGTATTTACACTTAAAGCGTATCTCAGTTCCGACTAGCCACTCCAAACATTCACTAGCCACATGTGATTTGGTCAACGGTATTGGTTAACACAGGCCTATGCTGTAGATGCCACAATCACAGGTAGTTTTAGGAAATCATGATTTATTCTTGGAAGATTTGAAACTGATCTCTTTCATTCCAAACCATAATAGAATTTGAAACACAGATGTAATTTTTTTGATATTCTAACAGAAATTTAAAAAAAATTTAGTTATTGCCTGGCCGGCATGGCTCAGTGGTTGAGCATCATCAGCCTATGGCCCAGGAGATCGCGGGTTGGTTCCCGGTCAGGGCACAGGCCCGGGTTGCGGGCTCGATCCCCAGCAGGGGGGCTTGCGGGAGGCAGCCGATCAGTGACTCTCATCATTGACGTTTCGGTCTCTCTCTCTGTTCCTCTCCCTTCCTCTCCCTGAAATCATTAAAGACATATAAAATTTTTTTTTAGTTATGAAGTATTTTTAAGATGAGAGTAAGGGGAAATCTTTATTATAAATGTTTATAATAACTGGACAGCAATAGCACCATTTCTAATTTATTAAGGAAATTGAGGATAACTGAATGTTCTTAGCATTGCTCACAGAGACTGGGCAACAGTTAATCTAGTTTTGAAGGTTTTTGAAGGTTCAAATGTGTAAGTTTTACTGGTGATTGATTAGGTTGTTCCGCAGACCCCTAAGCAGGTTATTCACTCAACAGTCGCCCTCCCGTTCAGCCCCATCTGTATCCCAGGGGGTTACTTGCATCCCTCCCGAGCTGCCTCGGAATCACGCCAACAACCCTGCCTCCTTGCAGTGTCCTTTATTTACTTCTGAGACAAGGTCGGTGGTTTAATGATTACTAAAACCCTTCCAAATCTTTAAATGGTGTGCACAATAACCAGTGCTTTTTCACGCAACTTCTACTCTTTATTGGGCAGAAGGACGGATGGGAGATGAGGGGTAGGGGAGAGGTTCGGTGCGGGGCGGAGAGGTGAGGCAAGGATCCGTGAAACGAAAACTCGGTCAAAGAGTGTTTTGATCGTAATTCTTATTTTCAAAGTTTAAGTTGTCTTCAGGGGCATACTTCCTTCGTGTGTAGCAGGGGTGCTTTTGGTGTGTTTCCAAGCCTGCACATATTGTTAGAGATGACTAGTAAAACACATGCTTGGGAAATGTGCACATGCCCTCATAAATCACCGTGGGAGTGACCTCGGCGGGCTTTTGCTGTTCAATAAACACCCAATTAGTAGCCAATATTTAGAATCCCGCTTGTTTAAAGGGAATTTAGCAATATTACATGTAAGGGGGATAACAAAAATTACTTTGCCAACGACGTGCCCAACACTCCTTTCGTACAAATCCGTGTGCAGAGTGTCCCTTTACGTTTCTTCACCCCCCGATCGTAGCGTTAAGAGGGAGTGGGGTGGGGAGCGGAGGTGGGCCGGTGAAACCCTTGAGTGTCTCTGTTTCTGTTATTTAGTGAATATAGTTCCTCCAGCTTCCTTTGTGATTTCCCCCCTTCTTGTAGTAATTAGGAAACTGGCCCAATATTTTCTTTTTTCTCTCTGATTACATTGAGATAAACTTTTGTATTTTATATCTAGGCCATGAATTCAATGTCTCAGGGACGGAACATTCATCTCCAGCACTTATGTCCTTTCTGCTCTAAGCAAGTTGAGCTTAGCCTGGCTTTTATGACAGAGGATAATTATTTTTTATTTTTCTTCCTTGCTCTTAATTTTACTTCCTAATGGGTCATAAGTGTTTAATTTGTTAACTAAGTACGTATTGGAATCTTCAATTCGGTTCGGAGTAGAGAAAGAGAAGACTTAGGGAAATCAGGTAATAGTTGTAAAAATCAGCACAGGAAGAGAATGTGTTATTCTCACACGACTCTCAGGTACGGCCTTGAATTTCATGGGACCAATGTCAGAGCCTGGCTTCAGCCCTGGCCCTCCCCGCACATCCCTGATCCTGAGCCCGGCCGCGAGGGGAGCGGGGCAGGGAGGTGGGGACGCCCCCCAGCCGAGCCTGGCGCCGGTGCTGTTAGTGAGGCAAACGCCAAGTCGGTGAGCCGAGGGGTGTTTTGTTAGATCTGATGAGTAAAACGTCTGATCTAAAGCAAAGAGTAACTTAGAAAGAACATTGTAACAGGGTATGTTTTCTGAAACTTGCACCTTGGTTTTGGATAACTAAAGTATAAGAAAAGTGAGTATGTCTGTGGTTATTTCTCTGAGCCTTGACATTCTGAGCTACATCGTCTCTGACATTGCATCCGCCCACCAAACCACCCCCCCATCGCTTTGTACATTTATTTGTGAAACTCTTTTTTTGAAGAGTTCACAGTTGCTTTAACATCTGACTCATGACTAAAGATGCTATAAAATCGACCTAGAGCTCAACTGACGCAGTTCAGTGTAATGAAATCTGCTTGTTTGGTAAATTATTCAATGAGAGTGCTGAGATCTTAATGTGAAAGAAACCTGGAAGGAACGAAGTGGCGGACCTCTACTCTAATTTCTGAAACGACTCCCTGGTTCCCTGGGGATTGAGCTCTGGACTCCTTTTTAATTCTTACCTCCCCCTTTTTTCCCTCATCTCTAATATGGAAATGTTCTCTCTGCTATAAAATAAAAATTGTTTGCTTCCTCAAGCTCTAAAATGTCCTGCTCCTTCCTTACATAAGTGATTTCTAAAGACTTGATCCGAGAAGCTGTGATTTTTTTAAGGAGAAAGAATACAAATGCCCCTCCCCTGTGGTCTTCTCAAGCAGCCCTGCCAGCCCACACCGCACGCCTGTGGCCCTGAGTGAAACCTCTCGCCAATTACGAAAACACAGTATAACATTTTCAAAGATATACAAAAGCAGAAGGACCATCGACTTAATGTCAAAGTATTTATCCTGGCTTAAGACATAAAATACTACATAAAAAGTTAAAGCTCCCTGTGAATCCTTTCTTGATATCATTCCTCTCTCTCCACTCCCAGAGGCAACCATTGAGTTGAAATTTGTGTGTATCTTTATATGTATTTTTTTACACATTTATTACCAATCCATGTAGTCCTAATGTGTATACAGGGGTGTGCAAAAGTAGATTTACAGTTGTAATACAAATAAATAATACAAAAATTAATAAATAATCACACATGAGTAAATTCTGTTTCACAGACTCACAACTGTAAACCTACTTTTGCCCACACCTGTATATTTTTTACTTTGAACTTTACATAAATATTTTATTATAAGTGTTATTTTACAACTGACTTTTTTCATTTGTTTGTTTAGAGGTAACTGTGACATTCATCCCTGCTGACATGAATAGCTCTAGTTAATTTGTTCCCGCTGCTCTACAGTATCTCACTGTCTCAGAATGCAACAAATTATTTTTCTGGTGGTGAACGTCTACATTGTTACCAGGTTTTTTTTGCTATAACAATGTGTTTATGTACTTTCTCGTGCCTGTCTTTTAAAAATGTATATGTAAGAGTTTCTCTGAGAGTGAAGCCAGCAATGGGATGCGTACATCTGCCTTTTTACGGTATATTGTGAGTTGCTCTCCAGGTTGGTCATGGCAACTTATGCCTCCACCTGTAAGATGAAGGAGTCTCCCTGACCCGCATCACTGACAACACTTTTTGGCTAAAGAGACGGGCCCCCTGCGCAGTGGCTGTTGACAGCAGGCATTCCTCTTGTTCATAGGTGACCACTCCTCTGGACACCGGATCAATGGCTCGTATTTATCTCGCTCCACTCCTGGGGATTTGTAGCCCTTCCTCTCCATAGGGGAAAGCGTGTTTGGTGAAAGCCAACCACTCACAACAAATTTACCTTATAGAAAGGAAACAGCAGCCTCCTCCACTACTCACAGTTCTTCCTTCTCAAGGCAAACTGGCAGTAGCTGGGCACCTGCTCACATTCTCTTCGTGATAAGTGACTCCATGTCTAAGGATAAATGTGTATTCTGTTTCCTAAATGAGAATTAGCCTTCTGGTATTGAGTTATAAGAGCCAACAAACAGTCAACAGTATCTCATTTCCCCAGGAGATGCATCTGAACGCATAGTAGACACACGTGTACAATTAGTGCCTCTCAGCTCCCATCTAAACCCTTTATTGCCCTACTTGTGATACTTAAGCTCGTAGGCCCTGTAAACATTTCTCCGCAGGTGAACTCTGTTCATCGTTGTCAGTAGAGGACGCTGGGTCACACTGCAAGAGAAAGGGGCCTCCCTTCCTCGCCCTGGTGTATCTTCTATTTTTATTTTATTTTATTTTTGCTGTTACAGCATTTGACCGGCATGAGGGACACACAGAGGCCGACACTTGGCGGTGCTGACTCCCCCAGCGTCTCTGCATTTCCCCATGAACAGCTCCCTGGGGAGTTCCAGGGGCACCCTAGACAACGTCCCAGCTGAGGTGTTTTTGCAGGCGGGCAGCCTCATGACGACCGCAGCTGCTGTCGCAGGCAGATAGCGCGCTGGTAAGGTCAGTGGCAGAGCCCCAGGCGCCTGCCAGGAGAGTGTTTTCAGCACCCCAGGTCTGGATCTCATCCTGGGGGTGCGGTCTCCACCAATCTACTGCTTCCCCGATGCTGGGCCTCAGCCCGACAGGTAGGGTAGTGTTCTCCCAGTATCTGATGCTCCTGTGCTCTTTCAGTTTCTCTGTATCCCCTTGGTAGCTAATCTCCTGTTAGTAGTTAATAATCTTCTGTATCAAGCATTCCTTGTTCAAATTGCTCTGTGGTTTCTGTCTCCCGATGTGATGCTCAACACCATAGTATTTAAGCAAATTTCCACTCCATAACGTCTCCCACAGTTTAATCATCTCAAATAGAAAATACTATTAATAGTTAGGCCCATACAAATATATGAGATATTTTAAATTTATTTTTTATCATATAATGACTCTATCAATACCCCTAAGGACTAAAGGAAATAAAAATTCAATTAGCATCGATTTAAAGATTAGTACTTTCTTGTCATGGCATTAAGCAATTTTTTCATATTATCTAATACATTAGGTAATATAAAGACATAGATAATATTATCACACACATAGCAGTCATATAGTACATACTGAGGTACAGAGTCTTTCTGCAGTGGAGAGGTAGCTGGAAATGGAAATGTGTTTTTGTGGATACTAATCCTATGCTTCTGCTCGCACGATGCTTGTGTACTTTCTCCACACTTCTTACTACATTGTCGTTCGGCTGCGAATGGACATCAAAATGGGACAGGAACAAATTTTCCCCCAAATTTTAAAATATTTTTTGTGATTCGTGCTTTCATTATGTCCAGTCTAGCTTTTCCCACTCATACTTTTCTCCTAGAATAGTAATCGCGTGATGTTCACGTTCCTTCCAATCCAACATGACCTGGGCTAGTTGCCGTTTTAAAGCCATACATTGAAGGATCTATTTTGGTTCCTTGATCGCATTATTGTGATGTTGTTATAATGTAACCTTCTGTGTGCAGTTGACCCAAATGTTGTCCCTGACCCTGGCCGTTGCTCTGTGTCCCTTTCCATTGGTTTATGATCATAAAACCTGCAGTGAGAATTCATTCTATTTAACCCAGGAAATCAATGGGCTTTCATCTTGGCTCTGTGCAGCTGCGTCGTTTTTTCCTGCTTTGTGGTTTAGCCGATGCTAACTCTGCCACTGGACTTGCACGAGAGATGTTTGAACAGACTGTGGCAGAAAATCACGTGGAGGCCCAGGCAGGCAGTGTGACAGATGTTAGCACGCAGACGTGTGGGGCTGGACCCTCACCGAGACCGCGAGGGTAAGAGGAGAGGGCGCCTGGAGATTTAGGAGGAGCGATGTTAAGAGTTGCTGCAAATTTGAAAAGAAAACGTTTACGATCACGTATGAGGATTAGTGTTGGGTTTACGGTCTGGCTCACTGATCAGGCTTTGACCTAGTTTATTATCACACGATGTTTTTTGTGCTTGATGTGTCGGGGGACAGCGGTTCTGTTGCTGAGAGGCGGCAGGGTGCGGCAGGGCTCAGAGCGGGCTGGTTCGAGAGCTCAGGCCGCCTGGACTCAAAGCTGGCCTTTGCTACGTGGTGGCTGGGTGATTTTGTTGCTTAAGCTTTCTCTACTTCAGGTTTCTCTTCAATAAACTGGGCATAACAACATTTCATACATCACGGGGTTATGTTTTTGAGGATGACTCAAAACTGCTGAACGTGAACACTGCTCAGAACAGTGCGTGTGAAGAACAAGGTCACTGTGTCACCACCGTCGTTGTTATTACCGATACTGAACGTGCTAGAAATCAGTACATCTCGGTATCTCCTGATAAACAGTTTTAATCTTATTTTACTTTGATGGAGGTTAGGGAACGTGAGGAAAACCTTTGTATTATTAAACTGATCGGAGGCGAAAAGCACAATTTGGCCCCTAAAAAAAAAAAGAATTGAGAGATTTTCTGTGCAAAGGCAAAAGCGAGCTTCCTCCCCGCACTGGCAGATACTCGGCATCACCACATTGCAGAGGGGCAGGAGGGAGGGAAGTCAGGATGGGCAGTGACCTGGCCCGGGGTCAGGAGCAGGGTCAGCAGGTGCCAGACAACCCTCCGTATCTAACCACAGAATTTAAGCCTGCTTTTCTCTCTGGGGCACGTTTCCCTCCCGGCTTTTCATAACAGATTCAGAGAGACTAGCTCAACCTGTTCAAAATCGTTCCATCTAAGAGCAGTTACCCGAAGACCCAGCTGTGACGTCAGTGCTGTGCTCAGTGACTCTACGAGCGCTGGAGCGGCGGAGGCCTCAGGGCTCCCTGTGTTTTTGGCTTGTTTCTGGTCCACAGTGGCAGTCGATACAACAGTGAACCTGGTGGAACTGTCTCACTGTTTTCTTAAAAACTTCTTGCTATGATACATATTTCAGTTGATATGCCATATGTACATATATGTCTGTATATATTATATATATGCATTTTTATTTTATTTTATTTTCTTGCCTCCTAAGAGCTGTAAGAGGGAACATGTGTAATGAGGGTAAAAACCCCATCAGAAGGGAGTTTTTTCAAAACCTCTATAAAAGGAGGTTTTTTTAAAAAAAACCCCCACTGGGCAAACTACCACGACCCTCAGCTACTGGTTATACCCAGAGTCAAATCTGAGAAAACAAAGAGGAGGTTATTTTTGTAACCCAGGCAATAAAAACGAATGGATCCCATGAAGGAAACAGTAGCAGGCGATGAGGAAAGGGGAGCCAAGGCGGACCTAGGGGTGAAATCTGAACGGCTTAGGCACGGAAGAGGACCTGGGGTGTGCTATGCGACGGAAACAGACATCAACGGCGACTTCCAGGACTCCGGCTTAAGCAATAGAGAAATATGCCCAAGTATTTTATCACAACCTTTGCAGCAAAACCCCATTATGAACAGAAGAAAAATGTTATTAAACCACTATCATAAGTAGTCGAGTTTCATCTGATTTCCAGACTACAGCACAGGTGAATTCCACCGTGTGACACAGGGCAGCTGGCGGTCTCCTGGGGACCAGGGCCAATGATGCTGAGCCTAAGTACTGTTTGGATTCTACAGGAGTCACCCAGTTTTAAAATGGGGGTCAATATAGTTAAGGTTGGTAAAGTATCCTTTTGGCTTCCACCACCCGAAGGGTCATCCCAGTTCCGGAGCTCAGCTGAGGCCCTCGCCACGACTACGTGGCATTTCAGCCTCTCGCTCTGCCCAATCCTGCTTCCTGCGCTCTCCCCAGGGGTGAGCGTTCTGCACACGCTTCTCAATAAACTTCCTGCAGGCACGTCTCCATCTCAAAGTCTCTTCCTGGGAAAACCAACCGTCTATCTTTCTAGCAAGTCCTCATTATATGCCCTCTCAATTCGAGATACCGGCACTATGGCTCAAGCATTCATCTATGAATTTGCAGCCTGTGCTCTAACCGCTAAAAACACTGGACGTGAGAGATTCAGTTGAGTAGGCTGGTCTTTTCTCAGAAGTTAACAGTGGCCCTGTGAAGTTGGTACTAAGGAGTAATATACTTTTCAAGTTAACTCCTTTATATTGTGGTATTTGCCTGTTGGATCTTGTAACTGGCCTTTGGGCAAGTCTGATAATACTATAACCTTATTGGTGAAGTTAAATGTGGTTTTAAAACAGAAATAACTATATCAAGATCTTCACGTGTTTCCAGTTGTGGTCATTTTGTCGAAAGTCATCTTGTTTAGTTCCGGTGCTTTCTGTGAATTAACAGCTAGTTTTATAAATTAAGACTTTACAAGAGAAGAATTCTGAGACATCCCAAATGAAATTACAGCAGGCCAGAGCGTGGAGCAAGAGGCAGGAGGCTAACCAGTTAACAGGGCCACAGGTGGAAACCAACAAGCGACTGCTCAAGTTCCTGAATGTATGTTAAAATATGAATCAACTTCCTGGCAACTATCTAAAAAAACCCTACAAAACAATAACCTCCTACCAGAAGCCACGCATCCTGCTTATTCATGAACTTTCCCGTCTGTTACCACAGCCTGTCAAAAAGTGGGGACTATTTCTTCCTCGTGGGCTATGCGCCCATCCTAGCACTGCCCCGCTTCACCTTTTCCTGGCCCCTTGTCTATAACCAGTGGAAATGCCTTCAAAACAACTTACATCTTTCTTTCCCAAAACCATTGTATAAAAAAGCCCCGAGAGCTCCAGACCTGCGGGCAGGATCGCCTTCTCCGTCACACCCTGGGGCTGGTGGTTCAGACTGTATGTCCCAGGACTCGGTCTTTTTCTGTCTACGACATGGTTCAAAAAAACCTTCCTTTCAGAAAAACTTTCAGCCTTGAAGGTTATTGTTTAATAGTCTCTTCTGAAATTAAAAAAATCTCCAAACAAGGGCTCCCGATGGTCATACTATAATGGAAGAGAGGCTACCCATAGGTGAGAGGCTCTTCTGAGAAGTCCTGGTTTCAGACCTCTGTGGCATCTGCTTCAGCCTTGGTGTCTTTCTCCGAGAGGCAACTGAGGACCTCCAGCTGTGTGTTTATGTTTAATGTCAGGAAAACTGCTGGGAACAGCAAGAGGAAAACTGTTTATTTCCAAAAAGAAGAGACATTTACATCTCACCATGCTGTGCCTCAATGAAGGCATGGTTGGAGGAAATTAACACTATAAAAATATAGTGTCATATTTTACATCCTTGGGCTTCATGCAAATGCTTTGTAAAGAAAAAAATTATATGGGAGATGTTAAGAATGGATGGATGGTTACCGTGGAAGAGGGTTTTGCTTTATTGAACTTTCAGGGTGAAACACAGAACCGAGTCCAGGGAAGACGCGATGTTGGCTGCTAAGAGTCCCGCTGTTCTCTTTGCTGCGGTGATTCCCAAGGTAGATTTCGTTTTACATGTTCCGCAGAATATCTGTTATAATCGATAGGAACAGATGTGCACTAGATAATTACAATTTTATGAGCTGAATTAAATCTCTGCAATTAGGCTTCCAGGGATGACTTTAAGAAGGCCAGAAGGTCAAAAGGTGTTAGCAGATTCCCATAAGCACATTGTGCGTGTGTGTGCGTGTGTGTGCGTGTGTGTGTGTGTGTGTGTGTGTGCCTGGGAGGCGAGTGGGGGAACAGGGGTGTGTGTGTGTGTGTGTGTGTGTGTGTGTGTGTGTGTGTGTGTGCGCGCGCCTGGGAGGCGAGTGGGGGAACAGGGGTGTGTGTGTGTGTGTGACTGGGAGGGGAGCGGGGGAGCAGGGGGAGGTGGCTGCTCTTCCAGACGGAAAGCCACCAAACAGGGGAGATCAGACATACAATTTAGAATCTTCATTTAAAAATTGCTTTCAGCGGGGTCTAGAAACGTCTCTTTTGCTCTGAAACAATTTTAATAGCTGTTCTGTGCACACAGCAGGCTGCACCCCTTTTACCAACCCCCTCAAAATATGGACAGATAAACGACAGCAACAAGACCCAGTGAAGTACAAAGCTTCCACATGTGTACCTGGTGAAAAGCAAGGAGAAGCGTTACATACAAGGAAACCAAGTGAAACGCGAGAGAAATACCCAGGAGGCGCTCCAAGCAAGGGTATGTTTCCAAGGGGCAGGGCATGAGCTAGCCTTCGACACTGAAAGGAAGCAAAATGCGTGTAGGTCGCTGGGTGGAAAAACTTGTTTTCTTCCCAGGACTGCTGAGATTGAGGAACAGCCCTGCCTGTCCAAGATTAATTTTCACACTGAGCCATAAAGCTGACAAAAGCTCCTGCTGTATATAAATTTATTTTCAGATCTAAAACAAATCTGAACCATTTCCCCATTTCATAATCAGCACTATTTTTTTAGCATAGCTTTTAGATGGTTTAAAATTTTCACTCTGTTGTGATCCAATATCTACAATTATTTTAATGACTTTTTAATTGTTGTTTTCCTTTCAGGATTTTATTTATTCTTAAGTTCTTGGACTAAAGTCCTATTAAAAAAGTTATCATTGTGAGTAAGAGATAAAGGCGCTGAGTCCCACGCACATGAACTGATTTCCCTGAGGGATGCCAGCGAGTCTCCTGCGGATCAAAAATGAGCGTTGGTGGCCTTTCTCCAAACCGCTTGCTGGTTTACTCTTCCCATCTGCATGGGCGCTCGATGGCATCGCCCGAGAGGCTGTGACTTTCCGAACGCTGTTGCTCAGTTGTCCTTTCAAATACGCTGTCTCCTTCCTACATCAGTTTATATTCCGTAAGAAGCCCAGGAGAGGGAATGGAGATTGTAGAAAAAGAAAACTGAAGACGGGAAATTCACCTGCCCCGGGCCCTCTGGGGAGGGTACTTGCCTCGATTGTCACTATTTTACATTAAGGCTCCAAAGGGCAAAGTAAATTTTGGAGCACAGTGGGATTATGGTCCTCATCTGTAAAATCCATAATTGATTTTTTTTCTATGTGGTATTAAATATTAAAAAGAGCAGCTGATATCCAAGTCTGTCAGTGTATCAGGTGTCTCATATGTGTGTGTGTATATATGTGTGTGTGTGTGAATGAATAAATTTATATATATATATATAAATTTATTCATTCATTCTTTAGTCAGCATTTGTTAGTATCTTCTGTCAAAATGGTTTTTACCTTTGAAGGGTTCACACCCCGGGAGAGGAAGTGTATAAGATATCGTTGAGGAGACCAGAAAAGGGGGTGTCTCCTGAACCCCAGCTTTAAGAAAGAGAAAGAATAAAGCCAGGTGAAGAGGAAGAGTTACCCCCCAGTGTCCTCGAGACCAGATGCTTCCTTGAATATGTTTCAAATGTCTGGTAACAAGCAGCTCTGGGACGAGTCTAACTGTCCCAGAGCACAGAGAGGAGAGATAACGCAATGAGCTCGGAAAGCCCAGCCACTGAGGAGCTGAGAGAAAGGAATTGAAGGTCTAGAAAGTAATCTCACCAGAGAGACACAAAAATACAAAGCAATATATTCACCACTCAATTCCAAAAATACATTAAACTATAAATATATGAATACCAGAAAAGTTTCACTTGGGAAATGCTTGACAGTTCAACATAGAAAATATGTCAATAAAACCCATTGTAGAGTAGACCAAATGAAAATAAAATGTAATCTTTAAAATTATTATTAATGATAATAGTAGTTTCCATTGTTTTCATCCTAAGAGATAATATTACTATCTCTCCCATTTTTCAGATGAGGAAATTGTAGTTTATAAAATTGATTGGCCTGTCCTGAAATTATAATTAATTTTCAGCTATAAAAATATTAATTAATATTAATATTAAAAATATTAAACAAAAATATGTTTAAAACAATGGGTCATCTTTCAGTGATACTTACTGAAATAAGTAATATATGAAGTACAAACAAAAATAACAATTTCTGGAATTTGCTTCAAAATAAAATGGGTGATTTTGACTTGACTTGGGTGAAGGCATAGATGAAACAAGAGTAGCCATTATCTGATAATTGCTGAATCCAGGTAATAGATAAACAGAGATTTTCCTATTCTCTATTTTGAAGCTTGAATTTTTTCCTAATAAAATGTTTAAAAATGAAATTGCTTTTCTTAGGAATAAGTTACATAGGACCCATGAGAAGAGAAGTTTAAATTTCCAATAATGGACGCTAATATTCATAAATATATGTGATATGGCACATAATCCTGAAGAATGGAAAAGCAAGTTATGTCAGGAAAGTTGGTATTATGTGTTTCAACAAGTCAAATTTGAAAAGCAGTTCTCAGATTTGTTAACTTTATATCAGTTCATGGATGTATACTGGCTTATAGGGCCGATGTTGAGTGTGTTTAATGAATGAATCTTTAATGAATCTTCAGTGAACACAGAAGTTGGATGTGACCACTGTAGAAACTATGTTATAATGTGAATAGAACATAGACTGCAAAAAGTTTTATAAATAAATTCTGTGAAACAAGGAATTTTCAGGGGAGCCCAATCATCAGGGAAAATAATTTTTCAAAGCCAAGGTATGTTTTAGATAAACAACAAACAATTTCTAGTATAACTCTGCCCAGTGCAATTTTTTAAAATCTCAAAGTACGTATGCATAGCACTTACAATTAATTCACATTTATCTGGGAATCTTGCATTTTTCACTTGCTAAATCTGGCCATCTTAATGAGGGTTGAGATTTTGAGGAGCTGTTAGAAGTTGTGAGTCACCTCAGAGAGTCCCAGAGTGAGGGAAACAGGGAATGTATTGTGACTATCAGGCAGCATTTTAGGGCCCCTGGAAGCTTAGCCACACGTCCAACATGAGACTAATCTGTATGGCTGTTTGTCTGTCTCCAACCACCTTAAGCTGTGTGGGTATGGACATGATGTGGACTTATTATGCATTTGATTAGAATTGTAGTTTTATGAATAATATTGTTCTACTAGAAATATTTTCTTTAAAAATAATTGCTATACCAGTCTGCACTTTTAAGCAATTTGCTAAGCTCCCTCCCAGTGAGAAGTGATCAGTGAAGATAAACTCTCACTTCCTTATGATTGTAAGATCTGAAATAAAAAAACCAAAAGTCAAATTGCAATGATTTCAGTGTGAAAATGATTAAGGAAAACTTCATCCAAAATGGAGTTGCAAAGCCTTGAGGGGGACTCTCACGCACACTCACTCATCATAACTAATTTTACAAAGTTATGAAGTTGGTTTTCCCCTGCCCAGCAGTAACTCCGCCGATGAGAAGCCTCCACAACCCTGGACGCTCACTGTCTTCCAATGAACTTTTGCTCAGAACGGCCGCTCCCAGCTCCCTCCCTTCCTCTGTAGAAGCTGCTCTTCTTTGTTCCCCACACTTGCCTATATTTTGTCATTGTTTGCATGTCCCAACTCGCAATCCCTCTGCTATTCCCAAATAAGCTCTTTGCTGCTGGGTAACCTTCGTGGTTTAAATTTTAAGGTGGATACCATACATTTTAATCCCCAAACACTAAAAGACGGCCGATGTCTCTTTTCGCCCATTTCTATCTTTGCTCTTTTTCTTGCTAAAGAATTTAAGGAAGGTCACTTTTATTAGGATACAACAGAGGACAAGAAAGTTGGGTATTCTTTATAAGAGGCAGAAACGGCAAAGAGCTAGCAATAAAGATTTAGGAAACCTCCGTCCTAATATTGATCCATTCACTAAGTTAATGCTATAGGAACATCTCCATGATCTTATTAGCAAATGTGATGTCACCCCAAATGTCGAAGGGATACCTACGATCTTAATTGACGTACCTCGAGCTCTTCTAAAGAGAGAGCAAGACGCCTGCAAGCAGAAGGAATCACTGGGCCAAGTGCTCCCCTTAGAACGCTATCTGCAGTTTTCATTTCTTATTTTTATGATAATAAGATCAGAGGCTTTTGCTATTCTTTAGTTAATTATTTTTGTTCTCATATACCTTAGTTTGTATTTCTCCAGAAATTCTGACTCTGAGTAATGTACATCTATAGCCCGTCTAAAATGCCTCTGCTGCACCCAGAGACAGAAAATATTCTCCATTTCCCTCCTAGTCCCGTAACACAAATGCTTTTAGACATGCAATAATCTATTTCTTTAGTAAGTCTCTTTCTATTTCAGTGTTTATGCATGAGATTGATCTAATGCCCAAAGGAGAAATACCACCGTCAGCTTTTACAACATTTTCAGAAAGGCACATATGCATTTTGCTTCTCCTGTTTTATGAAGCTCTTTTTACTGCTTTCTCTTAAGAACATATTATGAAAAATCCAATTTCCCTGCAGATATGTCGGGCTGTGCTGTTTCCTGAAAGCTGGAACAAAATCTACTTTTCAGATGACTTATGCAATTTGGAACCAAATAGGTGGGTGTTCAGCTTGAGAAATTCTCATAGAATTATCATTTCCAATATTTCCACAGTCTGAGACAGGACTCACTGATTGTTTTTAACCTGACGTCCATTCAGTAATGAGGAGCCAGGCACCAGACTGAGCATAGATTTGAAGAACCCTATAAATTATTCTGTACCAGGTGGCCCAGTGAGCCAAAGAGGGAGTCTGAAAGAAATACAGTGGTTCTCAAATGACGCTGTGAAAGGGAGAGCAAAGTGAGGAGGGTCCAAAGGTAGGGGGGATGTTCCAAAGAGAAAGTAACTGTCATCTTCCCCCCCAATGGCCACTGGTTTGTATGCATGTTCATATAGTTACTGATTTTTAATGTAATATTACTTGAAGTGTGGAACAGAATCAGTGTAACACGTGTGTAAAACTAAAACACAATCATAGAATGAATATCCATGAACTCACTCTCCAATTTAGGGAGTAAAATGACGCAATATTGTTCTGTCTACTTGAGTGTTCCCCCTTACCCCTGCTTCTCCCACAAATGTCACTACACTATAATGCTATTTTTCTGTTCTTTATCTTTACATTTTTACTACTTATATATTAATTTATAAACATCCAATGGTCAGTTTCCCTTTTCTTTTATTTTTATAAACACAGTACCACACTAGATTTCTTGGATTGATTATAGCATATTCACGCGTAGGGTGGCATATAACTTTATTTCATTCATTTTCATGTGCAAAATATCCAAGTGGCTAAATAAATCATTCCATTTATCAATTTTTCTGTATATTTGAAGTCATTCCCATGTTCTTCAACACTACATATGATGATTCCACTTGTTCACATATAACATTGATGTAAAAAATGCAATTCTTCAAGGTATGAAATACATTTCATTAGGTAGTCGTGGCAAGTGCCACAATAAAGACGCACTTAAAGTTGGAGTTTCTTGTCCATTTGTAATAGTGTTGTCCTTTTGAAAAACAGCCTGACACTGACAGGGATACATTTTTCATCAATTCTTTCTTTAACACATTCCACAGGTTTCTATAAGCAATGAAGCCCTTCAGTTGCACTGTTTGCTCTTCTTTCAATATGCGTAATCCTATTGCCAAAGAGATATTGAAAATCAGGCACAAGAAATAAGTAGGAAACATTCAAAAGATTATTTTAAAAAGTCTCCCAGCATTTTGGGTGCCTCTTCTTTAGAACTAACGTTTAATTTTAATGCTCCAAATAACTGGAGGTTCTCTCAACTGTATTTGTTCAAGAGGGCCAATGGGCTTTTTGAACGTGAGGGAATTGAAGAATACTGAATTCCAACCAAATCACAGAAATTCTTTACGCAGTTTGACAGCACAAAGGCTGAAAGCGGAGAACGATTTCATAGACCACTTCCCTGTCCCTAGAAAGGAAACGGGACTTCCTTGAGCAACCTGCCACACACAGAGCAGCCAGCACCTTCCGCAGAATCACTCATGCTTGGCTTCAGCTCTGGTGAACTCTTATTTGCACCTTTACACAGACATTTACCAAAATTTCTGTTTTTATTACAAGCAAACAGAAAGGGTTTTTTCTGCATTGTGGGTATTTGCATCATGGCTATTTTGTAAAAGTAAAGAGCATTTAGATCCTTGACAATCTCTGTGATATAGTAAATGGAGTGATTTTTATGATCATTGCAGTACATTTAATTGTAGAATTAAAAAAAAATTTGCTTGCAATTTTTGAGTCAGAAAATACAGCCAGAATGATTCTATTAAAAAAAAAGTCAGGTCATGACATGAGTGCTCTCAATACTTTCAATTACCCACGACCTCCCTGGGGGGGCAAGGACATCACTGTGACCATCAGACTCTAGGGTCTGCCCCTTGTTGCTCCTCCTGTCGCTCCCTGGGCTCGCTCCGCTCTCGCCACAGTGTGCTCCACGCTGTCCAGTGCTGTGCGGTCCGTCTGAGGACACTGCCGTTCCCCGCGCCCGGAATGCTTTTCCTCAGATGTTCCCGCGGCTCCCTTCCTCAGGAGCGCACGCGTCTATTCGAACCTCGCCATCTCGCCTCCTGATGCTGTTCAAGACTGCGTCGCCCCCCGATAGCAGCGCCCCCCTGATTGCAGCGCCCCCCTGATTGCAGCGCCCCCCTGATTGCAGCGCCCCCCGATTGCAGCGCCCCCGACTGCAGCGCCCCGATTGCAGCGCCCCCCGATTGCAGCGCCCCCGACTGCAGCGCCCCGATTGCAGCGCCCCCCGACTGCAGCGCCCCGATTGCAGCGCCCCCCGATTGCAGCGCCCCCCGACTGCAGCGCCCCAGTGCTCCGGCCCGGCCCCGCTCGTCCTCTCAGCACTCACTGTCACGGCCTAACAATACGTGTCTGACTACTTATTGTCTGCCTCCCCCGACTACAGCGTGGGCTCCATGGGGGCAGAGGTTCTCATGTTTTGCTTATTTCCATATTCCTGGTCCTTAGAATTTTGCTCAAGTACTTAATGAATTTCTTTTATTAGTCTGTTTATATTTTGTTAGTGAATTTGTTGTTGTGTTGTTTGTTTTTGTTTTTTGTCATGGTTGTAAACTATTGTTATGAATTACTATAATCTCACAACGAATTCAGGAGTATTAAACTGCTTTTAAAACCTGTTTAATGTCCTGCTAGCATAGCCTTACCCTTTCTCCAGATGGATCACCTGACTATAGATATTCAATTTACCAGAATGAGTGTTCCTTGAATATCTATTCTCTGATTAATATTGACCTACTTTTTGGATTGGGGGGGATAAATTATGTAAATACACATAAAAATAATAGAAAATGAATGAATGAATGATAAAGTATTTAGTGATTCTTTCAGATGTTCAATAAATATTTTCTAGGCAGTTGCCATCACCCACAGGCCAATCGGTACGTCATGCATACAAATAAATGGAGAAGAGAGTGATCCTCATGAGGTCACATTCTAATCAAATGCCCCCAACGCACTGAACAAAAAGTAAGAATGGTCAGTCCCAGTGAGGGAGAGATACCAAAGATGAAATTTAAAAGGGAGGTGGCATAGGACTTTTTGTCTGGAAAATGTAGAAAATATGCCCCTTCCTTTGCACTCCCTTAAACCATGACTTAGGTTTATGCTCAAGCTTGAGCTCTCTTTATCTCTTTGTATAAGTTGTCCCTACACGTGACACTGTCTACAGTGCACTTGTGAGAAATACCGTTGCTTTGAAATGAAGCTGGGGCACGTTCAGATCTACTTTGGGGGACTAATGTATTTCTTCGGTTTTCTTTCTTTTGGGCTCTGAGCGTGTGTACGATGAGAATTTCTCTGTCCCGGCAAGCCCTGACTTCATAGCTTGTGTCGCTCTCTGCCGCAGGCTGACGCCTGGTCTGCTCAGGCCTCTGAGTGGGTGCGCGGGGCTGTTAGCTCTTGGCAGTTGCCCCACCTCACTGTTCCAATGCACTTAGTTTGCACTGTTTCCTAGCAACCGGTTTCGTCTGATTTGTTGTCCTGTGGCATCTCTCCTGCATCAGGCTTCCCTGTGTCTCTCCCTCTTGTTAGATGGACTTACCGGTGTCTAATAGCCTTTACTCCATCGATCAATCAAACTAGCTTTTCTCCAGAAGAGCGGGAGCCTGGAGAATAGCGTATACCTTCAGTGGAGTGATTTTAAATTTAGAGTCTGAACATAAATTTCAGAGAGCTCTGGTCATGTACCTTATTACCATTGTTTTATTTTATAGTATAAAAAGACCTCCATGGTGAGGAAACACTTTCTTCCCCAGGGGCTCTTTATTAGAAGCTGCATAGATGATTTTTACTTTCCTAAATGCAGCTTGTGATTCATCCACATTATGCAAACCTGCTCTAGTGTGAGCAAATAATTTATTTGTTTATTGCTCTCATGATTATTGCTCTCCCTTGCTTATAATGACTATTAAGGAGAAAGAGCTTTAAATACGTTAATGAGCAATCGGTAACGCACGCCCTGTTTATAGGCTAGTAGCCGACTGTTACAGAGGGGCGAGAGAGAGGAGGCAACTTGCTTTGACCAATTCAAACAACAATGCAATAAGTCATGTAAGTAATAATATTCTGTGCTACTGTTTGTAATAGATGCCAAACCTGTGTGTGTGTATTTATTACACGGTGGGCCTGCACTGATAAGACTGACTCCATGAAGTGCTCTCTTGGGGAGGCATCCGCCACGTGCAGGATGTCTGATTCTGATTTGTGTGGACCTGGCCACTTAACCATATTTCATTCTCCGAGTTTCTGTCTGATTAATCTGATTTCGTTTGGCTGTAAGCAACCAAAAATGATATGCCTCCTTCCCTGTCTCAGAAACTGGACCGACATTTACACGTTAGATTCAATTGCTAGAGCTTAGCTGGAGCTTCGGCACAGGCTGAAGACCAGCCAGCTTCTCCCGGAGCGCAGGTTATCCCAGGCCCGCCGTCCCCGGGAAGAGCGGGCACACAGTGCTTTTCAGAGGGTGTGTTGGCCCTCGAGTCCCTGTGTGCGCGCCACCCTTTATAAACATACTGCAGGCGGTCTGGCTAACTTGTGGTAACAGAGTGAATTCATCTAGTTTTTATTTAGCATATTCTTTTTTCTTGCTTAAAAAAAAAATACTCTACCATCAGTTTTATTTTAACTATTTTAATTTTTTTCCCCTTTTTATTGAATTTATTGGGGTGGCCCTGGTTAACAAAATTCTACAGGTTTCAGGTGCGCAGTTCTACAACACGTCACCTGCACACTGTATTGGGTTCACCACCCCAAGTCTAGTCTCCTTCCATCAGCATTAATCCCCCCACCCCTCCTCCCCCTGCCCCCAACAAGCCCCCCCCCCAGCAATCACCACACTGTGGTCTGTGTCCATGAGTTTTCCTTGTTTTCTTTTTTGCTCATTCCCACGCCCACCCCCATCGAGACCCCCACGCCCAGCAGCTTCAGCCTGCCCCCTGTCAATGAGTCTACCTCAGTCGCGCTTGTCAGTTCATTTCCACAACATTCTACATTTATTAAATGAAGGTAACCAGGGGCTTTTTGTGGCACTGAAAATATTTATGTATGTGATATAATTTCCTTAACTATTTTCAAGAGTTTAAGTCAATTTATACTTTTGAAGATGGGAAAAAAATGAAGAAGGAAAAACAAAACCCTCTTCCTTCCAACGGACAAAGCTGGTTTCTGCTTTTTGGTAAATGGAAATTCATTATCAGTGCAGCAAACAAAATATTGTTGTTTACATGAATCCAGTTTTACTTAATCAAGCTAAATTTTGTAAACTGTAATTGAACCTGCAAAAATGGGGAAAAACTCCAGAAATGCATTTCACACGGACAAGCTAAATAATCATTGTGGAAAAAAATGGCAATTTCCTGTGAACATTAATCATGCTGCCCATGTGATTTATTCTTCTGGTAATTGAGTCTAATGATTGCAATAGATTTGATACTGTACTACATTTAAGGAAAGGGAAAAAACATGTTTAAAATGAGGTACATTGATCAGATACTCTCTGTAACATAAACTAATAACCAATACTGATCCCTCACAGTGAAAGCAATAAACCATCCTAATGAAGTCAAGATAAAGTTGCTCCCAAGAGCACACAAAACCAAAGAGGGTTGCTTCCCAGGGAGCCTTCTGGTGTCCTCACACCCTACAGAATTATTCTATATCTGACTTAGGGTGGGCTACCAGAAGCAGGTGCGGAGGTGAAGGTTTGTGCAAGTCATTTATTAAGAGGGAGGCCAGGGGTGGGAGGAGCAGGTTAGGAAAAGGGAGAAGACCAGCGACAGCGAGACCCTAGGAGAGGCCCCACAGAACACCCAGCTCCACCTGTCTGAAGCCAGGGGCTCGAGTGACGAAAGGGAGGTCCTTCCATGAAGATCACAGGGCCTGGCGGTCGAAAGCCCGTGGGTGGGCTGGTGCTAGGCACCGGCATGGCAGGGGGGCACGTGTTCTATGGTGCTTCTAGGGCTCGATGAGTTGGGCGTCTCTTATCACATTCACCAAGCGCTAAGATTCTTGAGGTCAGGATTTGTGTTTAATTTGCCTTTGCATCTTTGCAAGTAACTTTCAATAGTATGATCTCATTAAGCATACACTGCACTGCAGAATATGATAATAGATTCTACTCAACCCCCTCACAGCCTTTTCTGGAATCCCACCTGCACTTTGAATGAAATATTACTTTTTAGTTTTTACTTGTCTTTTAATCCACCTGTTATACGCTGCTTTGTAATAATTTTCAAATATTTGTACAAATTTGATCTTGTCTGATTTATGAAAGTTAAAGGATTATGGACTCCAGCATAGAATGTTATTACTGTGAAGGACTGTATTATGGAAGCTATTCGACTTTCAGCAATATCTAAGAAGCACAAAGCACCGAAGAGCACGCCAACAATTAACAGCTCGAACACTGCTCGTGAATTCCCCTCTTGGGTACATCACTAGGAATTTTTCGGAAAGGCCTGGTCGATTCTGAAAACTGTAGAACAACCTGAACTAAAAAGATTCCCCCACTGATTGAGCACTTAGCTCCAGGGACAGGACAGAAACTGGAAAGTGTTCTCATCATTGCTCCAGCTAAATTCTAAGCTTTTGGAAGACGGATGCTCTTATTTCTTTGAATTTGGCCTGCGTGGGTATTTCTTTTACTTTCATTGCTGTGCACTATGCTGAGGAGTTACTATTTCATTATTTATAGTAGAAGAGAATTAGGATTGTTTCTATGAACAAATATTGTTGAACATGTCTTCTGGTACAAATATGGAAGGAATTCCCTAAGTTATACAACTTTAAATGTATGAATACACACACACACAGGCACAAACACACATACATATATATGGCAAATCTCCCTATCTTTTTTCTCAGACATGGCCATTTGGAAGGCAGCACAGCTCCAAATAAATTATAAAATCATTTCTGCAAGTGCCTCAAAATCCTGTTGTGATTTTTGTTGGTGAAATTGGAATTCAGTTACAGAAATGGATGCTTTTATGAGCATGGATCTTATTTATAAGCATGCTATAAGTTTCCATTTGTGTTGCTCTTTAAAATGATACCTTTTTAAAAGGCGGATTTCATTTTCCAGAAATGACCACTTGCTGTTTTTTTCGACACTCCCTCCAGCATGACTGGAATTTATGTTCCTTATCTTTGAAACAAAGAGGACTGCCTTAAGCCACAAAGTTTGGCGTAATGACACTAAATAACATCTGAGGTTTTCATGAAAATGCAATTCATCTCTGCTTGTGTTCTTTGGATACTCACTCTTGGAGCCCAGCCACCATGTCATGGGGGAGTCCAAGCAGCCCACAGGAAGGACCATGCATAGGGGAGACCGGACCACCAGCACATAGTCTAGAGTGAGCGTCTAGCACCAACTGGTCGTCTTCAAAGTGGCTATTCCGTCCCCCACTGAAGTTGCCCCAACAGATGCCACATGGAAAAAGACAAGCTCTCTTCAGCAACTCTGCCAAGTTTGTGGATTTGTAACCCAAAAATTGACTATTGTTCTTTTAAGCCACTACACTTGAGGGTGGCTTGTTATGTAGCCTAAATACCTAATTTGTTTATATGTTCAAACTATGGTTGATAGCGTATAGAAATACAAATAATTTTCATGTATTAACTGTGTATCTCTCCACTTTTCCAAACTCTCTTCTAATACTTTGTTTTTATAGATTTAGGGGGAGGTTCTATATGGGCAATTATTTCTTCTTCAAAAAGTGTTATTTTTGTTCCTTTGAATCAAATAAAATGTCAATGAAAAGCGGTGGAAATCTCATCCTTATGTTTTTTATTTCAGATTTAGAGAGGATGTTTCTAAAATTTTACTTTTAGAAATGGTAATAGGGGGCTGACATTAGCCACCTACTAAAATAGTAAGCCTTAGACCGTCCTTCTTACCATGGAGACACCAGCTCCACAGCACAACACATGGACCAGTTTCCTTTGTGAGAGATGCAGAAACCGGTTGAGAGACTTCCCAAGGCCACTGCAAAGCCAGCCACACTGGAAGTGGTAGGAAAAGTCACAGCACTCACTTGCCATATTTCTTCTTCTCAGCTCAGCATGGTGCAATAGGGAGAAGAGTCCCAACTCCCGGGTTCTCCCTGGAGAGAGAGAAAAGACTGAAATATAAGTCCCTTTTCAGACTTTCAAGGAGACTGCTGTGCAACTTGTTTGTTTCCTTGAATCTAATGCTGACAGGAAAGGGTTCTAGGTTGGAGATCATTGAAAACAAAAGCAATGACTGGAACTAACACACACTTATTTGCCATAGTTTCTTCCCCAACTCCGTGCAGAATGAGCAGGGAAAATCCCAAACCCTTGACTACTCCTCAGGGAGAGGAAGAGTTGAGAGTCTGTGTCCAACATCCTGGCTCTTCCAGGGCTGCCCAAAGGACTGGCTTCCATCTCACCCGTATTAGAGCCCTGGACGGCCCTGCATATTCTCTGTGTCTGGGGTGCAACTGAGAACAAAAGAACCCTGTTGGCTTGCTGTTGCTGCAGAGGACCCGGGGTGTGGAAGACAGAGCCGGGACAGCTAGGTGCCTTCCCCTCGGCGGGGGAGAAAGAGAAGGAAGGAGCATCTGTCCAACACTCCAGTTTTTCAGGGTGAGAGTGACACCTAGGGGACTGGTTTTTGTCTTACCTGACTTGCTTGGCTGATGGGACCCAGGATGCTCTTAGAAGCGGGGATGCCGTTGGGAGCAGGAGAGCTGGGTGTCCTGTGGCAGCTTCAGAGAAGCTGCAGAACTGCATGTGGACACAAGAGGGAGCAGGAGGTTAGGAGCTTCGGGGGGGAGGGGGGGGGAAGAAATCTGCAAACCCCTCTAATTGGGAGTTTATTGCCACCAGTCCAGAGAGGATGTATCAACAGCACAGACTGAAAAGGCCTGCAGAATCTCTACATGTGCTGATCAGTGAAAGTCTTTTCCTGTGTGAAGCTCGTCTGGAAAAACTGGGAGAGGTGGCTGATCTTTCAAGTGTGCAGACCCGACGCCGAATGACAGAGCGCGCGAAGAGACAGGGAAACGCGACCCGATCCAGGGGGCAAAACAAATATTCAGAAACTGACCGTAGAGACATGCAAGTATTTGAATTATCTGACAAAATTCAAAATAACCACCATAAAGATGCTCAACAAGCTCAGGAAAATAATGCATAAACAAAATGGAAACATCGACAAAGAGAAAGAAAATATAAAAAAGAGCCAAACAGAAATTCTGGATGTAAAGAATGCAATAGTTTAACTGAAAAATTCCCTAGAGGGTTTCAAAAGCAGACTTAACCAAGCTGAAGACAGAGTCAGGAAACTCCAAGAGAAGTCATTTGAAATTACCGAGTCAGAGGAGTAAAAGGTAAAAGAATGAAGAAAGCTTTATGTGTAAACTTGGCTACGTGACAGTCCCCAATTATAGAAATTTCCAGAGCGAAACTATCAGCCTATGTAATGGCCCTGAGAGATCCTAACCCTGGAGGAGGGAAAGGGATCCCTTAAGTTGGTAGAAGACAGATCCCTGGAGAATCTCATCACACAAAATGGTAACTTTATTTTAAAAATTCAACTGGACCTCTAGACACCAAAACAGTTAATATTCAAATGGAAATGGTCTTTACTACTCTCCCCCCCAAACTCCCCCCGCAAACCACCATTTGGTTATTTGCCATAAGGTAAATTTTTAAAATGTTTGCAAAACCAAATTATTTCTTAGTAAAACCTGTCATGTGTGCCTGTGTGCAAAGTCAAAATTCTGACTTAGGAGAAAAAAGAAACACTTGGTTTCTACTGTAGCTCTGAAAAACTAACTTGCATAAAAACACTAGTGTACACGGTCATAAATTTGGAATTTGCAGGATTGTTTAGAAACTCCAAGAAGCCAAATAAAGAAAAGGTCAACATAAAAACTGATCTGAAAGTTGTTGTATAGACTACCTAGTTAGAACGTATTTTCTTCTATAAAGAATGCTGCTGCTACTCACAGTTAGTAAACCAAGATAGTCCACAAAAACACTTAATTCCCAAAAGAAAGAAAACTTATGCTTGATCTTTTAATCATATCTTGTTAATCCAAGCAAGTCAATTTTTTCACTTTTTTTCCCCTCTTACCCCTATCTTATAAGAGGTTGTACAGACAATCTTTGGTGAAGAGATTTTTTTCCCTTGAGAGTGGCTCTTTTTAAAAGATTTTCTGACCAGTTACAAATAATTTCAAGAAAGCGGTTGCTTCTAAAAATCATATCCTTCTCTGTGGCTTTGAGGCAACCCTTTCGCTTGCCTAGCAGAGCCGGGCAGAGAAAGATCTACGTGGACCAAAGGCATTATATTCATTCAAAAATACACGTGTGAGCTGGTTCTAAGTAATGACGATGGACAGACAGTCTTGGCCTGGGCCGCATCCTTACCGACGAATGCCTGCGTACCCAGGAATAATGCCTACGCCGTGGGTGGAAAGGAAGGTCACGGAACAGAAACAGCAAAGAAGGCGTCATTGCAAATGGGCTTCAGGGCCAACAAGGCTGCGGGGTAAACAGAAGGAAACGGGGCGGCTTCATTTGTCTTCACCACGGATGCTAAACTGACAAAGGATAATCTAATCTAGCAGCTTCAGGTTTTCTCCAGATTACAAATCTGCAAACACAATTTTGATTTCTCTGTGTGTGAGTTTGTAAGGAAAGCTGTGTCTAGATTGGAGTGAGATACTGAATGTGGATTTTTCTGTATAGATTTTTTATGGATATTAGGATAATTTAGGGGGGTGATAAAGAGTAGTTATAGTATTTCTGCTTTCTTTACTGTTATTTCCAAATTACTACTACAGTGTTTTAAATTATATTTTATTTTTAAGTATGCTGACTTATTTTCTGATTATTAACATCTTACTGAAAAAGTCAGGGGGCAGGATGACCTCATAAATCATTTATATGGTCTATTTTTCAGTGAATTATGATAGAAATTGCTCCACAATGGACACAAATATATTTTCACACTAGTCTAGCAAATCTTAACCATTTCTGTTAGTCGACTTTTGAATTATCACAACCATTAAATACAAAAATTGGATCTACTTCCCAAGGATCTCTAACTAAAAACGTTTTCTATGACTAAATGGAGAAACAGCAGTGAACCGAGAACAAGTTCAGAATGAGAGCTCTGAGGAACTTAAAATCCCGGGTCAGCCTCGTCTGGACTCGCGTTTCTGAATTCCATTTTATTATTCATCTAGAGTGAATCTGGCGTTTATTGATCTGACATGAGCGCCTGAGGCATGAATCTCTGAACAAAGGAGGGTCATTTGTTAACTGCTCGTGGTCTGTGTGTATTTGAGAAATTATAGTTTGACATTTTGCTTAGATGGCTCATAGCGTGTATTTTCCTCTGTCGAACACAAAATACAAAAGCCTTCGGATTGATCTGAGACGAGGGGCTGTAGTTTAAGAACAAGCGTTGAACTGGAAGGAACACGGGGTTTCGGGTGAGGCTGGACGGCCCTTAGCCAGCGTGTGGCCGCGCGCAGTTCCTCCGGCGCCCTGGACCTCGGCGTGCGGGCGGCCTCCCGGCGCCTCGTGCAGGCCGAGGCGAAGCGTGCGCAGCTCCCGCGGGCCAGCCCTGCGAGGCCTCCCCCGCCTTCCTTTCTCCCGGTGAAACATCTTAATGTCATACAGTCTGCGCCTCAGCCCTGCGGGAAAGTGCTTCCTAATGACACTACCCTGCAGGGCTCCCTGAAAACCTACCGTGACCCCTCAAGCGCCAGTCGGGCCAAGCGTCGCCTCTTTCGCCCTCTCCGCAGGACGGCGGAATTCAGCGGCCACGTGCGCGTGCGCTTGCTCACGGTGTGCCTGTTTGGGGGGAACAAGAGGCACTTGCCCTGGAAGGTGTTCCCGTGGGAGGGCTCTTGCCTCAGGCAGGCGAGTCAAGGCATTTTTGTTGTTGTTAATTTCCACTTAGCATCCTCAAGGAAGCGGCTGTTTAAAGTCCACGACGTCGTCTGCAGATTGACGGTGGTAGGAGGGTGCTTTGTGCTCCTGGATCCATTCCCGTGAGAAGTATCTTAAATATAGTTTCTGGAGATATAAAGTGCCTCGTTCAATTGAGAGAAAAAAAAAGTGTGTATTGGGCACCTATGATGTGTCAGTCACCTTGTGGGATACGGGGACACCGACACAAAGATTCCCCGTACTCTCCGCGGTGGCCCTCACAATTAGGCAGACACTGTCCCAGACGGTTACGACACGATGTACGGAAACGCCCACACCTGACAGTTACGTGTGGAGTGTGCTTAAGGGAGGGCTCACCCAAGGGGTACGTTTCAAGCTCTTAGTAAAATTAGAGTTTGCCTTTCAAAGGCTGGGTGGGGTGGGTGAGATAATTGCATTGCAGTCAGAGAGGAAACGACACCTAGGGAGTAAGAAGCCATCAGTGAGCCTGGCATTTCCCGGGAACGACAATGAGCTCAGCGTGGGCAGAGCCGAGGGCGCGTGGGGGAGATGAGACCCCACAGGCGGCAGCTGCACCGCGACAGGGAGCCTCTGAAACGTCCGGAGCAGAACGTTCACCGGGCAGGGCTGCATTTTGGAACCAGCGCCCTGAAGGCGGTGCTCCCGAGGGGCGCCTTGGGAGGGGTCGGGTCTGACGCAGGGCGTCCGCTTTCTGGGCTCTTTCGATGGTCTCCAGGCAAAAGGTAACAAAGACTGGCAGGGAATATAAGGAGAAGAGCCCGGGGTGGGCGGCGGTTGTCCACACCGATTAAGATCATGCTCCTGAGAAGCATATTACTTGGGTAACATGCTTAACCTTTGTAATTTTCTGTTTTCTCATTCGTAAAATGGAGATTACGCTACTTACCCTGTAGAGTTGTGGAAAGAATTGTCCAGATAGTGGGTGTAAAGTACTTACTGTATCAACTAGAAAATAGTGTATTTTTCCATAATTAGTGTTTAAATGGTAGCGGAGAATGTACAGTCTTATCATCGAGTAGAGAGAGGAAAATGAGAGAGACATTGCCGAGATATTCGCCGCTGACTCACAGAAAGACAGGTTGTGAGGGGAAGCTTCCATTTTAGCTTTAATTCAGCTTGGTCTGAATTGCCCGTGGGCAACCAGGTGGAGACGTCCCGCAGACATCTGGGCATGTGAGAGGGTGGAAAGCGCGAAGCTGCTCCGAGGGCCCCGCCTTTCATTCCTCACCTTCCACAGAAGAAAAGAGACTTCCAGTTTTATGAAAGAACAGCATTAGGAGCATTAGAAGGGCACAGCCAGCCCCCTTTATACGCATTCCTCCAGCGACTGCAGCTCAGCCTTCCTTTGCTCTTTCCTTTCCTCTTTAGTCTCTCTCTCTCCCTGACGTTGGTCCTCGTGCACTAGGGCTTCTCACTGCCGTCAGTTATGCGTTGGGTCGTTCGCCGGGACAGATCTCCCGCACAGTGGGGACGCCTGGGGTCTCTGGCTGTTCCACCTGGAAATGGGTGAGCAAATCCAATTCAAGGCGAGAAACAATTGCGATCCCAATTTGAACTCCGAGCCAGGCTGCTTCAGTACTTTACATTTGCCTCCAGCACCATGGAGAGTTTATTCCTGGAGGTGTTTCATTGTTTTCTCCCGCAACTCAAAAGGGAAAAGCTCGATTTGATATTTCAAACATTGAAAGAGGCATCGGTGTGCAAGTCATCTGTATAAATCTGAGGATGGAAGAAGTGCTGAGTACAGATGAAAGTCCTCCAGGAGAGTTTTAGGAAGTGAGGAGAGGCGGAAGATGAGAGCACCTGCCTTGGCGGGTTGTCGGAGCCTGCAAAGGTGGGGGGGGCAGTGCCGGGGAGGCAGGAGAGCTGGGAACGAGGGCCAGGCCGCAGTCACACCAGCTTAATCCAAAATCTGGTGAAATACAAAAATGAAGACGAAAACAGCAATGGTGTGCCACGCAACAATTGCATCACCGTCACGGCACCTCTTTTTCCAACACGCAGTCAAAGATATAATCCCGGGAAGAGAGGGGCCAAACTCTGGTGAAAGGTTAGCGCCACTGGGTTCCAGGGGGCAGAAGGGGCTCCTGGAGCATCTGTCCCTTCAGGGCAGGCCCACCACAGCCAGCGCTGCAGCCCCTTTGCCCTGTTCGAAGGTGTGCATGTCTATTAACCGCCGGAGCGCCCCGACTCCCACAAGGACACAGTGAGTGCAGCGTAGGGTCAAGCACTGAGCTGTCGCTCGCTGTTCCACTGCACAAATAGGATAAAGGCGCGTGGTCACGGGAATATAGACTGTGGCCCTATAGGACAGGCTGAGAAAAAAAGCAAGAAAGAGCAGTAACCGCGACAAAAATGGGTTGGTGTTAAAGCTGGTGTAAGGAACTAGGTTTAAAGTCCCGTAGAGTCCCTCTTGAGCTACGTGTCAATAAGGTTCCTCAACACACCCGGCTAGAGCGCGACTGCTGGGGACACTGACCCGGGCGCAGGTGGCGGCAGAGGCAAGTTGGCGGGAAGCATCTCTTCGGAGACACATCGTCCACTGAAGGGAGAAAGTGAGCCTTTGGGGAGCTGGCCACCGGGAGGAGCAGCGGGGAGCGAAACCCTGGGTTTCACAGCGCCGACCAGGGCGGAGAGAGGCCTTCCCTTCCCTTCCCCGGGGGGAGAGGCCTTCCCTTCCCCGGGGGGAGAGGCCTTCCCTTCCCTGGGGGGAGAGGCCTTCCCTTCCACGGGGACTCGCCAAACCTCCCCATTTGTCACCTGCCCGCCCGCACGGCTTCTCTGCATCTTGGGGCATTTAGGGGAGTCGGATGTATTCTAAGTTCCCACAGATAACTTCGCTTTCTCCTCGTGTACGTGGAAGTCATAAACTTCGCAGAACTTTAAAAATACAGGGCTGGGCCCTGGCGGGGCATCCATCTCAGTTGGTTAGAGTGTCCTTCCGATATGCAAGTGTGTTGGTTCGATTCCAGGGATGGACACACAGGTTGCGGGTTCAGTCCCTGATTGGGGTGCACAGGAGCGGCAGCCAGCCGGGTTTCTCTCTCACATCGATATTTCTCTCTCTTTCTCTCTCTCTCTTCCTTCCTTTCTGGAAAAAAACAACATAGAGTTGGGCAAAAGGAGGTTTACAGTTGTGAGGATGTGAAACATAGTTTATTCTTGTATTTTATTAATTATTGTATTATTTTCCATACGAACTGTAAACTTGCCTTTTCCCCACCTTGTCTAATAGGCACTGTAAAGAAACTATTGTTTGAAAGTGTATTATTATTTTATAACCTATTCTAGCCCTAAACTAAGTACATTACATGCATCATATGATTTAAACCAATACTTTGAACTAGAAGATATTATTTTCCACATTGCAGATGAAGAAACTGAGAGGCAGGCAGTTCAGTAACTTGTTTAAGGTTTTACTGGTAAGAAGCAGAATAACTACTTCATCTGACTTCAAGGCCAAGCTCTTCAAATTTCTTATTTTATATCTCATGCAAATTCTTAGTTAGTTGGCAATACTAACCATGTGACTGTTAAAAAGAGTGGGTCATTTAACCAAAAAAGACAGACTAGTGTGGACTAAGACAGGTAGTGAGGAGTCAGCAGAGCTCCTGTCCTGTGTTTTAATCGCCCCAGAGCATCGGGGCATCTCTCCCCAAAACCCTCAAGCAGACACTCACACTTAACCTGGCTGGTGCAGGTGCAGACCAAACAGATTAAGAAAGTTCACAGGAGATCTATCGACAGCAAGAAAGAAACCATAAAAATAAATGCAACAAATGAATTTGTATCAGTTGAAGAAGTGGTGGCGTCAGACGGGTGGGCCCAACTCACGTAGTAATACCTGTGTTTAGGGTTACGATGTGAGACAATGTCATCAGAGCCCACTAAGGGTTTTCGCTCCCGAGATGCACTGACTGTGAAAGAGGTGGCGACGCAGGGTCGAGGTGAAGCATGTGCCTCTGAAGGGCAGGAGTGACTGTGACAGTGAATGTACAACCACCTCTCGTTGCCAGCCAGCCGGACGCCGCAAGTGGTAAACCAACTAAAGTCGCCTGGGCTGTGTTGCCAAAGAGATTGAAAGCTGCAGAAGCAGCCTCCCCCAAAGGGACAGTGTTTGTTCTCCAGGGATTTATTAACCATGATGGAGGCAGCCGGCCAGTAATTTCTCAGCCCCTTCATTCGGGAGCAGGTAATGAATTTTCATTAGCGAGGAAGACAGCTTTGCGCTGAGACCAGAGCTGGGAAAACGGGAGCGTCGGCGTGCACGGGGGATGTCCAAGCGCACGGCCCTCCTGAACGCCGGGCAGTAAAAAGAAGACAGAAGCTGAGAAGGTGTGCTACAGGCTGCGAGAGAGAGGAAGGGAAGTGCTGCTAAGGCTGCTGAAGAGGTAATGCCAGGCCGCAGGGTCTTTAAGACACGATCGTCACAGGTAATCAGCAGTAATTGGTGGCGGCGCATTTCAACCATGTTTGCTCTGCCTGCGAACATTCCAGCAATTCACTTTTCCCTTGAGAATGGGTAGGATGGGCCCTGAGACAGGAGTTCCTCCCTGCCGCAGTGTATTAATGAAGCCAAATGCCCTTGCATCGGCTATCGAGAAGGATTTGGGGAGAGCAGGAGATGGAAAGGTGAAGCACAGCTGGACTCACCGTCGGCTAAGTCTCCCCCTGCTGATTTAGTCCGTGTGCCTGTGTCAAGCCCATGCTCGTGTTAGTGTGTGCGGACGGGGCAGTGTATGGCATGGTTGGAGCAGAATTTGACTTTGATTTGGTTTTTGAGAGATCCTTCAAACCATGGATAATCAGGTACCTCCTTCTGTCATTCTTCAGGTATACTGATGGTGGTTTTGTGATAATTCTTCTTGGGGCTCTGACCCTCCAAGTAAATGTGACTTTTGCTAATGGGGCTTTTCACCCAGTGAACACAGTGTGCCCATAAATTATTTGAAGTTCACTGCCTCAAGTTACAGGCAAGTATATGCAGCTTTGCTTTAGCACAGTGATGTAAATTCACAGGTGGATGCTACGATTGAATTATGAGTGCAGTTCATCTACAATTTAAGTAGATTAGATGCTTCCGTGTACATTTGTGGCCTCAACTGTATCTGGCCACTGAGAGCAAAAGCCTGAACCCTCTCAGTTATACCCATCAAGGAAGGTGCATACTCACTTCTTTCCCCGCCGCAAAATACCCTGACCTTTGAAAACAGGGTCTTTGTCGATATAATTGAGTTAAGAGAGGCCATGCTGAATGAGGGTGGGCCCTGATCAAACATGACTGCTGTCCTTCTGAGGACAGGAGAGAAAACAGTGCACACATTGGAATAACACCCTGTAACAACAGAGATTGGAGCGAATGCCAAAGGCTGCAGGCAGCTACCAGAAGACAGGAAAAGGCAAGGAAAGACCGTCCTCTAAAGTCTTCAGAAAGAGCATAGCACTGCTGACTCCATGATTCCAGTTCTAGCCTCCAAGCCTGTGGAAGGGTACATTCCTGTTGTTTTAAGCCACCCAGGTTATGACACATGTCACAGCAGCAGTAGGAAACTAACACAGGCCGGTTACCTAACTTCTCCATTTAACCAATTCTCCATCTGTTCAATGGACAAGTAGAATGGTTCTAAGTAATAAGAAGCTGATATTCATAAAGCGCTTAGAATTGGTATATATGACTGCCTCATAATTAGAGTAGGATGTGCTAGCTCTGTACACTTTAGAGAGGTGAATTAACATTGTATCTTAATTCTTCTTTCTAGAATAACTTCTTTTATCCAGAGGTTGGCAGCCTATGGCTCATGAACCATATCCAGATCGCCACCTGCTTTTGTAAATGACGTATTTTTGTTATTTTTTTTAATGGAGCCATATTTGTTTAAATACTGCCCATGGCTCCCTTTGTGCTTGAACACTGGGGTTGTGTGATGCCACAGAGGCTGGGTGGCTCAGAAAAGCTAAACTATTTACTCTCTGGGCCTTTAAGAAAGTTTCCCGACTCCTGTTGTAGACTATAAAATCTGTAATACATGCTCCTAGTCTTGTTCGATGTTTAAATAATTCAGTGATTTATACGTGCTGCTAGCCACAGCTTTCCTGCAACTCAGCTTCTTTTGTTCTTCTGTCATTTGGGCTCCCTCTCAACTCAAGGTGGGAATGAACAGGAGAGATGAACTGTTGAGTCACTGATCCCACACGAGTTCATAATAGAGTTTAAGGACATTGATTGAGATTGTTAGTAGAACCGATGACTAAAATGCGGACTAAAATAATACATTTCTATTTTCTCCACATTTGCTAATGGGACTATATGCAATAATGACTTGAGAGAGCAGAGCAGGCTTCTTAACTAGAAACCACATTTTCCTATTGAGGATCATTTCTCTTCAAAGACATTTTTCAAGATATCGATTCCCGTATCTAATACCTCTGAATGAATTAAACAAAGCAGCAAAGTAAAAGTAATGACCCCAAACTCAAGGGTAAATTTATAATGTGAAAATTACCAGCTCTTAAAGCAAAAGCGTGGATGATGCAGTCGTTGGGTGAGGAGATTGGTCTGGGTCCTCTGGCTCAGTGTTTGGTACACGTGTTCCAAGTGAGGGAGCCAGGCCCTTATCCTCAAAAAGCAAAGTGTCCCCCTCAGTATGGTTTTCAGGGGGGTTCTTATCTTCCTGTTGCTAACATGGCTGACCTTTTAGGCTCTCAAGACAATTGTTCTTTCTAACCCTGAAGAAAGTGAAAGTTCTAGGTTGAAAAAGGCCTGTTTTTAGACATCCAGAGAATGTGTTCCCTATTTCAAAATCCATGTATGAAAGACAGGGCAATTATAAGTAGTTGCATTCTACTACTCTTCAGCTCTATGTGAGACTAATTATTTTTGTTATGGCCAGTTTGGCTTCTCAAAAGGGTCCGCTTGCTGTGTAAAGGACAGAACATTTCACTCGGTAGTAAGTGTAAGAGATTTCAACCAACCCTGGGTCATCTCAGGTGAGGATAACTATGAACACTGAATTAGTTGGTGATCATTTGGGGGTTTCTATCTACCCTTCTATGATCTGCAGGTTTCTGAGACCCAATAAAACCTCAATGCCTTCTGAAAAATTATTCCAAGTCTTTGGAAGGCAAGACAACCAGGCCTGGCTGGTAATGCACCTTATATGTGAATGGATTTGCAGCAGTCGGCCAAGATCATTTTAACCCATTGCCGAGAAGGTTTTATCCAAA
Source organism: Miniopterus natalensis (assembly GCF_054644295.1). Taxonomy (NCBI): domain Eukaryota; kingdom Metazoa; phylum Chordata; class Mammalia; order Chiroptera; family Miniopteridae; genus Miniopterus; species Miniopterus natalensis. Next base: position 16,120,264 of record NC_142093.1, on the reverse strand, counting down.
TTGTGTTCAATTCAAAAGCATATATTCAACAAATACTCTTAAAGATGTATTAATTAGTAGACAGTGTACTAACTTACCTTCTAGTGAAGGGCAAGAGACAATAAAGAAAATAAGTGACTTAAGAAATTTAGAAGATGTTAAGCATTATGGAAATAAAAGTGGGAAGGGTGACCTTATAGCTAGGGTGGAGAGCTGGCATTTAAAATAGAAATAAACAGGGAAGGCTTCATGGTGAAAGTAACAGTTACAGATTCGAAGGACAGTTAATCAAATATCACTTGGGGGTGTCTGTGTCCCCACAGCTCCCAATGACACATGTTGGCTCTATCTCTAGCTCCGTGAGTCACTGATGAAAGCTGTAGCACTTGTTTTCATAGAACGGGAAAACTCCCATAGACTTCTCTAACAAAATGAGCTTCTGAAAAGACTTTTCATGGAAGACACTGGCAATCAGAACACTTCAACTGTTCTTGGTGATAGAATTGAAGGGGAGAGTTTTCGGTACTAGAGATGGAGAATTTCGCCCGTCCCCAGACCTGTAGGCACAGCCCCCTCCCCCATTACATATACATACAATATGGTAAATTAAAACTACGTGGCTTGTTTGTTATGCTAATACAACTTCAAGACCAGTCTCCTAAATTGAGGAAAAAGAAATGGCAGATGGAGTATCAAGTATCACTTTTATGACTGATTAAATCTAAATTTGAGTGTGTAATAAAGTGAGAGAGCTATTGGGCTAAACCTCACAATTCTACGGATCGTGCATCTCTCAGAAGCAACTGTGGCAGAGCAGGCTTTCCCTTCACGGAGAAGCCTCAGAAAATGCACACTTGCTAAGACAGAAGGCAGAGCTAGCCTGCCCCTGCCCAGATTTGCTTTTCCCCTACATTAACGATTCCATAAATAATTCCATCTTCCTAAGACCAGAAAGCATGAAGGGATGGGAAACGGGCGAATGTTTCTTACCTGTTGTGCTCCCTCATCACGGAAGGAGACAACTTGGGATTGGGGACAACGCTGCCCCTAACCTGCCCCTAAGTAGAAACTGTGGAAATGCCACTTTATCAGAGGCTGTCACACATCCACACTTTGTCACCTTCAGTCATGCTGTGGGTACGTCATATAAGTTAGTAAGATGCCAACTATACAGAGGAAAGTGTGCAAATTCAATTAACTCTGTATACTTTGTCTCATAAATGCCAAATGCTGGATGTTGAAAAGATTTTTCATTTGGGCTGGGTGTTAGGTATTTGGTGAACGTAGTAACATGTAGAGTTGGCAATTCTTAAAAGTGGTGAAGGTGAAGGGCACTTTGCAGCCACTAATGAGGCAAGAGGGAGCATGCTCCGAGAAATACATAGCATTTTAAAAAGAAAAATGTACATGAGAAGAGAGCAGAGAAAATGAAGACTGGTGTAGGTCCCTGAAGATGTTACAGTTAAGAATAGGCCAATTAATGTATGTGGAGGAATACTTTTGGAAATAAAATGATTCTGGATTGAAGTGTGGAATAAAATAAAAAGAAGTGAAATAATATTGTTATTCAAGGACATTCAGAAAATGTGCTATTTTGAAAAAGAAGCTTAAATAAAATATTTTTATTAAAGTCTCTGAAATTAACAGATTTAATGTGCAGATTCAATGAAGTTTATTGAAAGAGTGCACATACTTCAATATGTCAGGAGAGGCTAAATTTAAATGTTGAATACTTACAATCTTGAAACAGTCTCCCAAGTTGAACAAAACAACAGAATAGACAGTGGTTAAACGAATAATAAAATAGAGAATAAAGAAATAAAAATGGTTTAAGGATAATGGTGCATACATTCTTTTAAGGTTCACAAGTAAAGCCTTTAACATATAATAGAGCCTTGTAAATCTAATAAAATTATGGGACTAATTGGATGTGGTACATTTTTGGTAAAAAAAAACAACACTGAAAACAATGGGAAATATCAAGCATTTATATATATATATATATATATATATATATATATATATATATATATATATGTGCCAAAGCAGGTAAGAATTGGACAGTTACTTGATAAAACTCTTTATGACTAAGATACGACAGGAAATATGATGATTAACAGGTTAAAAGTGTCACAGTGAACTTGAAAAACGATTAGATCTCCCTCGAGACACGTTAGGCAAAGACATTTGATGATTCAGCTCCATAAATTAGTAAGAGCAGCTAACAAGCCCCTCGGAGTTGCCAGAAAAGAGTAGAAAGCGACGACGGCCTCTGTGCAGGGCTGTAAATACCAAGCCCACGCTTGCTGAGAGGTTTATTCACATGAGCATAACCATTGATTTCCCCTGCAGTTAACATTTGGGAATTTCACAGAAAATTGAAAATACCAATCACCTTGGTTCCCTGCGCCTGTTTCTCTACCCCTTCTTTCTTCCTTCTTGGCTTCCCCTCCTCCCCCTTCTCTATGTAATTTTCTAAATATTTGTTTTTATTAGTCTTATATATAGATAATTTGTTGCATTAGCTTATCAATTCTAATAGTTATATACATTGTCTGTATTTTTAACTACTTTTTACCCTATTTAATAGCATTGCAAATAATGGTTTTTTTCTTTAAACCTTTGTATCTTCTATTTTTTATTTATTTTACTGAGATGAATGTAGTATAATGTTTAGTAAAATGTAATAACTTTAAATGTTCAAAAAATTAACACAAATATAGGGTTTTTTGTAGAAATTTCTTATCAGATTAAGGAAGGTTCCTTTTATTCAAGATTACTAAGAATTTTCATTACACATGTTGCTATTTTTTCTATTTGTTTCTGCATTTATTGAGATATCACCTTTCTCCTTTTTGTTCTTAATTTGGTTTATATTGCTTTATTTTTAATTATTAAACTCATACTCTTAACTGGAAGATATGCAACTTATTTATTTTTTATGTATCATGAAATTGGATTTGCTAACAGTTTACTAAGGAGTTTTGCACTTATATTCATAAGCAATATTTGGAGAGTTTACCGGTGATGCCAACATTGTCTGAAATTATTACAGTAGAAAGGATTTAAATTACAGATTCAATTTCTTCAGTACATACAGGGTTTTTCAAGTTTTTCTCCACCTTTTTGTATACTTTCAGTAAGCTTTTCAAGTAACTTGCCTATTTCATCTTAATTTTAAAATATTGACATAAAGTTGTTTATAATGTCTTCCAATATCTTCACAATGTCTGTACGATCTGTAGCAACGTCCCTTTTTTCTTTCTTATATTGGTAATCTGTGTTGTCTCTGTTTCCTTTTTCAGTTGGGAGGTTAAGCTTGAAGTTTGTAAAATGCGCCTCACGCTGGGTGAACGTAAACTTGCATCAGAGTACACAGCTTAGTGCTTGCTATATTTCTACTTTTAACTGACTTGGTGTTTTGTATAGTGAACAAATTGCACAGCTACATCCAGGCCCTTTCCACTTACATTATACACTGTATATTCCTCAAAATATATATCAGAAACAATAAAGGACCTTGCAGTTCTAAACAGGTATTATTCAGAAACAATAAAGCCCCTTGTAGCTCTAAACACTTATTCCCCACCCAAACTGTGCCCCAGAAATTCCCTCCCATATGCAGGCGATGGCTGCTTGTTCTGTCTCAGCCGCACCGTGAGCATCTGTTGAGTTGCTTTCTGTGTATTTCTTGCGATAGCCAATAAAATAGAAGTTTACACAGGAGCTATAATTATAAAGAAAATTCATGCTTTCTCATGCTTACCAGTAGAGAATAGCTCATGGTGGTCTATTTAAATTATGCAACAATGCGGGCTGATTATTTAAATTTGTTTCAATTCATACCTGGACCGAATGGTACCAAACAGTTTAGTTTGAATATGAGGTATAATGTAAAATATCCCCGATAAGAGGAACAATGCCTGCATCCTCCTGTAGCTTAAAAATTATGGGAAAGAATGTGAATAAATAATCTTGCTTCTTATTGCATATGGGTTTAGGGGAAGAATGTGGACCCAATAATTTCAATGACTTTACTCAGGAGGAATCTTGTCACTACCCAGCCATGGAGGGCGGTGTGAGCGTGTGGCTTTTTTAGCTCAGTTTTCGATCAGGAAGTGACTCATAACACCTACAGCGATTCAAAAGGCCTCTCATTAACTTTCTGAGCACTCAAAGATGCGACAGAAAAGCCAATGGCTGGGAATGATGGAACACTAGCAATATTTCAGAAACTTTGTTCTAAAAGTGATTACAATAGAAAATGGAGATGAAATGCTTGTAACAAAACAGCAATCCACATATTTTTTTAAATCTACATATTTTGTAATAAAGTTATCAAGGGGAAGAACTAGGAAAGACAAAATAAGGAACATATATCTCATTTGAGAATGAATCAATATGATTTGGACACTAATTGTACCTGTGATAACTATGTTAAATAACTCCAATATTTCAAGTCTGAGTACAAAGAAGAATTTGGTAGGGCTAGGAACTGTTGGGAAACATTATTTCTGTAGAAATTAATAAATTAGTTTGGGAATTATTCACTTAAATATTTGTTAAGCACTTACGTGCTAGAAACTGTGTTAATTCATAGTAAAACTAGGTAGAATAGACTTGCACTTCTTTCTAATTGAGGAAACAAATATATAGTTATAGAAAAATTATAATAAAATGTAATGACTCATAATAAAGTTATGCATAAAAGGTTGCCCAAGTTGAATTCAAGGTTAGGGTAGGATATTTAAAGTTATGGAAAGAAGTTTGGATTTCATGTACTCCAGTAGGTACTCACTGAGCGTATCTCATAACATTTTTGAAGACTCACTCACACGAACAATCTGAAGGTAAATATTTGGGAGTCACGATTTTAAAAGAATAATTTTAGCTATGAACATTCATGGGCTATTTGAAATAATAAAAGGCGAGGAGGAGAAATGCGGCTTTTGTACAGGGGTACCCTCAGCTTTGGGGAGAGAGAAGAGAAGTGTGCTCGAGTGCATGCGCACAGAACAAGGCTGACGTGGGACGGTGACGCCAGAGGGGGCAGAGAAAATCTGGAACCATGAGGACAGATGACCCAGGGCTTCAAACAGGTAACGACTAGTAAAGCGGAAGTATCCTCAAATGTAGAATAAGACATTTTATTTACAGAATTTGCCCCCAGACATTCCACGGGGGGTGTGTGAATACTGACGGGCGTCTGAACAGACTCAGGGAACAAGATGAGAGATGGCGAGTTACCGGAGATGAGCAGCTCCGTCCCCAGCCCTCGGCTCCACGGACAATGAAAGGAAATAAAGTCACCTGTCAAGCAGGTGTTACTGGTGAGAGCCGTCCCACCTGCGCCTCCCAGGCAGCGCTGTCTTACGGCTACGGGCTGTCACCGGGTCCCCGCCACTGCTCCCTCCTTCATGGGCGGGTGACGTCCCCTGCTGCTGCTAGCCTTGGGTGGCTCGCTACTTCTTCGTGATTTTCCCTTACTCTGGCTGCACCCCTGAAAGTCGATTCCTCATCAGATTCTCTTTAATTTCTCCACGGGAGTGTGCCGTCCATTTCCTGCCGCTAGGAAACGTCACGTTGGAAGGGGACACATCCCCTCTCCCCCCCTACATACGAGAGGGACACGCGTGCAGGCTCGGTGACTGCCCGGGGTTCACCGTCTGCACGTGACACAGCCCGTCTCCTCCACGACCTCATCCTGTACATTTAAGGGTGAAGGAAAAAGGAACAGCGGAGGGGAAAGATCAGCTTTCCTCAGGAGGCAGGGGAACGATGGGATGTGAAGCAGAGCGGCCAGGGCATCACTTCCCCCGGGCGGGAGGAACAGATGCGCTGGCGCGTGGGGCCTGGGTCCCGGGCCGGTGCGAGGTCGGGCTGCGAGGGAGGCAGGCCCGCAGCCGGGCCGGCCCTGCGGGAATGTAACGTGTCACAAGGAACAGAAAGAAATTCCCCTGAGGGGACCTCATAAAACCGCCCCACTGCCTGTGAAGGGTTCGGCCCGCGTCCGGCACGGGGGGCTGGCTGCTCCCGTCCGTATGTGAAGGACAGCACTCAGCAGTTACCCCGAGTTTGGTTTCTTTCTGGATTTATAATTTTTCATCAGCCTACAGGAGTTCCTGTTATCTCTGCCTGCCTTACTCTCAGCAACTCCTAACCCTGGTTATTAATATATGCCTTTACTTTGTAATCTTGTAAAAATGTTTGTTCTGTGCACCGTGGTCATCAGCGAAACCTAGAGCGTGCTCCGTTGCTGTGGGCTGGGCTCCGGAGCCCGCCTTCCCCTTCACTGCCTTCGCTGCACCCTTCTCCATCCTCAGCTGACGTGCCATTAATGCGCAGCCTTCTCGATCAGCTCTTTTTAGGTTGAAGCGCCCAAATCTCTTTCCTTACTCGCCTACACGTTCTCCTTCGGTCCCTAGAATGGTTTAGATGAGTGGCTGACCCAGGGAGGTAGCCTGCTTCCAGCAGCCCGGCTGGCTGGTCTCGGTGCGGATCGAGGCCCCCGCATCTGGGCACCGCCCTCGGAGGCTCACCTCACCTAACGACGCTGGACTCCCCCAAATGTGAGAAACAGTCAGCTCGCCACGCCCCACTTAAGGAGAGAATTCATAGCAGGCACGGGGCCGCCTTCAGTACCAGAACTCCCTCTGCTGATTAAATGAATAGAACGAGACCGAGAGGAAGACTTTTCGTTCCAGTATTAAAGGTCACACATCTTGTCCATTAGAAGTTACTTAGAAATCCTCCCGTATTCCAGTTGCTGCCTAGATGCGTAGCAGCAGCCTTCCCTTCCCTTCCCTACCGGGCCACACTGAGCTATTCAGCCATGGCCACGTAAAGAACCACGCCACTTCACTGGGATACGGGTTATGCGTTTAGTTACTTCCAGTTATTCAGACCATTCAGAGGCTCTGCTCATCTGGGCCAGGCTCGGTTTATTTTGCTTTTGCTCATTTGTATCTCTGATCAGCTGGCAGGAGGCTGGGGGTGGCTTACCCAGGACGGGCTCAGAGCTGGAGTTTTGGTGGCTATGGTCTGGGGTCCAAAGGATGACTGGGCCACATGGCTGCTCTCACCTAGCTGGTTAGCCTGGTGTTCCCAGATGGACGGCCGGGCGTTCGAGAGGGCAGGGGGAAGCAGGAAAATTTCATGGGGCCTAAGCTCAGAACCGGCACATGATCACTTCTGCCACCTTTACTGTCCAAAGGTAATTTTAAAGCCACCTCTGCTCGAGTGGGCAGGTGAGTGGCGTCCACCTCTCAGTGGAAAGAGTTACCAAGGCTCATTATAAGGTATACAAGGGAGGATTGTTGGGGCCCTTTCTGCAGTCATTCTACTGTTTGAGGCTGATGAACTGTTGACCAGACTGTTTCTATATTAGCTGACTCTCCCGCCGAACTCCAGGCACCAACTCAGCCTTGCCAGCTCTTCCGGCTTCCTTCCAGCCTAAAATATTCTAGACTGTTTTCCGGCTCACCTACTCTCCAGGACCCAACCGATAGTGAGAAGGCCGTTTCGATCACTGACAACAATTCCTTCAAATGACTTCATGGAAAGCGGAATATTGTATTGCTCAAATTTTCAGGTGAATCAATTTCTACCATGGAAATAATTCCCCTTCCAGAGAATTAAATATCTATGATTCTTATTACATTCTGAATGTTTATTTGCCTGACACAAAGGTAGTCCTTTGTTATCAAAAGCACTGATTATTCAATTAATACCTCCGATGAGCACCAACAAAAAAGTAGAACCTCTCTGGCTGCATGATCGTCAGGAAAGCGCTGAGAGCGCCAAGGTGACTGAGCACCGCAGTCGCTATAATCCTGTTAATACACCTGGATGCTTCACTACCCCGCCTGAAATAGAGACATTGTCAACTGTGTTTAAGCTGCACTGGCTGCGCGAAGCTGTGGGTTACCCTCTTTGCGAGTGCTTGGAGGTGGGATTGTGTCAAGGCTCCGAGCCCTGCCTCATTTTTGGAGAGATGTGGGGGGTGTCGAACATTCTACAAGTAAAATTTGTCGGATCAGGGGAAGCCGAGTCCCAGGCCTGAAGAACAGGTGTATTTCAGGAGCCATACGCAGAAAGACCTTGATTCGGTCTGTTTTGGAGGCGAGGTGCGTGGATGCGCACACACAAAGGAAAACGTCCTGTCGGACCCAGAAGGGCGGAGTGCCGGCCAGTAGCTGAAATAACAGAGTGTCTAGTAGGGGGCGTAAGCTCTGCCTCAGAAGAAAGTGAAAAACCATCTGGCTAAAAGGCTTGTGGAAAGAAACGTGTAGGAATACCTGTGGAAATATTCATTCATCAAGCACTGGACATGTGGCACAAACTCTTTTAGGTGCCATTGGGCCCAAAGATAAATCACTACTGAAGGAAGAAACCATTTACTGAAGAGGACAGGCACGCTACAGACCCTCACACAACGCGACACGTTCCTGCGGAAGAAAGAATAAATATTCACCGGGGACACCTAGGAATCAGAAGTATTTTTGCTGGTGGGGTACTTATATCTGAACTGAAAAAATGGGTTTTTATCAAGGTTGACAGAAAATGATTTTAACCAGAAAGACATTAATCATCAAAGGTGCAGAAGTATTAAAAATTATACAGTGACTATCAGGAGCAGTGATTTAAAAAAAATAGCCTTTATGATGTAGGGTGTCAGGAAATAAGTCTGGAAAAGTAAGTATGTACAAGACTTTTCAATACTTCAAATGATGTGCTTAAGGATTTTAAAATATACAAAGTAGATACATGTTTTTAGAATCTATCAGAACTTCTTAGCTGGAAATGTGTTACTCAGACACTTGGAGGAAAAAGCAAGGAGATCATCTGAGAAAATCACGGAGGGCTGAAGTGTGGGGAAATGACAACTGTCAGTAGAAAACTAGAAATAAATTAAAAACAAAAGGTCTATAAGTATGTCATATAGAAAATGATAAGACTTTATTGAAAGATATAAAAGCAAGTCTAAATAAATGGAGAGATAGCATGTCATGCACAAGAAGTCTTAACATCATAAAGATGAAAATTCTGTCCAAATAAAATCATAAATTGAAAGCAAATCCAGTAAAAGTCCAACCAGGTTTTTCATATAACTTGAAATTTGTCAGAGGTGGGAAATTAGAGGGGCAACAAACTCCAGTGTTGCCCATGCTTAAAAAATGTTATTTGTTAGATATTGTTGAGTGTGTGTCGATTCTTAGAACCACTTGGGAGAATAATTTGATATCTACTAAACCTAAATATGTTTATTTATCCCCAATAGTGCTACTTATGGATGTCTCATTTAGAAATGAGAAAACTGCCTTCCAGGGAGATTGATTTTGACAAGGACATGTGGCTAAATAACAACCAAAGTAGGACTATAATCCATGTCTCCTGTCTCCCAGAACTGTGTGTGCGTGTCTGTGTGTGTGCGCGCCTGTGAAACATTCTTAAATAATTTGGTTTGAGAAAAAAAATTACTATAAAAAACTCAAGGCAGTATAAAAAAAAAAAGAGGTAAAGTTCAGGGCTAGAATTCCTGCCTCCAAGGCAGTTTAATTCTCTAAAACCTGACAGCTAACATATTTTTAATGAGACTGATTTTTTATTTAGCAGGTGCCACATTAGCCGTGTTTATAATAAGTGGCTCTCTATTCAGTAACAAAACCTGTGCTTTGAAATCTGAGAAAAATAATTGAAACACACCCAGAGCTTTCAACTTGAAATCTAAAGCACTTTAAATATTACAGCTAATGACTTAAGAAGTATTAATATTAATAAATAATTTTACCTGAAATGGAAAATCAGAAGAAGAGATCAAACAGTTTAGCAAATTACTTTTATAATAATTTAAAAATCAAAAGAGTAGAGTATTCAATAGTACAGCCCAATCCCTATATGCAATAAGCCAGAAATTTGACAGATATATATGTATATAATGTTGGAAATTAAAGAAAAGAGATCCTGATTTGAACTTCCTTGAGGAAATAGCTTCCTCATCTGCAAAATGTTCAGAATAAAATAAGATTACTATGATGATTACGCACAGTCCAGCAACAGTGTAACACGTGGCAAGAGAACGCATGCGTGAAACATAACATTGACCATGACTGAACAACTAGACCTGTTCACTAAGACTGTAAGAGCATGAACATGGTAAATCTACACCAAAACTAATAGAACTGAGAAGCAGAAAGAGAAAACTGAGAATCCAAAATAAATTATTCTAAATACAAACTGACCAAATAAACGAAAGAATGAATGAAATACCCTCCCGCAGGAAGCATCCCTCTGAGACGCCTTACGCACCGTCGAGTTGACAAGCGAGAGGCTGTGCAAACACCTGAACTTGAACCGGCAGCATTTCTGGTAGCGTGTCAGACAAATTCGGGTTCGGGCGGAAGTCAGGCGGCGACACAGGAACTCACGTTTCTGTCGCAGCGAAGGGTCATTTCTCGTTACCCGCTGCGGCCCCGCTGTTTCTCCAGAGAAGGCCACTGGCTCCGAGGAGTCGCCAAGAGAAGCGACCTGGTCAGCTAGACAAAGGAAAGAGTGGGGCCTACTGAAACTGTATTATAAGAAAGAACCAGGGTTATGTCCAAATAGGAAAAGAAATTCTCTCATGAGTCACATATTATCAAGAAAATCCTAGAATTCTTAATAAACTTACCAGGCTCCCCCCTCGGAATGAGTTCCTTTTCGGCCGCGTCGTCCGTGGTCCCGGAGCCGCGAGGCGCGGGCCGCCTGAGCAAACGCCGCCCACGGCCGAGCTCGGCCCGAGTCATTTCCAGCAGCGGGCCGCCCGTGGGCCCAGCTGGCCCCCAGCCCGGTGCTGCCCCGCCAGGGCGGCTGAGGCCGGGGCGCAGCGGGGCCTCCCGCGCGGCTCGGGGCGCCGCGGGCAGTCCGCTGCGGGAACGGGCCCTGCGGGCCGTGACCCGCCCTCGCGGGACGCGGAGCGCCCTCAGCAGGCCTGCGTGCGGCGGCCGGCGCCCCTTTCTTCCCGGGTGAGTCGGGGCGTCGCAGAGCGTAGCCGGCCCTCGGCAGGCACGCTGCCCAGGAAACTGCCCCGAGCCTGCAGCTCCAACCACGGGCACCGCCGCGCCGCGCCGCGCAGAGTGGACTCGGTGCCCGCACCGGCGTCTGCCCGCCCCCTGCGGTCCCGGGCCTCCCCGCCCGCTGCTCTCCGCCGCGCCCGCGCCCGCGCCCGCGCCGCACGCCCCTCGCCCCGTCCTTCACGCAGCCGCCCGGTGCCTCCGCGTCGGCGCCGCGGCCTCCTCCCCGGGACCTGGGCTGTCTTTAATAACCTACTCATGCTGTCATCCTGGAAGTAAAGACGTCCGTTCAATTTGAAAGCAAAACACGCCTACTTGTCGCCCTCTTGGTCTCCCCTTCGCGTCACCTCGGGCTTCTGACCGCCGTCAGCATCGCTTTCCCTCCATCCTCTCTCCTTACTTTTTGTCCTCCGCACAGCCGTCAGACTGATTTCTTACATGGATAGTAGACACACATCTTCCTTTAAAAACTAACGCCGCGCGTGCAGAGTGAACGCCACAGACCGCCGCCCGCAGGTGGGACAGGCCCCCCCACAGCTGCGCGCTCCATGCAGCTCGCCCGGACCGTCTTCCTGACTCTCTGAGGGACCCTTTCTACGACACCCAGTTATATCGGCCATCGGAATAAAAATACATCTTCCGAAAATGATTCAAGTGTGGGTGATTCATTACAAAGATGTGCAGCTTGTTACTTGTTTATTTTATCGTGAGACTCTGCCAAGCAGCGTGGGCTGAGCCGAGACCTCGCGCGGCCGCCCCGGCTCCCAGCGGCACGGAGCGGTCGGAAGCCGCAGCAGGGCTGTGACCGAGCGCCTGCTCATTCCCTCAGACAACGAAGGCGCCGCCTTCGCCCCTCGCGAGCTAAGGGTCCGCTGCTGCTAACCACTACGGACAATCTCTCTTCTAACTGGACCTGAGATGTTCTTACGGATTTTGATAGAAGTATCTGAGGGAAGGAGTTTTTTAATTGATGTAATCCCAGTGTGGTTAATACAGTGACATACAGTGAGATTTTTAAAATTCACCTTTCCTTAGTATCAGAAATAAACTCTGGTTGGTTAATAGGTATCATTATTTTAAGACTACTGAATTTACTTGATCCCTTTTTTACTTTGAATATGCGTAGTTATGTTCACGGGTGATACTAATAGTTTTTGTTTCGCATCAGTAATTAGGTTTCCTATGGAGTTAAAGCTGGACTCTAAAAATAAGTTGTGTATTTCTCATGTTTTCTCTCTGTTCTGAAATCAATATATAAAGGCCTTGTTGTTGGCTCCATCAAAATAATTCCCAATACTATTTGTTGAGTGAATGAACATTCATTAATTGGCTAATGTTCAGTATTATGATAAGGGTTTCGATAATCTAGAATTAAATGTGAACTAACACAAAAGCCATTCTCTCCAGCTCAAGTTGCTATAAATATATGAATAGACCTCGTTGATATTATACTATAATAAAACATTTTATAAGTAAATCTTTTCTGTGGTTTTACTTCATAGTCTGTTAGTAAAACTCTTGGGTTAATATTAATAATTACTTATTAGCTAATTTTGATGACTGGAAACACAATTACATTCTACTCTGTGTATATCAAATATATTAAGAAATTAAACAGATATTTAAGTCTGATGAATGATTTGCCCTGTACCTGATAGCACAGTCCATTTGCAATGTCCTTCCCTGGGAAGTGAGGTATATTTCTCTAATTCGAGCCCTCCAAACCCTTCCCAGTTTGTATGGAATTGTGCACATTTTTTCCCCCAGCCTCTTAGTGGAATAGGTGAGATCCCACTAGGACTATACCCAATATTCCTCTGTCTCAGTTATGGCTCCTCTCTTCCACCTCAGTGACAGCTACAAAGCAGCCCTGAAGGGTTTTTACCTGAATAGTTAAATGTTTCCATTGGCACCAGATTTTCACCAGAGTCCACAAGTGAGCTTCAGAGTAAATATCAAAGCTCCTTCCCCTGCAGTGGCCTGTCTGGCTTTTCCTTTCATGGAGAAGCCCAGGGATTTGCTGTGAATCATTCCTATTGAGGTTAATTGGACAACACATGGAGAAAACTGGTCACAAACTCAAACATCATCTGCTCTGATGCTAAAGAGCATGTAGCAAAATTGAGGTTTATTTTAGTTGGCACCCTCACGTGAGGCAGGGGGGAGAAGTCAATTTTCAGATTATTATAATTATCAGAAGAAGGTAAGCATACCACTGTGTTTAACATTCCTTTTTTCCCTTTTCACTCAATAATTTACATTGTTCCATGACATTGTTCTATAACATTTTATTTCATAGAAAATGTTTGGGTTAATAATTACAACCCTTTTAATTGAATATATGTATCAAAATGGAAATAAAATGTCTTTTAATCAAAATCTGACTAATATTTTTTCCTTATGAATGTAAAACTTAATTTAGTCATCCATTCCACTTATTATGGGCTTTTACTATATGTCAGACATATATTCTTTCAGAATATATTTTTCAAATCTTTATTTGAAACATTTTTTTCCTGGCTTATATTTACCTATTAATTAGAAATACTTGAATAAGCCTAGCCTTATTGTGAATGGGTTGTCTGCAGGACATTGTTGGGATAAACTCAATAACCTGGAGACAGTATGTGAGACTATTTTAGTAGGGAATGGCACTGAAATTACTTTAAAAATACAATTAAAAAATAATTAAAGCATTGAGATCTAGAAGGTGAGGTCAGAAGCAAATTAATAGCAGTATTTTTAATTAATAAAATTTACAATACTTATTGTTTAATGTATTATTGACATAGTTTTAGCTTTGTTTTTAAGCTAAAAATTATTATCCTCACAATCAGGCATTCCTTAAGCTCAGGGTATTGGACTGGCTACTGAGATATTTAAAACTTATTAAAAAATGGTCACTGCATTTAGGATGGTAGCCTCAATAAATATCAGTGTGGTATAATCCAAAATGTATTTGGTCTCCATTCCCAGTTCTTGGCAAAGAGCTCCTAAACCCTCAGAATTTCCCCACTGGTAGGAGTGTCTTTTGTTATTCATAATGAATCCCTGTAGACCACACCTACATTTATGCTAATTATTTGATAGTTTGTGGGGAGGCTGGACTGTAAGCACTTTGAAAATTGTTGAATAAGGAGTCTTAATGAGCCTCTCAGTTGTTGAACTCCCAGAGGTATTGGGGGGATGGTGTGCCCAGAGAGGACTGAGCTCCTCACTCCCCCGCCCACACCCTGCCCTGTGCATCTCTTCCATGTGTCTGCTCCTAGGTTATATCCTTTATAATAAATGGGTAAATGTAAGTAAAGTACTTTTCTGAGCTCCGTGAGTTTGATAGCAAGTTATTGAATCTGAGGAGGGGTTCCTAGGAACCCCCAATTTATTGTCAAAAACCAAGTTGGTATCTGGAAAATCAGAACATTGGTTGTTGATGTTAGAAAATACCCCAGATGTAGCATTACCAGATTGTAAAATGCCTGACAGCATACCACATATACTATATTATTTATATTTCACAATTTCACATTAACCTCAACATTCTAAGGAACTTATTCAATGCTTATTAAAGAAACTAGTTGACGGTAAATGCATTTTCTCTGAAACTGGTACATTCTTGTGATCTGAAACCATTAATGAACTTCCTTTGAAGTAGCTTATTTTTATACAAAATAGGGAGGTGTTCATTTTGGAAAGTGAATTTATGCAGCAGTCTTTATTATCAGCACTTATTAGGCAGTGCCAATGAAAGAAACAATCAAAGGAAATATGGAAGGCAATACTCCTGTAGTAAATAAAATTCCACTCTTTAGTCATAAAAGAATAAATTCAGTCCTGATTCTAACACCCGCTGGTTATGTGATTTATCTCACTTTCCTTTTATATCAAATGAGAGTAATATCCACCCATTTCCAAGTTTGTTGTGAGAATTAAATGAGCTATTAGACTATCCAGTACCTATGTATTAGCGTCAATATCCTGACAGTTAAGGTTATACATAGCAAAAGTGCACTGCTTTTCTAGCTTCATTATGGACATTACAGAATTTTAAAAAATCAGGTAGCACACAGTCTTTCTCCATGTGGAAATAATAGTGTATTCCGTTGGATTTATATTCTTTCCTGACACCCGTCCCCCATTCTGTTCAAAGGTAATC
Organism: Miniopterus natalensis; assembly: GCF_054644295.1. NCBI lineage: Eukaryota > Metazoa > Chordata > Mammalia > Chiroptera > Miniopteridae > Miniopterus > Miniopterus natalensis. Next base: position 16,105,081 of record NC_142093.1, on the reverse strand, counting down.
ACAAAACTCCTCATCAGATTATTACGTTTTAAATTAAATTTTGTTATTAAGATGGTGAAAATAGAACAAAACCAAGTGATCTGAAGAGACGAAGGACTACTTTAGCTATAAGATGCTATCAAGTGCGCAAAATTTATAGTCAACAAGATCAGTCATTCGCTGTTTAGTTGGCACTAGCCGAGCAGTATCACTGCATATAGATAGCTCCACTCATTGTAATGTTGCTACATTTTATGGATTTTAGTACCCATTTCCCATTGGCAAACCCAAGGGTATGAGCAAATCAATAAAAAATATTTTATCATTATTGGTCTGTCTCCTAGTCCAATATTATCTTTGTCAAAAAGAACAACTAAATGTAATACTTTACTCAACCAGCCATAGACAATAGTCTCAACTGCAGAAGACAGAAACTATGGGGACTAGAGTTCAGGAATACTTTGGGATGGAAAGCAGGAGCTTAAACCAAGACAATTTGACACTAGACAGGGAATCTGCCACAAAACCTTGATGGGATGGAAATCTGGGGCTTTGTCATGAGTAACAGTACAAAACCATAGTCAACCCAGTAATAACTAGGACTCTATCCTGTTCTCAAATACCAATCCACTATCTACAGAGCCAGCATGGCGACACCTATTGGGATAAATTTTATGGGAGCAATGAAGTCTGAATTATGGTCCCCTTGGTAGGATATACCACAAAGAAGGGTGTTCTGTAAAGCCACATTTTGAGAGAACCTACATGGCTTGGGGACAGATAAATTAAGAGCAGGAGTTTGCAAACTATTACCCAAATTCAGTGGCCTGTTTTTGTAAATAAAGTTTTATTGGCACAAAGCCATACCCATTTACTTGCATATTGTCTATGGCTGCTTCTGCTACTACAGCATGAGTTGAGAGCTGTGATAGAGATCATATGAATGACAGTGACTAAAACATTGACTGTTTGTCTTTTTACAGATTTCCAAGCCCTGAACGAGAACATGACCAAAAAAAGGACTGATAACTGGTATGGGAAAAGGAACTGAGTGCTAATAAGCTTTTCACTTGAGGAACCTTGAAGATTGAGGTATTCAAACTGATGAAAGAAAACAGAACTCTATAAAGAAGCATTAAAAATGGAAAATTGAAAATGAAAGGTGCTGATTCAATTTTCTGAGCCTCTGCACTCTGAAATTGTGGTTAGAAGAGGAAGATCTAATCAGGAGAGTGGTCATAGCAGGAGATGATGGCCAGAGCCTGAGCTTTAGAATGTGGGTTGAATCAAGACTTTTTCTCCTCGGTACCTATGCCAACACTGTGGAATCTCTGCTGATTAACTAATGCAGATTAATAATAATTATTACTCTTTGCCATATGAGGGTTGTTTTCATTTCTAGATTCTCTTAAGGTAAGTCCTCAGAGTCTTTACCTAATAGCTTGAGAAGCCCTACACATTCTGGTTCCTGTCTGTTTCCAGTTCCTATCTCAATATTTCTCTTTTTGTCCTTGCTTAACAGAGCTTCATTCAGTCCCTTCTGTCTTTTAGTTTTCTGTTTAGATGCCTCTTCCTAATGTGAACCTTGGCCCACCCCCTAGCCAATTGTTTCTTTCCCCAGGCTAGACAGACAAGCACCTCCCCTTGTGCCATCTTGACTTCTATTGCTCAGGTGCTTACCTCCCCGTTATCCCCCTCTGACAATCTGGTACCCAGCAGGGGAGGCAGGGGTGTTAATCCTTGCCCAATGCTGTCATCCCCTGGAGTGCGTGTGAAGCTGTAACTTCCTGGGGAAGCAAGCCTGCTCATGCTCCCCAGTCGATGATATTTAATAATGTCTGATTTCCTTTATTAATATCTAGCTAACTACCTATGCTAATAGAAATACAAATTATCAATTATATTCCACAATAAAACTTCCTAAACTCTTAAAATATTTCTACTCATGTCCAAGCATAATAAGGATGGTAAACCAAGTTCTTCTCGTGTATACATGTCTCCTAAGATAAATAGTAAAGATATGGAAACTATTTACTACACAGTCCACAATTCAAATTTACTTTGTAAGTTATGGGAGAGAGAAAGAAAACATAACCTAGAAAGAATTTTGTTTTTACCTCTGTTGTGGTCCTCTTTTGTTTGTTGTTGTTTTTTCTGGCCTTATAACTGATGTCTGAAAATGTCATTAGTGTCCCACAATGCATGAGATGACCTGGTTTTTACAAATTTCCTCTGGAAGTCTCCTAGCCATTTATAAAAATCTGTTCTAGTTTTCCAAATCTCTATTAAATCACAGAAGATTTTACTATAAGGATAAAAAAGTGAGGGTGCCAACATTTCAATCAGAAAAGAAAGGTAAGCCTATGCCTAGAAATACAACATCCAATTTCCAATAATCTCCCTTTTACCCCCTCCTTGCTTCACCGTTGATTGACCAATTCCAGGGAAAGTATATAGTCCTCAGCTTTGTAAATTCCCATTTTTCCTCCAAAGGCTAGTTATATGTAAATGAATTTATTGGCAATTGGTTAATATGAACATTTTAATACCAAGTTTATTTACTATTGAAGTGCCATCAGTAAATATAAAAGGAAATAAGAGAAGGATCTCTCTATTTAGGGGACATGAGAAGAAATATTAGGATGAGCAGTAAAGCTAAACCAAAGTAGCTGACACGTTTTATAAGTGTCTTTGGGAGCCCCTAAGGGCATTTTTGCTTTCTAGTTTTGCAGAAATAATTTGCCAGTGAGTTTTGTTTCGGCTCAACCTCTCCTCCTTCTGAGAAACCTCCATGCTGAGGACAACTCAAAGAGCGCTGCACAGTGTGATCGCCTTGCTCGGACCCCAGGGTTCCAGAGCGCTCACGGCTGTCATTTCGCAAGGACTCCTCACTGTTCTGAGGTCACATCAGAGTAGGTGTTCGCTCTTCAAAGATCAAATTCATCTTCCTTCAATCAAACTGAATATTAGTGTCAAAGGAAAATGAAATTTTTATGTGTGTATGTAAGTGTATGGCAAAGAAGACCCCCAATCAGACGTTTCCTTTGGGACTAATTTCACTGGTTACCCCACTGATCACCACCACACCGTGAAGAGGGACAGGAGACTGGAGTCAGTATTGACCCCTCCCTGACTGCTGTCAATGGCCCGCCACTCTGACATTTCAGAGTTGTACAGCATTGCTTTCAAAGGTCAGGGAATGTCCTGGGTGACTTAAAGGTTTTCCATATCTACATTCAACATTAATATATGAGTCCAGGTGATAGTAAGCTGGACATTAACTAGGTTTCTGAAAAGCTGACTGCACAGTAGTCTTGAGGGTTGGCCTTAACTTATGGCTTGGTATTGTCATAATTCCTCTACCATTGACTGCTTTACAGTCCTGAACTATTTTTTAAATTCTTTTGATTTTACACTTATGGTCCTAGAAATAGACCTAATGAATTCTTGCAGCAAACACAATTTCAATTACTGTTTGGAATGCACTTTGAATCACTCAGGGATTCTGCCTTCTAAACAAAGGAGAGATTATAAATATGGAAATGGAAAAGGAAACTACGGAGGGCAGGGTAGATAACTAACAGTGATACTAAGAAGTAGCTTGCCTGAGACATAATGGGAAAGAGCTGAGACTCTCAAGTGTTAATAAGTAACCTTATCTGTGCTTTTAGGAAGACAGAGTTTTGAAAAGCTCTTAACTGAGTTAAAAGGCCACATTTGAAAAAGTGGATGGAAAACTCCGCTGAGTTTAAATACGCAAGATATTCTCTTGTGTGAGTAATTGACTGTTCTAATTAAAATGGAAAAGCCTGAGAGAGAGAATCAAGCAGAGAGGAAATGGAAAGGAAGTTCGACATGAAATAAAGACCCCTTTAATCCACTGTGAAAAGACAATGGAGCCCTGCCTGGGCCAGGGCAGGACTTAATGAATCCAGAATAGAGGCAGAGCTCGCTGCGCTTGAGAGATGCTGCAGCACCACCTTTGCTCCGATGGGCGCGGGCAGCTTTGTGGGAGAGCAAGACAAGGGCGAGCCCGGCTGTAGGTCTGACCCGACCTGCTCAGGAAAGGCGCGGGGCTCCCGTGAGTGGGAAATGGAAGATGGGCGACAGTAGAAGGTGGGGTGCTCTGTGTTGCCACAAACCGTTAGGTGTTCAGACGCATCTGTTTAAACGTTGCAGGAGGACAGGGCAGCTGGAACAGGGGAAGGAAAAATACAAAGCAGCCTAAGAAACTGGACAAGAGAGGGAAATGAAAGGGAAGGGTACGAGCGCCCAGTGAGCCCGAGCCCGCGTTTGCCTGTGGCACCCAGGCCTCGCCAGGCTTGCCCGGGAGGCGCACCTCTGCCTTTCCCTGCGCGCAGCCCAGGCCCTCGGTGCTCAGTGAAGATTTGCAGTGACGCTGCTCTCACCTGCCCATCACCCTTCAGGCAGGTTTCATTTCCAAACACCCCTCTCCCATCCAAGAAAATCATTACGTTTAAAATTTAGTAATATAAAATGATTGGTTCGGAGCGCTTTGCCTATTGAAACACAATTTAATGCCGGGAAGGACATTGAAGCATGAGTTTCTGAGCTAAATCCTTTCAAATGACCTTCCTATCAGTGGTGAGAATGTGACTGAATAGCAATAAAAAACTTGTTTTTTTCTAGCAAAGAGACTAATAAACACTTTCTAAAATATATGTATAGTCTGTCAGAAGACAGTACAGTAGTTAACTCTTTCAAGCCATATTAAAATGCCTATTAATAAAACAATCCCAAATGAATGTGCTCTTTCTAGCGCTGAAATAAGTATCTGAGGTTCACAGCATATCGTATTGGAGTCCAGCCCCACAGAATGATACCTACCAATTAGAATCAATGCTACACCTCAGACCATTTAGACATAGATGAAAAATGCATCAACATATTTTTCAGATAAAATTCATCTTGAACGAAAGGGCATTTAATATTTTCTTCATGGTGCTTCTCTCTTTATGTTAGTATAGTTTCATAATTTGTTGACCTAGGAACCTAGGTTTGCTTTCACTTGTTCTGTTTCTAGACATTTAACAACTATAAATACTTACTTAAAATACTTTTATGACTTCATTTTCTACTTTTTTTGTGAGTAAGGTTTTAAATGCAACCAAAAATGGCTTCCTAAGACCTGCATTGTATTTCTGTATAAATATAGGGTACGTTTTTAAATGAATTTATCAAAATCAATGAGAAACTGGAAAATATTCCTTAAAACCTTTTATTAATTTATGAATTACAAAAACAGCCCTTTCGATGGGTACATAAAAATGTTTTTTTGTCCTTTCAATTCTAATGGAAAAATCCAAATAAGTTTGATCTGAGGATTTCAGCGTCTTAAGAGATCATCAGAAAGTACCCAGAATGACCTAATCATTAAGAAAAACACGGCATTTATACTGACGTTTTCTTACAACTGATCAAATTAGTTGCTTCAAGCTAACAGAAAGACAAAATCCAGTTACTGAAATATGTAAACAATATGAACACAACATTCACTTTTCATTCACAGTAACCACAGGTCCACCAGTTAATCTGTAAGCCTGAGTTAGCATGAATGGATATATAGACATAGATACAGCATGTGTATACAGTTAGGGCCTAGCAGCCCACAGGGCATCTTTCCCTAGCTTCTGTAACACCCAGTGAAACAGTAGGAAAAAACATACCACACATAAAGCTAACACTAATCTAAAAAAATAAAATAAAACAAGAGTCAGGAAGGATTCTCCATTCTACATATAATATATGAGGTTGAACTGAGACAGCTCATATTGATTATGCATTGTCTTTAAAAATAGAAAGTTGGCATTTTTGACATAGCCGCGTCTATGCTCACTCCCTGTAAACACTCCCACAGCTCAATTATTCTAAGTATACATTTCTCTAAGAAAACATCCCTGAGATTGATATGTAGTTTATTTATGCTGCAGTTTGTTTCGTTTTGTTTGATATCAAGGGTATATTAGCTTCATATATAAGTCTCAGAGTATTCACCCTCTTCTCTCCTCTGGAATATTAGAATAAAATCAGAATTGCCTTTTTCCAGTTTGTTTGTTGGCACATGATGTAAAGTTACCTGAGGTTGGATTTTCTTTGTGGGAATACTTTGAACTACCGGTTCAATTTCCTGACTGTTTAAAGGATCATTTGGGAATATTTATTCTTCTAGGAACAAGCCATTTGACTATTATTATCTTATTGTTAAAAATTTCCTCTACACTCACTCTAATAATATCCTTTCTTGGGTATATCAGCCAGCCACCTGCTGGATGGTGGTTTACATGGAACCTCTTATATGAGGAGAGACATATATTTCTTCACTAGAATGGCCATTTACTCTGAACATGGGTTGACCTTTCCTGCTGAACCATAACATGGCACCATCACTCTCCCTGGGTTTAATGAGCTGGGTATAATATGCATTGTTTCTGACCATGGAATTTTTCTCATAGCAAAAGAAGTCATGCAGCAGAATCAAGCCTATGTAATTCAGAGATCCTACCTTATACCCCATCATCCAGAAATAGTTTGACTTGGAAGCCAATAACAAAATATGACAATTCTAGGTGGCAGGAAAACCTTCTGAGTTGGTGTCTTCTTATAAAACCAGTGGTCTGTTATCTGAACCACATACCATTCATTGGAACTCTTTCTCCTATGAAAGAGAGTACAGAGGTCTAGAAACAAAAAAGAGAATGTTGGGGTCAAGGAGAGGAAGTTAGAAAGTAATAACCCACTTTCAAATTCTTGTTTCACATTCTCAGGATTTTGGTCTGCACCGGCTTGGACTTCCATCAGGGGACTGGACAACGGCTTCATTGACTTGAAAATTAAATGCCACTTTGCCATTGAATCCTCTTGCCACTGAATTTATAGGCAATAGAGATTCACAGTATTGCCTGGGGATGTTAATTCTGATTATTAAATGGAAATAGAGCTGCTACTGGAGTGGTATGTATAAAACACAGGGCATCCTCTGAGATACCTCCTCGTACTACTAAATACGCTGGAAGCAGTTATTGAACAATCATAGCAAATCAGTACAGGTTTTTGCACTAAGGGATCATCCCGTGCCCCCTAGAATGTAGTTTGGGGTTACAAGATAAATTTCAAAAAAGTCCTAAGCAGTGAAGGTATAAATGAAAGGAAAATTGAACTTGAATTAGATAGTAAAGAAAGGAATCTAGGTCTGTAATATCTTCCCATATTTTATTATTTGATCATACGAATGCATGCATATATCTCTGTCTGTAGCCTAATTATATCTTTTTTCTCTCCCTTTATACTACTCTATTTCATAAAGTGTGTTGATTGTAGTTCAACTTTAGGTTGGTCACTAAGGTATTAGATATCAGGGTGGGATTGTGACGGAACCAGAAGAGAAATGATCATCAACCAGAGACCTATTTAATAACTTCAGGGACATTGTGCCCAATACAATGTATTGTTGAATTGCAAATAATTATAAAACATGTTAAATTTAAAAATTCAAGTGTTTTTAAGCATCCATATTTATTAATCATGTATATAAATAAATTTTCATAAGAAACAAAAGCAATATATACTTAAGTGTTAGGGTTAGAATTTGAGAGGATTTATGCTAATTTTCTTATAGTTTACTGTCTTTTCTAATTGGTAAGAAACATGAATTATTTGTATAATAAAAGACAGTCAGAGAAAAATTAATAACATAGCTACAGAATTAAATTTTGCAGCCATTGATTGTGTTACCTTTGAATAGGAAATGTACATGAAATATTAATAAGTGAAAAATAGGTTCATATTGTTTTACTACCTGTATTACAAATTCAAAGTGTTTTAAGTTAAACTGTTTTAATAAACTAGAAAGATAGCATAACTACATTAAAAGTCAATACTGGCCTGGCCGGCGTGGCTCAGTGGTTGAGGGTCAACCTAGGATCCTGGCGATCAGGACTCGATTCCCAGTCAGGGCACATGCCCGGGCTGCGGGCTCCATCCCCAGCAGGCAGTGAGCAGAGGGCACCCGATCATTTCCCTCTCTCCCCCTCTCCCTTCCTCTCTCTGAAATCAATAAAGATATATTAAAATAAAATAAAAAGTCAATGATAGATTATTTTCTGGACAATGCTTAGGCATGATATTTTGTGAGTATGTGTGCTCTTCTGTTTTATGAATGTCTGATCAAGGTTACATACTACTTTGTAGTAACAGAACAAATCATCACTCTTAAGGAGGTTTTTCTCAGAAATCAGTTCTTATATTGGGTAGTATGAATAAGGTCTTGAATTCGAATTAGGTGCCTTTATTGGTCATAACCTATCCTAGGTTATACATATGTGTAAAACGAATAAATGCTACTGCTTGTCCCGTTCTCATGACAGGAATAATCAAAACTTATGTGAACATACTGTATTCTGTACAGCATAAGCTCCAAATTAAATGTAATTATGGTCGCAAATATTTCTGTCATTATATTAATTATAATAAAGGACTTAGGTGCTCGTGTATTTTACTATTCCACATAAAATTGAAAGTAATGCACTCTAGTTTTGCTTCTTTGCAGCACTAATTTGGTCTATTTGGCTTGCCTATTATACCAGCTATTTTCATAAATATTTCTGAAAATTTCCAAATATTATGTTACCTTTCTAGAAATGAATAATTTGTGGCCATCTATGCTTCAAATTGAGGTATAATTTCAGTCCTTTCATATCAATGACTTGTGACATATTTTGTTCAGAAGGGATTTATTTTCATGATATTTTATGGAAGAAAGTTTAAGACACACCAAGCTAGAATGTATTAGCAATATCGTAAGACAGAACATTTGGTAAAAGATTGCTGACAAAAGTTTAATACATTATGTATCTTAAATATAAAGGGTGTATCTATCTATGCATTTACCTATCTGTATATTCAAAATTATTTTCTTAAGTGGTTTTTGCTAAAATATGTAGTTTTAAAATATATTGACATCTGACAACTCTATTTGTTTAATTATCTAATCTAATTACAGGGTTCATTTTTAAGTGAATGCTAGTGATGTCATTATCTTTTGTCATGGGCGCTGGGCAAGTTAAAGTCCATTCAATATTTATAACATTTGAATAAGCTCTTATTTGGAACTATAAAAGTGCCCAATTTGTCACTATATTCAGCTAGACAGAGAACAATGAAGTTCTGTGTCACATCGACCTCGATATCATGGAGAACTTCTAAGTAGCTTTAAAATATTACACAGGCACCCCTTGGAGATTTTGCGGTTCAATTCTATACCCCTGCGATAAAGTATATATTACAATAAATCGCGTTTTGGCTCCCAGTGCATATAAAAGTTCTATTAACACTATACTGTGGTCTCTTAGGTGTGCAATAGCATTATATCTAAAAAACAACAGTGTACATATCTTAATTTAAAAATAGTGCTAAAAGCCAGGCGGGTACTGGAAATACCGAGGGGGACATTTTGTAAGGTATATGATTGGCTAACCACTACGCTGTACACCTGAAACTAATACAGAATAATATTAAATGTAAACAGTATTTGAAAAATAATAATAATTTAAAATAGTGCTAAAAAAATGCTAAGCACCAGCTGTGCTTTCGGGGGGCTGTAATCTTTGACCGGCGCAGGGTCTTGCCTCTGCCGACGGCTGCTGACTGAGGGGTGGTGGCTGCAGAAGCCTGGTTGCTGTTGCAGTTTATTAAAATAAGACAACAATGGAACCTGCCACATCGATTGAATTCCTTTCACGAATAGTTTCTCTGTAGCGTGTGATGCTGTTTGATAGCATTTTACCCAGAGTATAAATGAAAAAAAAAAAGTAGGAATCCATCCTCTCAAGCCCTGCCACTGCTTTATCCACCAAGTTTGTGTAATGTTCCAAATCCTCTGCTGTCACCTCAACATCTTCACGCATCTTCACCCGGAGAAAGAAGATTCCTTCTCGAAAAACCACTGTCTCAGTTCATCCATAAGGAGCAACTCCTGATCCGTTCATCTATCGTCTACATCTATCTATGTATCTATCATCTATCTATCTATCATCTATCATCTATATCTATCTATCTATCATCTATCTATCTATCTATCTATCTATCTATCTATCTATCTATCTATCTATCATCTATATCTATCTATCTATCGTCTATCAACCTATCATCTATCGATCTATCTATCGATCTATCATCTATCATGTCTATCATCTATATCATCTATCATCTGTCTATCATCTATCTATCATCTATCATCTGTCTATCATCTGTCATCTATCATCTATCATCTATGTAACATCTATCTATCTATCTATCATCTATCTATCTATCTATCTATCTATCTATCTATCTATCTATCTATCTATCTATCTATCATCTATCACCTACCCACCTACCTATCTTATATATATCTATAAATGGGAAATCTAGCGTCCTTACAAATGATTTCTCTGATTTGAAAAGGGCAATTTCTCTTTACTTACCAGTTCAATTTATTCTTATGGTTTTCTTTTTTATTATTGGTATTAAACTTCTATCACAACTGAGTAACATTTCTTTTTGAAACAACCCATCCTTGTCATCCAGTATTCACTGCCTCTGAATGGTTTCCTGAGGAATTAGTAATGCCTGGGAAACGTATCATTCCATCGTCTCACCCGGTCAGCGCCTCGCGGCGAAGGGAGACGGGCGTCGCCCCCGCCTCCGCCGAGTCCGCGGCGTCGGGGCCCCTGTCCCGTGGGAGGCGCCGCGCTGTCCTAGGCCGGGTGCTCCCCTGTCCGCTGGGCGACGATGTTAATCCGCGCTCGCGCCGCGCGCGGCTCCGAGCGGCCCCGAGTCCTGACCCGCGGCCAGCGAGGCGCGGGCGCCGGCTGCCGCGGGCTGGGGGCGCTCGGCGCGGGCTCCGCGGCGGGGCTTCGCGCCCAGGGCCCGTGGAGCGAGGGCCCAGCCGCCGCCTCAGGCTCCAGGCTCCGCCAGCACTGCGGCCATCGCCCTAGCCAATGGCAGAGGCCGCCGCTCTGGTTTCGGGCTCCTTCCTGCCGGGGGAGCCCGCTTCTCCGGGCCGCGCCCTCGCTCCGCAGGGGCCTGCCGTGGAAGCCCCGCGTGGAAGCCGCCCTGAGAGGCCCTGCCGGGCGGAGCCGCCGCTGGCTGCTGTCCGCCGGCTCGCGGGGCATCGGTGGCCTCCCCTCGCGGACACCAGCGGGGCCTGCAGCGCGGCGCCGGCTCCGGAGCCCGCCGCAGGGGCAGCCGGGAGCCGAGCCGAGCCGAGGGGGACCCGCCGCGGGGGCAGCTGGGAGCCGAGCGGAGCGGGACCCGCCGCGGGGGCAGCCGGGAGCCGAGCCGAGCGGGACCAGCCGAGCCGAGCCGGACCAGCCGAGCCCAGCGGGACCCGCCAGCGGCTGGGGCACAGCAGCTGCCCTCTGTGCCCCCTGACCCCCAGCGCTGCCACCGTGAGGTGAGTAATTGGCCAGCTAGACGGATGGTCACAGCGCGGGCATCTCCCAGGTGATGCAGATACGAGTGATTAGGAGGAGCGCCTTCTATTTTCATAGCTTAGGTTATAAGTAATTTAAGATAATGTTTATACTTTGGGCCTAGAAGAAAACTTTGATAGTATCAAATAAACATGTCTGTGTAGGAGCATGGACAACAAACTTTATTGGAGAATTTGTGTGAACTGAAATATAACAGCCTATGTCCTTAGACACAGACATCCTTACACGTGCAGATTTTTCACATATTAAAGTAATATAATATAATGACGGCCTCCCAAACGATCCTTAGGAGGACCTAAGTGCTGTACGATCGCCCTATGATTAAACTTCACATTTTTCTTATTATATTGGGGGAAAAAGTCACATAATTATTTTTTAGTAGGATATTTCCGCTTTTATTTATAAATATTTATAAAATAATATTCTATAAATATTATCAGCCTGCTAGACCATCTAATAAAAAGACACTCAATTTTAGCATAGATAAAAATCAAAATTGTTTTTATTTTAGAACTTGTTTGTTCCATGATCCTAATGGTTTTGCTAAATAATGAAAGCCATTTTCTACCCACTTGATATCTTGAAGTTAATTTTGCAAAATGGTAAAAGGAACCATCCAAGGTATTAGCTCTATTGCTTTCTGCATCCCGCCTAATAGACCAGGGACCTACAATACTTAAAGTGTTTCTATACCCAGCATGAGTTGACTAGAAACGACGTCACTTCAGTTCATTTTCATACTTCTCCCTTTTTCTTTCCTTTCTTTCAAATCATATCTATGTCTTCTGCCTAGTGCGAGTCATTTCTTCTTCGGTGTTCCAAACCATGTTTCCAGATTAGTCCCCGCACTCAGACTCAGTGAATATGCTTTTAGTTGTATGATTATTTCAAGAGCCCCTTATTCCACCATCAGTTCCTTTGTTGTTGTTATTACAAAGGAATGACATCCTACAGAACCCCTTTTCTGTGAACTACAATACGGCAAAGCTCCTCTAGTAAACCCTTCTGGAAATGACCATACTTACTATAAGTTCTCACTGGCAAACATTGGAGGCTTTAGGAAACTGACGTTCTTATAATTACATTGTAAAGGTCTAGGGTCCAGAACTTGTGTCATGCTCAGCTCCCTATGCTCACGCATTGCCTAATGTCATGAAGCAGAGTGGAGTGTTAGAGCAGAAACGCAAAAGGCAGCTGCCTCGGTTTGTATCTTAGCTCTGGCTGTGTTTACCTTTGGATCTAGGTGATTTACTTAACCTTTCTCTGCATCAGTTACCTCACCTGTGAAAGGGAACAGTCGTGCCCAATTCATGTGGTTGTGGTGAAAAGAAGCCCCAGTAGGAGTTTCCTGACTGAGGATTTCTGTAATACTTTAGCAGGGAGAGATTCGTGCTTAAATCCTGTTTAGGACAAGAGAGTGATAAAAACCAAAAACCAAAAAACAACAACAAATAAATAGTATAAAATGATGTAAAGTTTTTCCAAATTTCATAACAAAACTCACTGATTTTCATCTGTAGCTTACCTCTGTAATTATAAATAATCACAGTAACTACACTGGTTAGCATATGTATGTGTATATATGTTTAGTTATAGATTGTTTTCATTCATTCTAAATTTAATTCGTAAGGTACTTATATGGTCTTTAGTGCAAGCATTTTTTAGTGTGATTGGATCAAGAAAACTGAGCATGCGTCTCCTTCCTGCTTTAAATTTCTAAGAAAGGCATTTAAAAAATTACTTAGAGCTCTGAAACACAAGATACTCCATGGACCCCAAAGTCTGAGATACCTTGAAAGACAGAGGAACTACTGACTGACACTCCCACAGGGCCGGGTTTGCGTGAAAGGTGAGAGCAGCTCTTTGCTTAAACACAGCAGATGAGAGAGCAGGGGAGGTTCCTCAGGCAGCCGCCAGGCTCGCGGCTCCGGCCCCTGTAGGAGGGACAGCCAGACAGGTCACTGCACCTCAGGTTAGCAGGCAGCAAGCAAGTGGATGCGCGGGACAGGCCATAGTCAGTGAGCACTGCTTCTCCCACCGGGATGAGCTATAAATGCATATTCACCACCACCCCTCCCCCCCCCATAATTACTGGAGACATGCCGCAATATGTGGAAAGAGTATTTGTGGAAAGCTGGAAAACAGAGATAGACATTCAATGAAGAATCCCCCCAAAGCTGAGGAAATCTAATATTGGGTCCAATAGGAGAGGCACCAAAGTCAACAAACAGTTTTTAGAAAGAAGACAAGTTTAATTTGAAATAAAATCTTATGTAATTTCCTTGAGTGGATAAAATAAATTTCAAGTTCATGTAACAAGAACAGGTTGTGAAATGTACATACACATGTGAATATTCTTCTCACGGATTTCTGCTTCCTCCAGATTCTCCCAGATAGCTCTCTCCCTCAGTTCAGGTTGACTATAAAGTGTGACTATAAGAGTGATTTTTCTAACCCCTCTGTATAGCTGGGATTTTTATATGATGCCCCAACACACACATACATACACACACCCTGGGTACCCTTCTACCCTCTTTACCTGCTTACCTTCTCACCCCGCTTGATTTTTCCTCAGAGAACTTACCACCACTTGACTTACTATATTACTATAATATAATCTTCATGTGGTCACAGAGACTGTCGGTTATGTCTTTTGTTGGCTTCCTTATGCTAGAAAAACCCCTGATATGTAATAGGAACCTAATAAATATGTGTTAAAATAGCACATTTTAGTAAAACAGGTCATACAAAGGAAAGAAAATGTCATTGAAATTTGGCTGTCCATGTTTTGCATCACTTACATACAAGAGAAATGAATGTTTTATTAGAAATTGTGAGGTTCCAATATTCTTCAGAGATTTAAAATTATGTATGAATATTTCACACTCTAAATCTTTCTGTCAAAATTGGGTAAAAAATAAATGAATCCATTATTTAAAGACTCTTCTTAGGCGTGGAGCATTGTCTGTGGCTGTGATTTAGATGAAGGAGCGGAGTGAGGATTGGCCTGGAGGTGCTTCTTACAAGCCCACCTTTCTGGCCATGGTGGGAGTTGCACGAATATTGGTGACTGGGGTTACTCTCCTTCCCGTTCCACTGTCCTGGCATAGTAGCCCGCCAGGGACAGGCCATCAGTTCATGGTGGGTGGGTTAATGGTCAAAGGAATAATTTTGTTTCCCAAAAGTGAAAATTCATTTAAAATCACTCTCTGTTTTTGCCTTCACACTTTTTAACTTCTACCCTGTTTATTTATTCCAAACTCTAAATACTTAGGCATTCAGACATTTTAGCATATATATTATCTCTTTGAGCAGAAATTAGCTAGAGGGTAAAATGTCTCTGCTTTTGCAAGGTGTTTATCTATTTTCTGAATATCCTCAGTGAGCTTAAGGCTAAGGGGAGAGACAAACAAGTTAGCAAATCCCTCAATAATATTTTGTACCGGGTGATAGAAATCTCCGTGGGGTTCTGAGCAAGGCAAAGGAGCAGCAGAAGTGTGTGGATGACTAGATAGTGGTAAAGCTGAAAAGCAGTGAAGGGGCCGTCCCTAGGGTTCCTGGGGACAGGCCATAGTCTCCAGTCACAGGCAGGACAGAAGAGGCTGTGGGAGCAAACCACGGTCAGGTGACTGGAGCCTTTTAGTCATTCAGTTATAAATAACACCCAGCACACATCTATTGGAGTCTAGTATATTCTAGATTCTGACAGTACAGCTGTGAAGGCAGATCCTTGCCCTTATGGACCCTATTGGCTGGTGTAAAGACAGACCTTACGAAAAGAAAAACTATACAGCGTAATAAACAAAAAGTAAGTTCGAAGGGAGAAATAAAGCAAAGAGAGAAATAGGAACTATCAGAGGGTGGGCAGGGGGCATGGCATTTATATAAGGTCACCGAGAAGAGAAAAATGAAAGAAAAGAGAGGCACGAAGTCCCACAGCTCAGCACCCTTGTGGATCATAATAATGACGTGGCTTCACAATGGCTGAGCAGGATGACACTGACAGACATGGAACCGAGGAGGGGACAATGTGACTTACATTTTGACAGGGTTACAAGCATGCCCAGAGAGGAGGGGGGAGATTCAGGAGTCATGGGTCCTAAAGTCCACTGAAGAAAATGCTTTAAAGAAGGTGGTGTGGTCATTTGTGCCCAACGTCATCGTCATTAGTAGGTCACCTAAAAGTTGCCTGAGGACTGACCACTAGATAAAGCAAGTGTGATGACATTGCCAGATTCATTAAAACTGCACATTGTGTGTGGAATGTTGGGGGCAGACGTCTAAACAGGGAAGGCGTCAGAGAGGGAATTCAAGGGAAATCTTTACAGATTTGTTGTAAAAAGTAGTATGGATGGGGGACACAAAGTAATTATTTGCAAGAAAACGTAATGGTTTGGTTTGAATTTTTGGCACCTGGCTGGCCTAAGGGTCAGAGACACTGGAAATGGTAACGCAAGAAGCCAAGTTCCAGAGGGAGGCTTTCCCGGCCGCCCATTCAAGAAGCAGGAACATGGGCAAGGGTGTTGTGAGAGCGTAAACCCGTTTGCCCAGAGGACACTTCAAGTCAAATTTTTATGATGTGTCACTTGTAAAAATTGAGATTGTACTCAGCCATTTAACTCTAACAAGCTTGCCGTGTGCGGCATCGTGCTGGCCAGGGAGGTGAGGTCGTTTTCTTTGGTGGAGATGGTTTGCTGAAGGTGCCTTGTTTCACGACCCTGGGCTCCTTCCCGAGCAGTGGCAGATATTTATAGGCTGATGGATTGAGGTTAAGGGTTCAGACCATGATTGTTAAATTGATTCTTTCTTTGTGCGAAGCTAATAAACTCACCCAGGGATGGAGGCAGTGCCCTTGGCCTCATTAGCACTGCTTTCCAGCTTCTCTATATATTCTGCTATTTAGAACAGGTACCTTCAGGGTTGCCAGCTACTTTTAGTTTTTTTCTTCCTCCTAATGTTTAATCTTTCATCTTTCAATCAAATTCTATGCCTTTCCCTCTCTCTCTCTCCCTCCCCCTCCCTCCCTCCCTCCCTCCCTCCCCCCCTCTTCCCTTTCTTTCTTTCTTTCTTTCTTTCTTTCTTTCTTTCTTTCTTTCTTTCTTTCTTTCTTTCTTTCTTTCTTTCTTTCTTTCTTTCTTTCCCTCTCTCTCTCTCTCTCTCTCTCTCTCTTTCTCTCTTTCTTTTCTTTCTTCTTTCATAGGACTTCACAAAGCAGTTGCCATAGAATTCAGAAAGGCCCGTCTCAGTGCCCCAGGCACACCTGCCACAATGTGAAAAGTTGCTGGTGAGACTGAGCCTACTGTGCCCGCAGAGTGCCCTGTGTGTGAAGCTCCAGGAGTCTCTCCTGGCTCTTGTCTTCTGGGTTTTCCCACGGGTGGCGGAACATTTTCCTCTTGAACCAGAGTCTGAGCAAACAGTTTGCGGGTTCCCTGTGAAAATGGGTCATGCTTTATGAAACAGTTTAGGGGTGAATGGAATTTCAGATTAATACATTCTGTGTGAGATTTTTACTTAGTGATTTAAGGCTTAAGCCTGTACGATAAACTTTGTCATATGACAGAAGGCACAGACTCAAATATTTTCAGGGATCAGACAGGTATATAAATAGACAAAACTGGCCGGTATATATGACGATAAGGAGCGGCGGAACCTAGAGAAAGAGAGTGCCTGCCCTGCCCAGTGTCTTGGAGGTGAGTGGTGTGAGAACGGGGCGCTAGGATGGAGGAACAGAGACATCTGCTTTAAAATGCTTGGAGAGGACTGGCACTCATCGTCGGAGCTAAGAGCAGAATACAACATGGCAGTGACAGGAATATGAAATAGCAGATGGAGAACACAGAGGTAGGACCAGACCAGCAGCCATGGGGTGGGCAGTAGAAGTTTAGGATAAGGTCAGCATGAGAGCTCCTTCCGCACGGGGACTCATCTCTATGAAATGTTTGGGTGTCTGAGCCCCGCCTTCTGGGACGTACTTGTTTTTCTCTTACAGATCAGGAGTTGACAAGCATTTTTGTAAAGAGCCAGCTAGTAAATATTTAGGCTATGTAGACTCTATCGTGTCTGTGGCAACCGCTCAACTATACAAACAGGTGAACACAAGCAAAAATGTGTAGACAACTGAGTGTGGCTGTCTTCAAGTAAAGCCTCACGAATCGAAGTGGGTTGTGGACCAGACTCGGCTCACGGGCTGCAGTTGGCTGACCCCTGTTAGAAATGATGAAGTTGCTACCATCTCAAGAGATGCTGATGATCACTTAATGATTCATTTAGAGTAAATGTTCTCACTATTTAAAGTCACTATTTCTGCATGTTTTATTGGATCTATCTGGATAATCCTTAAGGTATTCACACTTACAAATAAACCTTCAAATTTTTACTAATTTTCACATATGTTCATTTATTAATCCACCCAACAACTATGTATTGGGTTTCTGTTTTGCACTGATCTAATTTTTGACACTAAGGAGATAGGAACAGACAAGATAGATACAGTTCTTGTAGCTACATAGAGTTTATTGGAATTGTGACTTAATTTGTGAACATGAAAGATGATGTTTTGGGTCAGTTCTATTGAAAAGCGTGGAAATTACCTGGGAAGTCAGGAAAGAACATAAATTGAGCAAATTAAAGGAGTGAAGGAGGCGAGTGAGAGAGGACAGCATGTCTGTTCCTCACAGCCCGTGGACTCCTGTGAGGCGTGGGTGTTGACTGGCCCCCAAGCCCCAGCAAATGATCATTCATCCACCTGCCCTCTGCCGCGCTGGTAGAGCAGAGAGGAGAGATTGCTCTTTGCAACTAAGAACTTTTTGCCTTCTTTTTGGTCACTTTATTCTCACAGAAAATTCCATTTGACAGAATGGGGAGAGATATCCTAAAATGTAATAAAAAATAAGGATTTTTCTTGGGATGTCATTGCCAAATATTCTTTTTTAAAGTCATGACAATGGTTTCTTGTCATGGTTTGAAGGCAGAGAATGAATGGGTTAAAATGCTTGGCAGGTCCCGTGGGATCAGGACAAGAGCTTAACAAGGAGCTGAGGGCTGGAGTGCCCCATGCAGCATTCCCTAGTAAAAGCGATGAGAGTTATGCTCGAGTAAAATAGGGTGGTAGCCAAAGTGGAGATTTATAGCAACTTCTCAAACAATATAATAGCAAAAAGAGTGGGATGGGTCTTTTTTCTATATGATAGTTCAGCAGCCCACAATTCTTCCTCCTGTTATTTTCAAAAATAAATCTTTCGAAGTTCTTAAATGTGCCACTTACTCATCGCAACTGTGCAGCATAATAGTTTGGGATAATCAAGAACCCTAAAGGCAAATACTTCTCAAAGTTTTTAGATCTAGCATGAGAGCATAATCCTTGTGAATGTCATTTACGCTCTGTTTCTATCATGGTGTCATTTATTTATGCACAGCCTCTGATCTTGAAGCATTTTGCAGTGAAGGAGTAGTTGTACAACGGGTGTGCAAGGAGGGTGCCAAACACACGCGGGGGGGCAGAAATGGAGCGGCTGTGTGGGGGTCAAAAGGTACAATGGAGGCTAAGACGATCTCGATTCAGTAGGTACTTTTAAATATACATATATATCCTTATGGATCTCAGAGAGGGGAAGGGAGAGGGGGAGAGAGAAACATCAATGATGAGAGTCATTGGTCGGCTGCCTCCTGCACGCCCCCTGCTGGGGATGGAGCCTGAAGCCTGGGCCTGTGCCCTGACTGGGAATCGAACCCTGATCGCCTGGATCACAGGTCGATGCTCAACCTCTGAGCCATGCCGGCCAGGCAGTAGGTACTTTTTATACTGTAATTTTTACAGTGTAAAAGATTATTAAAAGATTATTATTAGATCTTAAAAGATTATTAAAAGAAACCTTTATTTCTACTATTCGTTTTACTATCTTGGGCCACTGCTTGGGTGATCTGATTTGCTCCTTAAGGTGGGATAAGATAAAATCTGATTACTTTGCTTCATTGAATGAAATAGCAGTTTAGTTATATTTAGTCATCACTAATGTTTTTACTTTTCAGCTTCTTTAAATGATTGTTTAAGCACATGACATTAGAGTCAATCTGCCCCATCATATAGCAGCCTCACCACCCTCTTCTAACTATTTGCTTGGATAAATCTGATTACACATTAATATATATATTATGTATATATACACATATGTATATATATATTTCTCCTGCTGTGTTTAAAGCAATATGTATTAGTATATTAATTATTTAATTAATACTAAGTTCATATATATATTACTTTGAACTTAGTATGAGTTTAATAATTTAGTTATTAATACAAAAATCATGGGATGAACATTTAAGCTCTAACATGAATGTAAGTAACATTTTTGAAGTAGAACAGTGTCGTTGCATTATCAATCCCAAGGAAAGGATGTATTTCACGTTAGTAATAATTTAACCAAAGAATTTTTCATGAGGCTTGAACATTGAAAATGCACCTGCATTAACTCTTACGAAGTTCTGCTTTAAATGGGTTCTGAATGTGTAAGTGCGAGCCTTCAGCGTTTTTGTGACCTTGTCTGATGACCTCACACATCCTTTTCAGTAGGAATTTGCTGATTCTTTTTGTTGATATTACCATGACATCCTCAGGCAGATAAAATGTTCGTCAGTAATTTCAAAAGGATTTGAGGATATTTGTAGACTTTCTTCTCTGATAAGCAAGATGTGAAGAAACAGTAAGATCTTTATCATATACCTGATTTTAAATGTAGTTTTGAAACTGCTGCTTCATTTCTTTCATGTTTAATTCTTTGTGTGTATTCTAGATTTCATCACCAGATATGTATGGAGAGAAATAAGAGACAAAATATCCAAATCCCTAATTAGCTTCTCTTATGCAAATACTTTTCAGACACCTGAAAAGTATTTTCCTTGAAGCTTTATGCCAGACGTTTTAGTGAGAACCTAGAGGACTGAGATGCTATTTGTTCCCTATAAAAAAAAAATACAGCAAATGAATAAAAAGTAATATTATAAGGCAAAAGATAAATGCTCTGGGAGAGGAACAATTTAGTGCTATGGAAATCCATAATAAGTGTTATAGTTTTATTAGGTAGGGGTGGATCAGAAGTGCTTTATAAAGAGTGTGGCATTTGAGAATAACCTTGATAATAGATAGGACTTAAAAAACCAAACAGCAGGCAGGAGGTTCATGGGCTGTGTTCAGGAATCTAAATAACACATAACCTATTGGTGATAGACATGTGGGAGGGCAGAGGAAATTTAGGCATAAGATGTAGACAGGGGACACTGTGGATAGACTTTGATCTATGAATTTGCATTTAATTCTTTGTAAATTAAAAGCAAGATGCTATCTTTTTAGTAGTGGATTGGTATAATCAAAGCTGTGACTTTGCAAGAGTGTGTTGCCTGGTGTGTTTGGATATATTAAGTATATCTTTGGAAAGGAGAGGTTGGTGGAGAGCTCACCTTCATGGAGGGTGTTTGAGTAACTAGGCTGGTGCCAAAGATGGTAGCAATTAACTTCTTGAATTTACTACTTTCTAGGGTCTGGGCTTTGCCTAGCAATCCTAGGAAAGAAGAGATGTTTCAGTGGGTCAGAGTTAATCTTTTAAATATGCAAATGACAACATGTCCTTCAATGGGCATTCATTTCTCTTAGAGGGAAAAAATCAGAGTCTCTTAAGGGGCTGATAATGCCCTGAACAAAATCTCTCATGTGACTCATAAAACCCAGAGTATTTAGGCATCTGCTGATTTTTCAGACCTTCAATTCAGAATGTATAGCTCATTTCCGTCTCTGCTTTAGTCACATCAGACTTTGAGTTTTACAAATGTGCCGAGGGACGCTCCTTGGAACAACTTTTCCCCTCAAGCCACTTCCCTTGGTGAGTTTCTGCTCTTCTGAGACCTCAGCTCCATAATGACTTTTCAACAAATACATCTCTCAATTCTAACTGTGTTGCTTCCCTATTAAGTATTCTCAGGTCTATGTGCTTCTCGTTGGTGATGCTCATTCCAGTCATAATTAAACATTTATTTGTTTTTTATTAATATTTCTTTTTCAGTAAACTGTATACCCCATTTGACATTTTCAGTCATCATTGTGCCTAAAATACAATCTTCAGCAAATATTTGCAAATATATTGTAGTCATTTAAAAGAACAAAATATCATGAAAAATAGAGAAAAATAATTGAGAGTTAAAATACATTTTTTTTTTTTGGTAAGAAATCAATAGAAGCCTGTAAAATAAAGGCTATTTGCTAGAATAATAGAGCAGAAGTCACATAGACAATAATTATACAAGAAAATGCAAGACCTACAGAAAATCAGTCCAGGAAGTTTAACACACCAGGCCTAGGGACTTTGTGAAGAAAGGACCAAAGGAATGAACGCATGGGAATTACATCGATTTTCAAAAGTGAAAATGATATGCCACACACATTTTGAACCATGTTACAACTCAGGAAACTTGTGTTATACATTGATTTTATAAGGGGGGTACTTGAGGAGGAGGTACTTCTCCAAAATTACAAAATATATAAAATCAAGAAAGAAGAAAGACAGGTCTTATGAAACAGAATTCAGTTTAAGAGACCAAAGTTCAAAAGTCTTAGGATGAAACCTATATTATGAACTTAGATAATAAGTTCAGATTCTTATAGGAGGAATGAGGGTCTTAGAAAAAATAAAAATAATAAAAAAGAAGCCAAACAAAAATCAAAACTAAGGGATTAACAGATATAATTGAACTTGGACTATGAATTACTTGAGGGCATGTAAAGGCACAAAAATACAAAAGCAGATAATTTGAGATTCCAGGACATACATAATCTTACAAGAAAATCATGTGAAGGCAACTAAGATAGATTTTAAACAATTGTTTAGGTGAGAAAAAGAGAATCTATTTGATCTGATATTAGGACTATTCTCTCTTGGGTAGACTAGGAGCCAGGATATTGAACTCAGAGAAGAGAAAAGAGAATGCTGGAAAACGAACACGGCATTGGACATGCTTCTCTAAGTTCATAATGAAAATGTTATTTACTGATTTTCAATTTTAAAACCTAACCAGAGAACCAAGAATAAAGGTGAATGTTGGATCAAGAAATGCTATCGGCCTCACAACTTCATTGTATTCTTTTACTTCCTAATTAATTCCTTACTGATAGAAACGATTTTGCTAAACAAATCGTCTGAGTGTGGCCATCTGACCAAGAAATGAGACGAAAGTGGAAACGATGTGATGCACCTTGATGGTGTGATGAGACCTCAAGAAGTCCCCTGAAGAAGATGAGGCTCGTGTCTCTCTTCCTTCGGATTTGCTGCCGCTGCTGTTCTGCCTGCAACGCCTCCCTGATGGCGGGCACTGCGCCACCTTGGGCCGTGTTGGAACTTGAGGGTGGCACCTCTGCGACAGAGTGGTGGAGGGTAGTAAGGAGGAGCCGAGACCCTGCCGAGAGAGGCTGGCACTGCGTCCGAGACTCCCTGCCGCTAGACTGCCTTCATAAAAACACCAGACACACTGCCGTCTGCTTCAGCCCAGGGTAAGGGGCCTTCCTCCCTGTTACATGTGGCTGAAACGACATAACCCAGAGATTCGTGCGTAAGTGACAAGACTAATTCATTAATAACGACGAGGTGGAAGGGTAGGAAATTAGAGGGTGTAGAAAAATTAGAGTAGTAGCCAGAACAGCCATACAGAGTGCAGGACAAAAATTAGAAAGCTAATGAACTGAGAGAGAAAGATTTAGCAACATTCTGGAAAGTTCCAAGTGTTGGAGAGCTAATGGAGAAAATGACAACATAACTATAATGCATTGAAAGAAAGCAACGAGGGGGAGGAACGTGGGGTACATGAGCTCATTTCTTTTACTTTTATTATAGGGAGTAAATGATATATGAAAAGATACTTGATTGAGATTTTTATGTTTTGTCTAAAGGAACCAAAACTTCAAGCATAAATAGCTAAGAGAATATTGAAATATGTTGAATAAGCAATTAATAAATGAATCAGTTGCTGAAATAAGGGAAGGAGATAGAACTATTTATTTCTAAGTAAGGCTAAGAATAATAACCTAGTAAACATTTCTCTAGTCCTTAGATCTCACCCTCCTCAAATGATAGTACTATTTGATGATGCGTAAATTGTTTAATCGTTCACCTACCTACATGATGGTTTTGTTTCTCTTAATTTTTTCACTCACATATGCAGACACAACCAAGGCTATATATTAAAGAGTTCAGCATTGAGCTAGTAACTCCCATTGAGCCAGTATCATTGTCTGCTCTGTGTACCTGTGAGTAGGTTTTATTGTAGGTTTTATTTCACACAGACCTTTCAACCTGATTGTAGTCTTTAAATATTTATTATTTAACATAAATATTTAAGAATTTAATATAGGTAGCTGACCTCTGAAAAAATGCTGATGCTGAAGCAATCACTGGACATTTTTTTCTTTGTAGTTTGCTGAAAGCTTTTTCAACACAAACCATTTCCATCGCAAAGATCCTTATGCAATGCATGTGATGCATGTAAAAATATATCAGATGAGAACCCAGTAGGTGGCTAGAACACTAGCTTTGGAGAGCTATAATGAATTGATATTTACATCTTCCCAATATTAAATAAAATCCTTTGAGTGAGTAATAATGTTGGTCTTTTATTAGACTATAAAGTCCTTGAAGGTACACTACGTTCTTGCCATTGTATCACTTGATTCTTGCAGTGTCTGACCACACGCTATAATGAGTGCAGTAAATACTTAATGAATACTGAACGTGTGGTAATATGAATCTTGAGCCACAAATTCAAATACGCTAGTAATGTAAAACTTATTCCCTGATAATGGTAATCAAACCTAATAATCATTTCAGTTTTTCATTCTGCCTGGAAAATAATGAAATCTCAATCAGCTAAGGTCATTTCTGCTCTTTCCTCCAAGAGAATTGGAGCTTTCAAAGTATCAAGTCATTTGGTAGAAATGGGATCAGTCGGATACTCTATGCCAGCATATGCTCATTCTGGGATCTGCATTGGCATCGCAGTTCAATCTTGTCTTCATTGTGGGCCTTTGTGCCCATTTAAAGTCTTCATCACCCTTGCCAGGCATTCCTATGCCCCCTACTAGTTGATGGGAGTCCACTCATCTACCATTGCAATTACTGGAAGAGGGGGGAAATGCTTTGGGGCTGCCCAGCCTCTCGCTGTCTGGATAAAACCATTGTTATCTTCATGCCTCTCCTTGATCTGTGCTAGAAGTAGTGAGTTCTGGATTCTTAGTGCTTTTCTCAGAATTATTCAAAATGGCTAAGATTAACCACATATATTTTTGAGTCTTAGTCTAACGCTCAGAATCTAAATTTGAATGGTTCCTCTGCTGTTTGGCTAACTTGTTTCTTTCCTAGGACAAGGAGAGTAGAGTAGGTCTGTCCAAATTGAGGACGGGGTAAAGGGAGCTTACAGGTAATGGGCTAATGTATAGATATATAGCATAGATACGTAATAGCAAACAAGTCATTCAGTTCAACCAGTGCTTTGTTTTTTCTATGTGTTTTCATGTACAATGCATTATAGCCACACAACCTGTGACAAACCAATTATAAGTATTTTAATTGCATAGATTAAGAAATAAGCTCAAAGAAGTTAATTTACTTTCCCCGATCTGTTATTGACTCATTCATTGACTTTTCAGTTTTAATCATTTTATTTATTTCTACTTTGAATAAATATGTTTATTTCATATCCTGAGCCCAGGGGAATTAGTGGTTGTTTGCTTCTCCTGCTCAGTCTCCTTTGTGCTTTGTTCACTCTTTTCTCTTTTTTTCAGTTGTTAACTCATATCATTCAGAGTTTTAAATGGGGCAATGCTTTGAGACTTCTTTTGAAGATGAATTATTCCATAAACATTCCATTTTTATTTTATTGTTCTATGAGGTACCCAAGAGCACAAGAAATGGGGCTTCTGAAGCCAAATTCTTGGCCTGACCTTTCTCAGACCACCTAGGATGTGAGAAAGATTTATTTTTCCTTCTGTCCAGAAACAAAGCTCAAGGTTTCTCTTGAGCTTTCTCTGGTTTTCCCGTTTCCTCTCCGAAGGATCTATTGTGCGTGGGCCTGAAGGTGGATGGGATTTCGCCTTCAGCCAGGAACGGAGAGATTGGGCCGCTGCGACCCCAGCCCTGTGACGGTCGTTTCCTGCTGGACGCCCGCATGTCTTCCGTCCCCTGGGCTGCGACATCACGGAAACCAGTCGAAGGTGCTTGAAACCGAACAGTGCCCACAGGCAGATGCAGCTTCCCGCTGCTTCCCGCTCTGGATTCTGACTCCCACTTAGTCGTTGGCCTCTGAGGGCTGCTGCTTTTTTTTGCTTGTTTGAAAATATTGTTAAAAACATCCAACACTTTTACATATTATAATCAAGAGAGACATTCCATATGTCCAGCCTTCCAAACTACCAGAGACGGAAGTCTAATCCTTTACTGTTGGAATAGTATTTTAATTTCTGTTATAAATACCTACTACTAAATCTTTATGCCCATCTTTAGACAGATTGATAAGAATAATACAGTAAGTGAATTTGATCAAATAACATGCATACAGTTAAGACCCTTGATTTTGTTCTGGCGTATTGTCCATCAATAAGTTTTACTACCAGACAGAGCCAACAAAACAGGATAGAAGAGTAGGTATAATTATTATTCCACCAACTTACTTTTAAAACATGGAAAACTAATGTGATGTTAGTGGCATAAATCTAATTTAACTAAGTTAATAAATTTAGAAAAATTTAAAAAGTCTGAGAAAGAGCGTTTTGGCTTGTATAGCCAAGCCATGGAAAGATGGTGTACTGGGCTGCATGGTGGTCCATGAATAATATGTTTGTGTCCTAATATTTGGAACCACTGAATGTTACTTTATTTGGAAAAGAGGTGTTTTCAAGTGTGATTAAGTTAAAGATCTTGAGAGAAAATGTTTATCCTGGATTACTGGGGGTCGGGGGAGGCTAAATGTAATCATGTGTAACCTTATAAAGCATAGATTAGACCAAGAGACACAGAGGGCGACAGGCACACAGAAGAGGAGGGGGCAATGTGGTTACGGAGGCAGGGATAGAAATGATGTGGCCACTGGTCAGGGGCTTCAACAGCCATCAAAAGCTGGAAGAGGCAAGGACTGGATTTTCCTCTAGAACCTTCGGACAGTGTGGCCCTGATGTCACCTTCTGGGTTGCAGACTGTGAGAGCGTAATTTTCTCGTGTTTTCATCCACCCAGTGTGTGGCGGCTCCAGGAAGCTATATTGGTAGGTTTTAAGAAAAGTCTAAATCGCCATTAGCATGGAATGAGACACCAGGACTGGCTCAGCCTGAGCTACGTTACTCTCCTTTTGAACAAGGCAAAAGCATTTGTGACTGTTGGACACTAATAATACTGCCACATGGTTCACAGAAGACTGGAGAAGCTTCTCTAAACAGATAAATTAATGAATAAATGCCTTCTCTGGTCCATCCCTTTATTCTGCACAACACAGGCGCGCGCGCGCACACACACACACACACACACATGTCAATACCTGGAAACGTTTGGATGTTAAGGAACACTCTTTTGTGTTTCTTGCATCTCTTTTTTAAATATTTATTTATTTATTTTATGTTTAAAATATTACAGATGCCCCTTTTTCCCCCCAATGACCCGTTCCACCCCGTCCCATCCCCCTCTGCAGTCCCTCTCCCCACCATCGTCCGTGTCCTTGGGTTGTGCATATATATACATTCTTCAGTTACTCTCTCTCCCTCCACCCACCCGCCCCCCTCCATCCCTCTGACATTCGTCAGTCTGATTTGTGCTTCCATGTCATTGAATCTGTTCTGTTCATCAGTTTATTAAGTTCTTTAGATTCCACATATAAGCGAGATCATGTGATGTTTGTCTTTCTCTGCCTGGCTTATTTCACTCAGCATAATATTCTCCAGGTCCATCCATACTGTCCCAAAGGGCACGAGATCCTTCTTCTTTACAGCTGGGTAGTATCCATGGTGTGAATGTCCCCCAGCTTTTTATCCACTCAGCTACTGATGGGCACTTGGGCTGTTTCCAGATCTTAGCTATAGTAAACTGTGCTGCTATGAACATCGGGGTACATATATCCTTTCTGATGAATGTTTCAGGATTCTTAAAATGCATTCCTAGGAGTGGGATCACTTGGTCAAAAGGCAGCTCCATTTCTGATTTTTTGAGGACCCTCCATACTGTTTTCATAGTGGCTGCCCCAGTCTGCATTCCCACCAGCAGTGCACTAGGGCTCCCCTTTCTCCACACCCTCGCCAGCACTTGTCGTTTGTTGATTTGTTCATGGAGCCATTCTGACAGGTGTGAGGTGATACCTCATTGTGGTTTTAATTTGCATCTCTCTGATGATTAGCCACGTTGAGCATTTGCTCATGTGTCTCTTGGCCGTCCGTATGTCCTCTTTAGAGAAGTGTCTACTCAGGTCCTTTGCCCATTTCTTAATTGGGTTGTTTGTCTTCCTCTTGCTGAGTAATATGAGTTCTTTGTACACTTTGGAAATTAGTCCCTTATCAGATTCATCCTTGGCAAATATGTTTTCCCAGACTGTGGGGTTCCTTTGTGTTTTGAGGCTGTTTTCTTTTGCTGTGCAGAAGCTTTTTAGTTTGATGTAGTCCCATATGTTTATTTTTCCTTTTGTTTCTCTTGCTTTAGGAGATTTATCAGTGAAAATTCCACTATGTGGGATGCCTGTGACTTTACTGCCTATGTTTTCTTCCAGGATTTTTATGGTTTTGTGACTTATATTTAAGTCTTTTATCCATTTTGAGTTTATTTTTGTGTATGGTGAAAGTTGGTGGTCTAGTTTCGTTTTTTTGCAGGTATCTGTCCAATTTTCCCAGCACCACTTATTGAAGAGACTGTATTTACTCCATTGGATGCTCTTGCCTCCTTTGTCAAATGTTAACTGACCAGAATGGCGTGGGCCTATTTCTGTTCTGTTCCATTGATCTATATCTCTGGTTTTGTACCAATACCAGGCTGTTTTGATTACAGTGGCTTTGCAGTAGCTTGATATTCGGTAAAGTGATCCCTCCCACTATGTTCTTTTTTCTCAAGATGGCTGCAGCTATTCAGGGTCTTTTTTGGTTCCATATAAATTTTCAAAAGGTTTGTTCTAGATCTGTGAAATACGCTGTTGGTATTTTAATAGGAATTGCATTGAATCTATAAATTGCTTTGGGTAGTATGGACATTTTAATGATATTAATTCTTCCAATCCATGAGCATGGTATATTGGAAGCAACAAAAGTTTCACATGGATAGATAGGTCTGACTCAAAGCCTGGCCTCTGTTGCAGATGGCTTAGATGACAGATGGCTGATTTTGAGAGCTACGATGGTTTTATCTCACTGGGGGCAATACAAACCTACTCTCCCAGACTCTCAAGGCACTTTATTGAGTGTCCACAAAACTCTCCTAGACAAATATGCAAACTTAAATTATTTTTTTGCAGCTGCCTTCTATGTCATATTAAATATTTACTTTTATTTTTTTTAAAAAGTGACTTTGAATTTTGGATATCTGATTGTTTCAAGAAATGTTCCTATGATTGAGAGTATCTAAATAGTGTATTCTTTTCAGAGGATTATAATGTGGCTTTTTCAACCACTACCAAACATATGTGGAGTTATTTCACTTTGCTGAATATGGGGAAAAAAAATCTGTGAAGTACTGTAAAAAAGATAAATACATGTAAATAATTTCAAATTTTCAATGAAATGAAATCCCAAGGGATCTAGGTATAACACATAGATACATCGTGGAGGATGAGACCTGAATCAATAGTTACTATTAATTATGTTGTGTCATGCCTGAAATTTCCTAACCATGATGTTGAGAGAATGCAACGCTAGCGAGATAATAATTTCAATATATGGCAGCTATTATACTTAGAAGCCGACAAAGAAAAATATGTAAAGCATAAAGATGGGATGGATTGCACTGTTAACTGTCAGATAAAACTTTTGTCTCAGACTTTGCTGTCTAACAGTAAATTTTACATTCCAGAGGTGAACTAGTCAAAAATGGATAAATTTCATGCTTCACATAAACTACAGTGGTGATTTCAGAGATCTAGAGAAAAGTCATATAACATTCTGAGATACACTTAGCAGATGAGAGAAATGATATACTAAAGGCATCAATTGAACTGCAAGTTGTGTGTGAAGCAACATAAAACATTGGCTTTGGGTTTGATGTGCCAAAAATTTGAAATTCAGTATAATAATGAATAAACCTGAGAGCCATTCCTTCTCACAAGCAATCCCCACATTTTTCTTAAGAGAAATTATAGGTAAGCCCGTGACTTCTTCAGGAAGATGTAACGAGATTCTTGAATTCTAAGATTTGTTAGATCAACAAATGATGTAGAGAAAATAAATCCATGCGAAGTTGGTAGGTTATTAAAGGAAATTATTTTTCATGGTAAAAAATTAACTCTTAGCTACATTTAACATATTTATATTTCTTAAAAAATGACCACAAAAGAAAAACACACATGGAAACTAACTACCAGGGCGGGAGGCTATAATGACAAAAATTATATTGTTATCAACTTGATTTCAGACATGCTCAAAAATAAGTATAGAATGATAAGGCATATATAATGCTACAATAAAGGGGGCACCTATATTTCTAGACCCCTGTGTCTAGAGCAGTTCTAGAACTTACGTTTTTGTTCAGCGGAATTGGCTGCTAAATTTCACAGGGACACATAGAAGCTCAAAAGATTTGGTTTTCCCGCATCCTTTGCCCACGGGCTGCGATGGATGGGACTGCTCTGCTTATGCAATGTCTGAAAGTCAGACTTAAGCCAAGGATATTAACTACGTCTGTTAAGTATTTTCAAGCATCTAAAATTTGGGGTTTCAGTAAACCGAGCATTTAATTAATGGAATGATGCACTTTTCACCTTGCTCTCTTTTGTCATTGTGTAAATCAGAAGCTGGCAGGCTGTGGCTTACAGGTGAACTATGGTCCACAGGTCAAATCTGACCTGCCTTTTGTTTTGGTGAATAAAGTTTTATTGGAACACGGCCATACCCATTCATATAGGCATTGTCTATGGTTGCTTTCTTTCTAGGACAGCAGAATTAGGTCTTTGTACCAGAAACCATATGGCCCACAAAGCTGAACATATTTACTATATGGCTCTTTACAGAAAGTTTACAGTCCATGTTCTACATATAACAAGTTACAAATGCTTTTTTGGAGTCTCATAAGAAATAAAGTGATGCTGAAAGTTAGGTCCTATATTAAAATCTGAAATTCCTCTAGCCAGTGGAGCAAGGGTAAATAATGGCATTAGAAACAGTCATGAGAGACAGTGGAGGGATTTGTGTGCTGATAATGAAGAGAAGGGAACTTACTCAGAAAAGCACTTCAGATTAGACACAATTGAAAACCAGATTAGCCGTAAACTGTCCAGACCAGGGAGAGTCCTGTCCCACCCCTTAGCAGAGGGATTAAAAAAGCGACAACCTCAGCTGCTCCTGCTCATTCGTGGTGCTGGCTGAGCGGGTCGTGAGCACTCTGTTGTCCTGAGTAGCAGGTAAGAAGGAAGCTGTGTGTCCTTCCCTTCCAGGTGGGGCATCTCCCCCCATATCCCTCAGAGCAGTGACTGGTGTGGGGCCATGAGGATTCTGGGTGCTTCATGTTATTTTAGTCAATTCAGTAACGAAATTAAAGTGATCTTGTTGCAATCTAATCAATCATTCATTGATTTGCAATTATAATAAAAAAAGAAACAGAATGACTAGAAAATGATTGATTTGTTTTGATTATGTCCACAGAGGAGCTATAATCTCTTTAGCAGTTGCTTAAACATAATTCACAGAATTACCTGCTTGCAGTCATAATGCAAACATGATAAAAAATCGTCTACAATATCAATTTTCAAAATATCCAGAGGAAAACAAAGACAATTGTTTTGTCAATGGATATATTAAAAATATCATTTTAAGTAAAAATGGTGGAACAAAATTGCATTTAAATAATGATTACTATATATATATATATATATATATATATATATATGCCTTTGGACAATATTTTGACTTTTTTAATACTGCATACAGAATGTCAAATAAAATTTTGTTGTGGGAGAAAGCAAAAGCTTTAGAGTTAAGACAAAACAAACCACAAACAAACTGGCTTAAAATTTTTGTCCCATCTGGTGAAGCAGCATTTTAAAGTGTCAGGGATATGGTGCTGGCTCAGGTTTTTCTTTGAGGGAAGGGCTCATCCCCCCTTTAACACCAGGGGAGGAAGGTTGGCAGGTGTCAGATGTCAGACCTTTCGGGAAATTTCCCTGGGCTGAAAAGAGCACCTCTGCCAAAGCCGCATCCCCTTCCCAGGCAGTCCCCGTCCCATGGCTGCTCAACACGGTTTTTAAAGGACTGCACCTTCGTCTCAACTTGAGGCAACTCTGAAGGTCTATACTGGCTCCAGAGTTCCCGGTAAGGTTGGCAGGAATCTTACCGTGACTGCTCCACAGTCTCAGTTATCCCTCTGTCTAATCCCGCTTGCTTCTCTTCCTCAAAGCATGGATCCCCAAAATAGTCTTTTCTAAAATAGGATTTTATTGATTCCAGAGAGAGGAGGAGAGAGGGAGAGAGAGAAGCATCAACGATGAGAGAACGTCATTGATTGACTGCCTCTCGTTGGGGATGGAGCCCGCGACCCAGGCATGTGCCCTGACCTGGAATCAGACCGTGATCTCCTGGATCAAAGGTTGATGCTCAACCGCTGAGCCATGCTGGCTGGGCCCAAGGGCACTCTTGAATTCCCACCCAAAATGCTAATTTCTAACTCAGTTCAGCTTCCGACATGAGCTTGTGATCAGATTAGCCTAAGAAAGTACATGTTTAGATGAGGTTTAGGATTCAGAGCACCTAAATCCTGCTGGCAGTGAACAGCTCACCGTGGTGGTAGTTGGCGAACAGGTTTCCCCCGGCTCCAGTGTGCCCTGGTAGAGACAGAGGGACTAATACAAAGTTGTCATGTGACCATCATGTGCTTGGTTCTGTTGCACTGATCAAATCATGAAATCAAAGATGATCAGTTGAAATTATTGTAAGATGGAAGTTGTGCATCTGGGATTGGGTATCTGCAGAGCCAGAAACCATAATTATGTCACCCAGGCGAGCTGCCCAGACTTCATGTAACAGACACTGTTGGGTCAGCATCTCTCCCTCGTCTCACTTCTGAGACTACGTGTAGCTTCCTTAGGAACATGTGATGGCGGGAGAACAAGGCTCGGCTCATTCTCAGATAAGAGGGCTCGGTACAAGGACAGCTGGCTGAAAACGTTTTGCAGCCGGTCATCCACTTTGGGCCAAATAGAAATGGTCTGCGTCAGTGAATAGATTCACGGGCTGGGGCACATGGCTTGGAGAGAGGTCGGAGGCTGAACAGAGACAAATAAATGGGTTGACAAGTTCATCAGAGACTCAAAAGAAAAAAATTGGGAAATTGGTGAGAATGTGTGTACGTGCCTATAGGAGTGGGAACAAAGTGTAAAACTCTTTGTATCTCACAGTAATGCCCCTGGTGAGTATCCGCTAGTGCCTGGTGAGGGCTCTAAATAGCCAAGTAGGATATGCCTTGGCTAGTTGACATCAGCCCACCTCTGTTCTCCCCCAGTTCTGGCACAGTGAATAAATGAACAGAAGAGTCATGGTGTAGGATGGTCCTACATCACAGACTCCCACTTACCAATCTGGTGTAGATACTGAAACTAATGGGTTCCATCCTGCCAGCAAAAAGCCCAAACCTAAATCCCTGATGACAGTCTCGTCTCTCAGGGAAACCAGGCATTCCCTTTGTAGCAGGTTTACTACATTAGACCCCTTCCCCAGGATAGGAAAAATGATTCACTTTGATGGGAACTGATAGGTGTTTTAGGAATGGGTTTTCTTTTCTGCTTGAATGGCGTCACCCCAGACCACTATCCAGGGACTTATAAGTATTTGATACAGTTACATGGCTTCCAAAGAGAATCATCTTCAAGAGGCTCACTCTGCAGCAAAGGAGGTGCAGCACTGTGCACACCACCGTGGGATCCTGCGGTCTTCCCACATGCTAGACAACCCGGGAGAGCCTGATCCACAAGAGCAAAGGGGTAACCTATTGGCGGCGCAGCTGAGGCCCCACTTCAGAGACAATACCACGTGAAGATGAGGCACTGCATCAATGGCCGTTGTGTTGTTGCACATCGCAGTAGGTAAAGGAGATGGTTGATGAATCTCTGAAAGTAGAGGGACCCTGATTACTCTATCCAAGGGACTCTTTTGAATAACTGCTGCTTCTTTCCATTCCTGTAGCACTGGCTTCTCTAGACTTACCCGTCAGGGTTTCCAAAGGGAGAGCCCTTCCACGGGAGACTTAGCAAGAGTCAAAATGAACTTTAAGCTACACTGCCAGCTGGTCACTCTGAATCCTCACGCCCAAGGATAAAGGAGAAAACCACCGTCTTGGTATCTTCAGGAGGAGATAGAGCTGGTGCTGTCCAATGGCGGTAGAAAGTAATATACTTGGGGATCCACTTGGTCATTTCTTAATACTCTTTTTTTTTTTTTTCTTCTTCCAATTTTGATAGTAAACAGACAGGTACAGAAGTCTAGACCTAGCAGTCTTGCTAAACAAGAGCTCAGACCCCTGTAGCGTGAGGATCTGGATGGCTCCACTAGGAATAAATCGACCTAAACCACCACAAGTACCTTCTAAGAGTGGGCAGGATCTAAAATGGACATTTCGAGAAGGTTATATTAGGTATCAGTTTGTCCTCAAGACTAGCTGCAGTGGCAAGGCCTGCAGCTCCATTCATTATCCCCCCCGTTGTGAGAGCCTCCCCCAGAGACTCACTGGAGTTCGTAGACAGATGTATACGAACCACGTGGAGCAGAGCAGCCCCGTGGGTGAGCTGTCTTGGTTGCTCGACTGAACTGTCCAGATTTCTCTTCAGTCCAGCTGCTAGAGAATTCATCAGTTAAAGTTCTCATGTGTCAGCCATTTCTAGTAATTTCCCTTGGGTGAAATTATCCTTGCCTAAGGTCAACCTCATTTTATGTGGCACCTTGTATTAAATGCTTGGTCAAAGCAGTGGCATAACGCGTCTGGCTCCATGACCCCAAACTGGGCCATGTGTTAGGGTCATCGAGCATCAGAGCTCCTCAGGACTGGCTAGATCCTAGTTCAAACCGCATTGCAACGCAGTTTCTCCCTTTGCCCAAATCTGCTTCCTTACCTTCTCCCAAGGGTCTTGTCCCTGAGAGCACTGCCTAAGAAACATTTCGTATGCCAACCTCCGACTCAGAGTAGGCCACCAGGGAATCCATTTTACAGTGGAGACTTCCTTACTTTCTCTTATTCTCAATTTTTCCCTTTCTAAATGATGGATAATGGCATCTATAAGACAGAATTGCCATGGTAATTGAAACAATATACGACAAAGTGCCAGCCAGTTTCCTAGAGCATCTGAATATTTAATTAACTGCTAGCTCCCTTATTTCTTTTGTCTCCCAAAGTAACAAAGTGATTATTGGCAGATTGACAAATGATACAAATGTATTATAGAATTTCTTTGAATTTGCCAGCTTCTGCAATTTGCAAATGTCTTCCTCCTGGTGACACCTTATAATAATTTTAAAAATAGGGACACAAATAAATACCTATTTTCACTTTCTTTGATTGTTGGGTCCCACATTACCAAATATGTTTCAAGAGCATGCTTCACTTCAGCTATCGCCTTAGCCCACTTAGAGATCCTAACTCATCCGTCAAGGTTGAACAGTCAACATGGAGCAGCAGAGCACGTTCCCAGAAACGCGTGCCTATGGGTTGAAATTACAGTTTTGGGACAGAGTGCAATTCAACAATTTTTGTACCTATTGTTAGGTAACTTGAGTCTACCAAAGGAAAGGTACACTTGAATTGGGCTTAGGGCGTGAGTGGGAGTTGATTAGTTTGAAAAAGGGAAAAGACATTTAAGCAAAGATATGACATACTTAAAATCTTAGAACTCATAGAAGCATGTGTGTAGGTGGGTCTGGTTGAACTGGTGGGCCGTGAAATATAACAGGGACAAATATAATATATTGAATTTAAATTGAGTAAAACATTGTCACGTACATAATCTGATTTGCTTTGTTTCTAAAAAACTTATGAATTATACGAGCATGGACCTCATGTGGTTCAACAGCGACCCTGACATGACTGCTAAAATCAAACAAAACCTGTTGTGCAAGTAGACACACAATACTTTCTGTTTCTCATTGGTATTGTGTTAAGATTAGGTTATCACACTTTTTTTTTTTAAAGGCCTTTTAAAACCAGGAAAGAGAAAACAGGATCCAGAAGTACCTGGACCCAACTCCACTGAGGCAGCATATAGATAGCTGGGCAGCAAAGCCCCTGAAGAAACAGTTCGTTGCAATCGAAGGCTGGAATTGCGGTTTGGGGCCTTAGCATTGTCTTCCGATCGGCCCCGTTAGCTCTCCGGGGCCGTGTCATTTCAGAGCCGGCCTGACATGGTCCGTCTCAAAATATGAACCTTCGTAAGAAAAACAAGGGCAGAACAGCCAGCTCGACTGCAAATAACTCTGCGGGCCAGACGGTTGCTCAGCCCCCTGTGTAAAAAGCCCCGAAACGCCGACCAACCGCGTTGGCTCGACTTGCACCTGCCCGCGTGGCTCCAGGTTTATTGTCGCGGCCTGGTCCAAGCGACACCACTGCTGTGGCTCCCACCGCTGTCCAGCTAAACCTGGCTGAGGGCTGGGTCGTCCCTCCGGAGTTTTAAATGGGTATAAATTCCTCGATTGCGGGCATGTGGGCTACAGGAGCGGACAGGAAACAGGCGTAGCTGGGGGGGGGGACGCATGAGGACTGAGACAGTAAATGGCAAAGCCACCTGCGCCCTGCATGAAGCATTGAGTCTCGTGAAGGGGGTGGCTCGTTGATACCAGCGCTCAGCCGCCACTTGCTCCCTTTAGGAGCGGGCCCGACTCCCTCTCTGGTGCACACATAGTACCAACAGTCAGCGCTGTATCCCCCCGCTTCCTTGGCGTCAGTTTTCATCGCATGAGCAGGAGCAATAAGTTCGTTTCTGGATTACGTGGCCAAAGCAAAAGCTGCTTCCCGCCACCTCCTCTTTCCCATATAAATAAATGAATCATGTTAACTGATAAATAACTGGGGAGAAAATAGGAAGTGCCGTGACCAGCATGGGTTGCTCATGTCATCCCCAGAATCAAAAGTAAAATGAATATATTTCAGGACTGTGGTGAGAGGTATGTAATATAAATAGAGACAAGATTCCAAAGAAGCATCTGAAAGAGCAGGAAAGCTGAGAACAGGGAATGGCAACAATCGAAATTCGCAAAATCAACCCCGTTATTCAAATGCATGCCCAACGCCCATGGCAACTTTAGATGAGCTCCCAGTTGGAATGGCAAGGACACCTTGACCTTGACACAGGCGCTTACTCTTAGACTTCCAGTCTAATTCGCTTATTCTTGCTGTTCAGCTCTGAGCTGCGGCACAGCGTCATGGAGAGGAGGGACTCGTGTGTTACTCAAAAGTACGTACGCAGACCCACTTAGACCTGATCCTGTTCTT